>NC_055995.1:2932103-3244791 GCF_018446385.1 Zingiber officinale | reverse complement strand
ATTGACCAATGTGATTCTTTTATTTCAACAAATAAATGTTTACAAAAGCTAGGCTTTTAGTATACAC
This sequence comes from Zingiber officinale, assembly GCF_018446385.1. Lineage (NCBI taxonomy): Eukaryota > Viridiplantae > Streptophyta > Magnoliopsida > Zingiberales > Zingiberaceae > Zingiber > Zingiber officinale. The sequence continues at coordinate 3,244,724 of NC_055995.1, read as the reverse complement.
TCTAACAGCTACATTGGTTGTCTGCACCACACGGCCAAAGTCATTTTCCTCCTTGCTTCTTTGGCATGGCCATGTAGCTCACATGGCCAATGTTGTCTTCCTTCGCTTGTTGCCTGGATCAACCACGAACATCATTTCCTCTCCAAATTTGACTCCTGTAAATAGAAAATACACAAGAGCAGATCTCCAAACAAAGAAAAGTAATTATGCTGAAAGTAAGACAAAGAGTATGAAAGTGCATAGACAAAGCATGCGTAAAATATGTGAATGTGCGTCAAAGCATGCTAAGTAAGTGTATATAATATATGCACATCAGAGCTCCTACTCCACTACTATCCATAAAGTAGGTGATCCCTTAATCTGTTCATGGATTAATCCCCGAAATTTCGGCTAGCTTGATCCTCCTTCTTGGTGGAGAAACTTCACCATAATCTCTTGATCACACACAAGGATCACACTGAGAGCTTTGGAGACTCTAATAGGCTTTAACCAAGTCTATTTCATCATCCAAGCCAGCCACCCCAAGCTCCATTATATAGAGCTTGGGGAAAACATCCAAGCTATTTCTACCGTTACCAGTCGACTGGTCACACCACTAGTCAACTGGTTCTTTGTGGAATTCAACTGTTACAACTTTAATGGCTTGATACCAGTCAACTGGTTCTAGGACCAATTGACTGGTCCACTTCGATTGAGAGAATAGAAACATTCTACTCCCTCCCCAGTCAATTGCTGATTCGATTGAACCCTACCAGTCGACTGAGACATACCTCAGTCGACTGGTAAACCTTGACACTAGAGTTTTACTCTGAGTACAATCACTTATGCGCTCGACCTCACCCACATAACTCTTGACCTTGCCTTTTATCCTCCTCCATAAGTCTTACGTTCCTCAGATGTCTCCCTATCCTTCATGCTTTGCTCCTGGAGCTTCCATCTGCCTTGTCCTTATTGTCAGGTCTTCTATTGCAAAAAGGCTCCTCACCTCTGAGACATCACCTTTGCCAAGAGCTCCTCACTCCAGAACTTCATCCTCACCAAGTCATAGCTATACTTACGTTGCCAAGATCCCACTTGGACTTACCCGCCATGATTCCACTTACACTTTTCCTTTGCTAAGATTATACTTGGACTTTCCTCGTTATACCTACATTCTACACACTCACAAGCATATATCAAATATAATAAATAATTTAACTTAAATCTTTGCCCAAATATCAAAACCTAGGGCCACACAGATTGCTCCAACAATCCCCTTTTAGATTTTGGCAATCCATTTTAGTTAGGGAAACCTTCACCTAAGCTCTCCCTTGGAGCTAGGTAAAGGTAAACTTCTCCCCTTTACCAAAAAAATAAGCAATCTACTCATTCTTATATCATGGAACCTAATCCTAAGCTCCACCTTTACCTAAGATCCTCTTAAGCTAGGATTTCTTGCAAAGGTATTTAGATTTCCTACTTAAACCTAAACTTCTCCCCCTTTATCATACATCAAAAAGAGATCCAATAATATCTTAATTATTGGACTCTTTAACCTTAATTGATCACAATTATCATGTATTAATCCCCCATAAGATTACATACATATTTACCATCCTTTTGGTCATTTCCTAGTTCTGAAAAACTAATTTTAGCCTATATTAGTCGACTACTATAAGCTCTAGTCGACTGATATAGGCTCTAGTTGACTAATCTCATTGAAATAACCTCACAGAACTATTCTGTGCTTGATGAACACTATTACCAGTCAACTAATATCTGAGCCAGTCAATTGGTACCCGATTTCAGCCTTAAACAACATTTTGAACCTAATTTTAGAAATATATCAAAAAATTTATAGACCTCCAAAAATTTTTAAATTTTGTAGAGAAGTCTATTTCACCGATATATACCTGGAAAAAATATATATAAAAATATATTTATCAAGGATCCCAAGATTGATATAAAACTTAAAACTATCTAAATGGTTCAATTGAATCTTGACCTAAAGTCCTAGTTTTGGCTTCCTCTTGATATATATGCCCATACTAAACCATAATGCATCTCTAGCATTAGTTTATATGGAATCTATAAATCAAAAACTAATTTTCATGCAATATGAATCCCATTTCATATTTTTCATGCATGACAACTCATCACAATTATGTCAATTCCTTGGATTTAAGATTCAAGTACATCTCCAAATCGTTTGGCACATTTCATGACCCTTCTAGAATCCCAAGTAAGGTCCACTTGAGATCCATTGACCATGGGTCCCTACTTGACTCTTTAAGCTTTCCTTAGAACTCTTAATCTTAGCCACCCTTTAGGTAACTCATCCAATATGGCTAGGCCACATTGATGCACCTCGGATGACACTTGGCCTACAAACTTAACCTTCTTAATCTTAGACACCCTGTCCTTGGTTAATTTCTCCTTATCCTTAAATAGATTTCTCTTGTCATTTCTTGACTTCTCCTTGCTATAGTCATATGTAACCCTAGCATAAGACTCTCCCTTAGCCATAGAGGGTTTCCACTTGTCATTTGCACTTGCAATCATTGCATGTCACCTTTTTTTGACCTTAGGGAACTCTACTATGGTATACCCGCCAAAAAGCTCCATGGGTAACTTCCCCTTACCCTTGTTTGATGAAAACTAGTATTTGAAAATGGATCTATCAGCATTGGGTCTTTGACTACTCTTTGATCAAGTCCTCTAGATCCAACAATGAGTCTATCTAGGACTTTTACTACCCTATCAAGTTTTTTCCTTAAAGCTTGATTTTTCAATTTCAGGTTTTTGACCCAAGAATCAACTTGTCCACCATGGATACTTCTAGACCTACCTATCTTTCTATCCATGTGTCTTCCCTTCTTGGGATTAATGCCTAGATCCTTTATTACCTTTCTCTCCTTAGGCATGGTAGTTTGGTTCTTGTTAGGTCTAACCTTTGCATATGATTTCCTAGGGTTATTAACCATATTAACCCTATTCCTAACATTATAATTAAATCCAAAAATATGCATGGGTAAATAATTACATTATTTTTAACATGCATAAACCTAGAGCTTGAATTGAAATTCAAGTTAGGATTTATCTTTCTACTTACCATTGGAGTTCCCCCTTGACACGAGCATCCACATGGCTTCTTCCACTTTCTCAATTGCTTATTTTTTATTTTCCCCCTTCCTTTGGCACTTCGTGTGGTAGTGTCCCCGCTCACCACACGTAAATCAAATGATGTGCCACTTCTTCTTCGAAGCCTCCTTCCTACAAACTACATTAGATTCTACATGAATTTTAGTGGGTTTATGAGTTACCTTCTTGAGCAAGGTGTTGGTTGCTACTCGGAAAACCCAATGGCTCCACTGTACAAAAATTTTGTACGTGATCTGAACCTTTCCTAGCTACCATGTGTTTTTTTAAGTTAAACTTGTATCTCCTGCGGAACTTAACACGTTTGATTCTAAGTTTAACTTATATGTTCTTTTAGGTTTAGATTTGGATCTCTTGCGGAACTTAACACGTTTGATCCAAATCACCTAGGTTATAAATTCAATTAAATATTAGTTTTCAAAATTGACTTCCAGTACTGCATGGCGAGGCACTTGGCCTTCTTGGATATGGGAGCAACCACCACCGACTAGACAAAGCCTTTTAAGGAAAGTTAATATTTAATTTCCTTATATAACTCTAGGTTAACCAAAAGGAACAATCAAATCACAAGGAAAAAAGAAAAAGAACACAACATCGAAATTAAATTCGAAAAACAAGAATCGAATGCCTCTTGTATTTGGTATTTATACAAAGAAAAATTAACTAGTATGATGCGGAAATTAAATACTAGTTATACCTCTTCCTTGTATGCTAAAAACCTCGAGATCTTCTGTCGTATCCCTCGCCTCCTCTTAGTCGTCGTGTGGGCGACGATCCTCCAAGACGAACACCACCCGGAAAGCTTCTCCTCCTTCTCTAGAATTCGACCACCACCACCACAAAGGAGCAAAAGAGAGCAAAGGGAAGAGAGGGAGAGGGGCCGGCCACTTGATGATCTCCAACAACACAATATCAATTGTTATGTTTTTCAAGGCCTCCCCTTCCCCCCTTTTTATATTAGTTTCCCAACGGAAAATTATGGAAAGAGTTTTATAAAAAATTAGACTCATTCCTATTTCCTTTTAATTTTTTCTTTTTCTTTCATTTTAATTAATCAATCCTAGATTGATTTATTAATTAAACAACTATTTGTTGATGTTTAATTATTTGACTAGCCCCTTGCTTGGGCACCAAGCAAGGTGGTCGGCCACTTATTAAAAGGGAAAGAAAGAAAAAAAATTTATAAAATTTTAAAAGAAGAAAACTTCTAATAAAATTTTACAAACTCTTTTTTTTTCTAATATGGATATTAAAAAGAAAGTTTTAAAATTTAAAACCAAGTTTTAAAATTTAAAACATCTCTAATAATATTTCTTTTTAAAAAGAAAGTTTTATAAATTTTACAACTCTCTTTTAAAACCTTGTGGCCTAATTTAAATTAGGAAAATTTTATAAATTTTTAAAATCTCTCTTTTTACAAATTGTAAATATCTGAGGAAATTTAAAAATTCAAAAACAACTTTGCTAATTTAAATATTGCGGCCGGCCCCTTTGCCCAAGGCAAGGGCCGGCCACTTCTAGAGAATATGTGGCCGGCCATTGCTTGGTCACCAAGCAATGAACCGGCCCCTTCTTGGACACCAAGATAGGCTTTTCTTTGGATGGACTTGAGGCTTTATTGAGGCTTTATTGAGGCTACAACAGGGACCTAGAGGAGAAATTGGTTTTGGCCTTCCGATGAGCTCGAGTCTCCCGTGCTCGCCCCGAACACACAACTCAAGTTCATCGATAATAACTCATTCCACTAGAGAGTTATTACCGCACTACCGCACCAATCCCAAATTACATTATGGGCTCCTTCTTATCATGAGTGTGTTAGTCTCCCTGTGTTTAAGATTACGAATGTCCACTAATTAAGTGAGTTACTGGCAACTCATTTAATTAATATCTAGCTCCAAGAGTAGTACCACTCAACTTTATTGTCATGTTGGACTAGGTCCACCTGCAGGGTTTAACATGGCAATCCTTATGAACTCCTCTTGGGGCCATTCTCAACCTAGATAACTAGGATAGACCTGACCACGGTTCGGAACCGACGGTTCGACGGTTCGGAACCGCCGGTTCGACGGTTCGGAACCGCCGGTTCGACGGTTCCAGGCAGGTCGACCCTTAACCTTAACCACCCAAGACGGTTACAGTTCACGGTTCAGAACCGCCGGTTCACGGTTCGCCACGGTTCAAGATTAATATGTTAAAAAAATTAAAAATTAAAAATTAAACATTAAACATTAAAAATTAGAAATTAAAATTTATTAAAAAAAGACTTGCACTTATTTAAGTTGCCTACGTATCCCTTTAGGGGAATCAAAGCCCACGTAGTTCTTTTACATTTTTATCCTTTTACATTTTCATTCACTTCCATTTCCTGTTCCTGTCGTATTTGTTCAAGATCAAAATCTTCAACTTCGTCATCCGAAAGTTGCATTCCTTGGATTCTTTTCTCCGCTCTGGTCCAATCGTCCGGAATGCTTGGCCTTCCAATGAGTCCAATATATTACTGTTGGCACTAAACATCTCTTCCACAACAATTGTTGACACTGGACAAGCTAAAATTTCTTTTGCAATCATGGAGAGAACGGAAAGCTTTGAGCCTTCTATGACCACCACTTAAGATATCAAGTTTTCGCTATCTGCTTCATTAAAATCAAAAGAAGTCGTAAAATAATTCTCAAGTTCTGTGTGGAACTTGAGGATCCCCGTGAGACGTTTGTCCGTTCTTTTAATAAGAGTTGTGCTTTTGTAAGTTTTAAATTACTACTAGTAGTTTGTTGAATTTCGAAATATTAATTTGTGTTCCATATTTTGCATAATATTGATTATAAATATCATATAAATAAATTCTAACATTATATATAATATTAATGGATCGGGGAAGAAGAATCTTTAATTGGAATTAAAGCGTCATAATATAAAGTTAACATTTCTTGTAAAACTTCTAATTTAAATCTAGGATCTAAAGCAAATGTAATTAAATAAATTTCAGGAATTAAATAAAAATATTTTTCCCATTTAGTTTTCATAGCCAATATACAAAAAGATAATGATTCATTATTAATATGTTCATTTAAAACTAATAATATATTAGATAAATTTTCAAAATTTAATTGAGCAGTGGATAATAAACATCGAAAAGTTATTTGATTGCATCATTAAATACTTTTAAAATTTCACAAATACTACTACAAATACTCTATTATTGTAAAAATAAATATATATTAGTGTTAGTATTTTGTGCAAAAAATGAGCATAATAATTCTTTATATTGAAATGAATCTTGCAATAATTGGTATGTTGAATTCCAACATGTTGGTACATCATGTGAAAATATTTTAGGTAGCAATATATTAGTTTTATAAAGTCTACCCCATTGTTTCATTATAGATGAATGAGACCATTAATAAGAAATTGCAATTATAATTAGTTTAATATAACTTTCTAAAATTTTTAAACCATCTTGAACACATAAATTTAAAACATGGCATACACAACGAATATGAAAAAATAAACCTCCAATAATAGGTTGACAAACAAATTTTAGATCATCTATACAAGCGGTATTAGAACTAGCATTATCTAATGATATTGAAAATATTTTATGAGTTAAACCATATTCTTCTAAAATTAAACATAATAATTGTGCGATATTATGAGCGTTATGTGATTCATCAAAAACTCTATAAGCTAATAATGTTTTTTGGAGGTTCCAAGAGTTATCGATCCAATGGCAAGTCACACCCATATACGAATGTGTTTGCCAATGATCACTCCAAATATTGGAACATAAAGAAACTTTATTATCTAATTTACTAAATTCATCAATTAAATTCTTTTTTCCTTGTTTTACTAATTTTTTAATTGTACGAGTAAGTGTAGCCCTAGGAACACGTTTAGCACATGGATTAAGAGATTCTTTACAAAAATCTTCAAATGTGCATTTAGATCCAAAACTAAAAGAAAGATGTTCTACAGAAACAAATTTAGCTAATGATTCTCTTAATTTATTATCCGAATATAAAAATAAATCGGAATCAGTACTATCGCTAGTTGAAGAAAATCTTGATAATTGTGTTTGAGAACGGTCGAGTCCATATTCCGTCGGGTGCTTCGTTTCTACATGTCGTTTCAACGACCCATAGCCGCCGCCGGCTTGGAATTTGTAGGAAGCATTGCAGTGCTTACATTTTGCACGCATTTCTCCCGACGGAAGAGTGACCTTCTCAAAATGTTTAGTAAAAATAGAAGACTTTAGAGGAGGAAGTTCCCGAACCTTAGAAGTAATTGCATCGGTACTTCCTTGTGTTTCAGGTGTCGGATTCGGAAGATGCTCGATCTCATCATCGGTGGATTGAATGTTGGAGTCCTCCTCCCGCGGATTCATTATTTGCTTTCCCTTCCGAGCTCGAGATGATGCACCTCCGTGGCCTCCTTCCATTGTAATTGAAAATTGAAAACGAAAGCGTGTAGAGATTAGAGAATACGAAAATGAGATTAAGAGTAGAGAAGATGTGTGTGAAAAATGATGAAATGAGCTCTCTATTTATAGAGTTTTGATAGTAACGGACACTAAATCATAGTCATTGATCAAAAAATGGTCAAATGATCCTAACCGTTGAAAAAAAATACCCAAAAAACCCTCCCAACGGCTATGAACCGCCGGTTAACCGGCGGTTCAAGCCGTTTAAAAGAAAAAAAAATTTGTTTACGGCTGAACCGCCGGTTAACCGGCGGTTCACCGGGTTTACATCTAATGAACCGGAACCGGCCCGGCAACTTGCCGGGCCGGTTCCGGTTCGACCCGGCGAATCGGGTCAACGGGCAACCGGCCCGTTGACCTTGTTACGGGCCCGGGCCGGGTCCGGGCCAAACCCGGCCCGGGGTCGGGTCTAAACTAGGACACAGATTCCTTCTATAATCAACAACACACACTATAAGTAATATCATTTCCCAACTTATTGGGCATATTGATTTATCGAGCTAAACCTCACCCTTTGATAAGTCAAAGAAATAAATATTAAATATACATGCTTGTTATTATATTAGGATTAAGAGCACACACTTTCATAATAACTAAGGTCTAGTTCTTTTACTAAGTCAGTACAAAAAAAACTTACCTAAATAATCCTACTCAATACACTTAAAGTGTATCAGTGTAATTTATTAGTCAAGATAAACTAATACTTAATTACACTACGTCTATTCTGATGGTTTATTCCTTTCCATCTTAGTCGTGAGCAACTGTTTATAATTTATAGAGAATCGACAACATGATCTTCTAAGTGTGACTCCACACTCCATGTTATCTACTATATAAATTAATTGAACAATTACATTTAACAAATAAATGTAAATATTTTACCAATGTGATTCTTTATTTCAAAATAAATGTGTACAAAAGCTAAACTTTTAAGTATACACTCCAACACAAGGAACATCTACTGTTGTAGTGTCTTGTCTCCCCGCACTCAAAGCACTTGATTTGGATTTTAGTGCTCTTCTCGGTAGTTGAGGTTGAGGGTTGAGCTTCCAAGACTTATTATTCACTTGTCTTAGATTCTTCTTTCTCCTTCAAAGATGTGGATGGTTCTACTTCTGACCCCTCCGAAGATGTGGCCAATTCTACTTCTTCCTCCTCATTGGATGTTGAACTTGTTTCAACCTCCAATTGGTCCTTCTCATTCTCTTGACTAATGAGCCCTTCTCCTTAGGCTCCTCCTCTCCATGGATTTATGTAGGACTTTCATAAAATGCAATTACCTTTTTCCAAAGGTCACTTGAATTCTTATAATCGCCTACACTAACCAACACATTAGAAGATAAAAGATTTAATAAAATTTTTGTTACCTCCTTGTCCATCTCTGATTGCTCTCATTGCTCCTCGATCCAATATTGAGGTCAGAGATGTTTTCCCTTCTTATCAATTGGAGCTTCAACCAATTTCTCCAACGTAATCCATTGGTTCCAATTCATTTGAAACCACATCTTGATGTGTACAATCAGCAAGTGCACGGTTCTCATCAAGTAATAAAAGATATCAAACTCACAAGAACTGGATATAAGCACTAGAGATTAATCATAACAAATTATCTAAATGATCGATGATTGAGAATTTATGCACTAAAGTAAAGAGAAGAAAGATTGGGAGAAAGAGGAATAAAAAGAAAGAGAGATTGAGAGAGAGAGTTGAGGATTTTGTTTGAAGGAAACATTCTAGGAGTTTAGTTTCATTGTGATACTAATCAATGTACTAAGGATCACCAATTATCCATCCTCTATCCCCATGCACATGTAGGAAGTTTAATTCATTACCGACACTTCCCCTTGGTGGCAATGTTGGAGTTCCATCTCTATTAATATTCAATGCTATCTAGTGGAAGTCATTCCTATAAAGTTCGGTTCAAGGGATTCCCTTGCCAATAGGGCTCCCTGGTTATACATCCACAAAAATACGCAAAATACTTGATAACATGAACATAGAAATAACCTAATAAGCCTAATTTTATACTTCCTTGTGGAGATTTACTCTCTCTTTCAAAGTGATGCTCTAGATGTCCGGTTAAAGGGTTACATATAGGATTGAGACAAGCTAGAGGGAGGGGCAGTGAATAGCGCTTGTGGCTTTCACATTTATTTTTAAAACATCAGAGAGAACGTAGTGGTTAAAGAGATGAAAAGTCAATGCTAACAAATCTAAGATTTACTTGATTCAGAACCGGTGATGACTCCTACTCTAAGGCACACATATAAGAGTGCTTTTGATGGGAAATCACTAATCAATCAAAATATACAAATATAATTTTAAATAATTACAAGCAATTTGAACAACAAAAATACCGACGACTTTGGAAAATAAAATCTTCAACAAAGTCGTCGTCAAAGCAACTTTTGGGCATTGTGAAAGCTTTTTTAGCAACTCATAAGAGAAGAACTTCTTTGGATTGATGTGTTTGAGTCACTGGTCGAAGTCTCTTTTTATAGCCCATTCCGGGGGCTTGGAACCCTTCTAAGAGCTTGGACCGTTGACGTGGGTTTGGCCAGTCGTCGCTCTCAAACTCAGCTTCAGGGTAACTTTTCTGGTCGGGGCGCCCAGACCAGCTCCTGGTGCTTAGACTGCCCGGGTGCTCGCTCGGGCGATATTGGTTCGGGCGCCCGGATCCCTTCCAGGCGCCCGGATCCCTTCCAGGTGCCCGGACTCCTTCCAGGTGCCCGGACTCTCCTCTTTTGCACTTCTCTTTCCTGTGAAAAAGAGTTAGTCCAGGCAAATAATATGTAAAGAACGACAAGATTTGATAGGCTTCGAACTGTCTGATCATGACTTTGAGTTTCGATGAAATTCTAGGTCAGACCAACGTCTACTGTTTCCTCTTCGAGGAACGAGTCCTCACCTGCTCCTCTTAGGAAAAATTACCTTTTGCCAGAATAGTTCTCTAGACCATCTGGACTTTTTCTTAGCGTCCGATATTTCAGGACTTCATGCTGAACGTCCGATCCAAGACTCGTCCAGTCTTCCATCTGGTATCCGCGACCCTCAAGATTTTCACCTAGAATCCTCGACTCCAGGATTTTATCTAAAGTCCTTGACCCACCAATACTTCACCTAGCAACGAGATGGCCAACCTTGCCTAGACGATCGGCAAAACTTCATTGCCTGTGAACCCGTAAAGTAGGGTTGCCATGGGCAACAGCTCACCTCAATCAATCTGCAGCTGATCGAACGTCTTCTTGAAGATGATGTTCACCGAACTTCCTGTGTCGACAAAAGTTCAGTGAATGGTTAAGTTGGCGATCACCGCTCGTATGATCAAAGCATCATCATGAGAGATCTCTACTCCCTCCAAGTCTCTAGGACCGAAGATGATCTCCGGTCCCTTGACCCTTTCCCTGCTGCATCCAACAGCGTGGATCTCAAGCCGCCGAGCATTTGATTTTCTTGCTCGATTGGAATCACCGTCGGGCGGCCCACCGGCGATCATTCCTATTTCTCCTCAAGCGGCGTTGCTTCTGTTTTCTTCCTCCCGAATGGAAGACATGTTTCGATCGGTCAGGATTCAAGAGGGATCAGTGCTATCCCTCCGCTGCTGCTGATGTCGGCCGACCTTCTTTCATCCTCTTGTCATCCGGTGGATCGGTGTCTATCTCGTTGATCAGGAGATGGGGAACGGCGGAGATATACCCTGGGTGTCGGTTGACTCACGATCGGCGTCAAACCACGGCAATCGTGCGTGTTGTGCGTCGCCGATTGATGAAAAGAATATAACATTGGCGTTCATACCTTGCCTCTTGTCACCTTCTGCCTATCGGCAGACACATGTTGTACAGCATGTGTCCAGGCCTCCTGGTGAGGTCATGCTACCTCCACTCTTGACCCTTTAGGTAGTTGATGGCTACTCGTCGGACGTCGCTCGGGTGTCGGTGTGGACTCGGCCGGCATTTCCTTCTTCCTTGCCGCTTGGGCTTCTTCCACATTTATATACTCATTGGCCTTTTTGAGCAGGTGGTCGAAGTCCCTGGGTGGCTTCCTGATGACCGATCGGAAGAATTCCCCTTCGATGAGCATAAAGGCGTTCATCATTGTCTCGGATGAGACCGATGGGATGTCCATGGCCACCTTATTGAAGCGTTGGATGTAGGTGTTGGTTGCTACTCGGAAAACCCAATGGCTCCACTGTACAAAAATTTTGTACGTGATCTGAACCTTTCCTAGCTACCATGTGTTCTTTTAAGTTAAACTTGTATCTCCTGCGGAACTTAACACGTTTGATTCCAAGTTTAACTTATATGTTCTTTTAGGTTTAGATTTGGATCTCCTGCGGAACTTAACACGTTTGATCCAAATCACCTAGGTTATAAATTCAATTAAATATTAGTTTCCAAAATTGGCTTCCAGTACTGCATGGCGAGGCACTTGGCCTTCTTGGATATGGGAGCAACCACCACCGACTAGACAAAGCCTTTTAAGGAAAGTTAATATTTAATTTCCTTATATAACTCTAGGTTAACCAAAAGAAACAATCAAATCACAAGGAAAAAAAAAAAAGAACACAACATCGAAATTAAATTCAAAAAACAAGAATCGAATGCCTCTTGTATTTGGTATTTATACAAAGAAAAATTAACTAGTATGATGCGGAAATTAAATACTAGTTATACATCTTCCTTGTATGCTAAAAACCTCGAGATCTTCTGCCGTATCCCTCGCCTCCTCTTGGACGTCGTGTGGACGACGATCCTCCAAGACGAACACCACCCAGAGAGCTTCTCCTTCTTCTCTAGAATTCGGCCACCACCACCACAAAGGAGCAAAAGAGAGCAAAGGGAAGAGAGGGAGAGGGGCCGACCACTTGATGATCTCCAACAACACAATATCAATTGTTATGTTTTTCTCAAGGCCTCCCCTTCCCCCCTTTTTATATTAGTTTCCCAACGGAAAATTATGGAAAGAGTTTTAAAAAATTAGACTCATTCCTATTTCCTTTTAATTTTTTCTTTTTCTTTCCTTTAATTAATCAATCCTAGATTGATTTATTAATTAAACAACTATTTGTTGATGTTTAATTATTTGACCGGCCCCTTGCTTGGGCACCAAGCAAGGTGGTCGGCCACTTATTAAAAGGGAAAGAAAGAAAAAAAAATTATAAAATTTTAAAAGAAGAAAACTTCTAATAAAAATTTTACAAACTCTCTTTTTTTCTAATGTGGATATTAAAAGGAAAGTTTTAAAATTTAAAACCAAGTTTTAGAATTTAAAACATCTCTAATAATATTTCATTTTAAGAAAAAGTTTTATAAATTTTACAATTCTCTTTTAAAACCTTGTGGCCTAATTTAAATTAAGAAAATTTTATAAATTTTTAAAATCTCTCTTTTTACAAATTGTAAATATATGAGGAAATTTAAAAATTCAAAAACAACCTTCATAATTTAAATATTGCGGCCGGCCCTTTTGCCCAAGGCAAGGGCCGGCCACTTCTAGAGAATATGTGGCCGGCCATTGATTGGTCACCAAGCAATGAACCGGCCCCAAGATAGGCTTTTCTTTGGATAGACTTGAGGCTTTATTGAGGCTACAACAGGGACCTAGAGGAGAAATTGGTTTTGGCCTTCCAATGAGCTCGAGTCTCCCGTGCTCGCCCCGAACACACAACTCAAGTTCATCGATAAAAACTCATTCCACTAGAGAGTTATTACCGCACTACCGCACCAATCCCAAATTACATTATGGGCTCATTCTTATCATGAGTGTGTTAGTCTCCCTGTGTTTAAGATTACGAATGTCCACTAATTAAGTAAGTTACTGACAACTCATTTAATTAATATCTAGCTCCAAGAGTAGTACCACTCAACTTTATTGTCATATTGGACTAGGTCCCCCTGCAGGGTTTAACATGGCAATCCTTATGAGCTCCTTTTGGGGACATTCTCAACCTAGATAACTAGGACACAGATTCTTTCTATAATCAACAACACACACTATAAGTAATATCATTTCCCAACTTATCGGGCATATTGATTTATCGAGCTAAACCTCACCCTTTGATAAGTCAAAGAAATAAATATTAAATATATGTGCTTGTTATTATATTAGGATTAAGAGCACACACTTCCATAATAACTAAGGTCTAGTTCTTTTACTAAGTCAGTACAAAAAGAACTTACATAAATGATCCTACTCAATACACTTAAAGTGTATCAGTGTAATTTATTAGTCAAGATAAACTAATACTTAATTACACTACGTCTATTCTGATGGTTTGTTCCTTTCCATTTTAGTCGTGAGCAACTGTTTATAATTTATAGAGAACCAACAACATGATCTTCTAAGTGTGACTCCACACTCCATGTTATCTACTATATAAATTAATTGAACAATTATATTTAACAAATAAATGTAAACATTTGACCAATGTGATTCATTATTTCAAAATAAATGTGTACAAAAGCTAAACTTTTAAGTATACACTCCAACAGTAGGCTCGGAGTGCTTCCTTCGATCCTTGCTTCATGGAGAAGAAGCTGACGCTCGTCTTCTAATAGCGTCGGCTGCTGGCGAACTGATTTAAGAAAGTAGCTCGGAAGTCCTTGAAGTTGCATATATATCCGTCTGGCAGTCTTTTGAACCATCTCTGCACTAATCTGAAGAGGGTTGTGAGGAAGACTCGACACTTCGCCAAATCTGTGTACTGGCGAATTGTGGCCGCGTTGTCAAACTTATCCAGATGATCATCTGGATCAGTCAACCCATTGTATTCTCCGATAGCCAACGGAGTATAATGCCTCGGCAGTGGGTCTTGCAAGATTTCCTTTGAGAACTGCCGGTTGATCCGCTCGGGCGAAGCAGTGCCTCGGGGCACCTTGCCTTTTCGTGCATCCCGAACGGGAGCGTCGTACGAGGATGATCCCCTCTTCTAATTCGCTTGGGCTATCTCTGAGGGAGTTTGGAATAAGGCGCGACGGAAGGGGATTGGCTCGGGCGGCGCTTCGCCTAGCGTGTCGGTCGGTCTTATATTCTATCCCCATACGGAGAGTTGTTCCGTTCGGTCTTCTTGCCCCACTCACCCCCCGGCTGCCGATGTCACGGGCTTCGACGCTAGTCGATCAGCTAACACTTGTTGTTGTTGTTGCTCGATCATCTTTGCTTCTCAGGCTTGCGCGAGCATGTCGAGCTCTTCTTGGGTGAGCATCACCGTGATGAGTCGTCCAGCGTTCTCCATCTTCTTGGCTCAGATGCAGGCTACGTTCCCACAAACGGCGCCAAATATGATCCTATCCGAAAGTCGAAAAGACGAAAAACTGAGGATGTAGCTCTCCCGATGACCTCCTGTGGACTCCGTTCGGACCTGCAACACAGACTACGTCAGTGCCGAGTTAGGGAAGGGGTCAACGGCATTGGCTCTCCAACGCTCAAGTCAGTTACCGGCGATGAAGAATAAGACGGAGCAACAAGAAGACTGTAGTGTAAACCGTGAATATTACATACCTCCACCGATATTTGGACCCCCCCCTTTATATAGAGCTCCAGTAACGTATGTGCATGCTTCTCAAGGCGAGCACGCTTCTTAAAACTTTTCCTAAAAAGAATTGTCAGTAAAGTGTCCTTGACACAGTACCTTAACAGGCCGAGCATATCTCTGAAGTGATAGTGGAAGCTTCCGTCGTACAATTTTCTAGCAGTCCATGCTCGGTGTCGGCGGCACCAACTCCCAAAAGGATATCACTAGATATCATCAAGAATGTACTGCTAGGCCGAGTGGGCTAGCTGCTCGGTCGAAATTCCACCGCCCTGGTGCCCCGTCTGGTCGGTCGGAACCTCGCTATTCCTCAATGTGTGTCTACTCAACCGGAAGTCCACTTTGTCACTATTGAGGTCTGCTGCCAGGACGAGCTGGGTAGCCGCTCAGCTCGGCTTCTACACATTGTCTCCTTGAGCGTCGTTTGTTTGATTGCTTCCCATGTCAAAGACGACGGCGGGTTTGAGCCTTATCCTCGGTCGGGACATGCTTCGCCCGACCGAACGATACCATCTACGCGTTGACCACCTTGACTTTGACCTCTCTTGACCTCCACCGTGACCGTGGGAATGGGCCCCTCATTATCACTGCATCACTATATAAATTATTTTTTTTAATTATCTAAATATAATTTTAATACCATCAATAATATGTTTATATAATTATTATTATATTTTGAATATCGTATTAAAATTATTTTTTTATAACATGAATATTTAAAATATATATATATATATATATATATATATAATTAATAAATATAAAAAATATAAAAATGATAAAATTTATATAAATACATAAAAATATAAATATGTATAAAAAAATTTTGAAAATATAAATTATATAAAAAATATAAAATATTATTTGAAAAATAAATACTTATAATAAAATAAAATATGATGGAAATTTTATAAATGATTTAGGAACTGCATGAAAATAAATTTATTATGTAAAATGAATAAATTTATTAAGGATATAAATTTATTAACGATATATATATCAACTTTTAATTTTAAATCATAAATAAAAACAAAAAAACAAAAAAAAAAACTATTTCTAATTTTTGAATAAAAATTATAGAAACTAAAATAAAATTTAACATCCATAAATATTGAAAAATACTTCTATATAATTAGAATTCAAATGCGTTTAGCAAAATATTACTTTTATAATTAGTTTATTATTAGCATCAGCTGTTCGCAAATGTTGCCCTCCGTTTATTTTACCAAAAAACAACCTTTTTAATTTTTTAAATTTTTTAATATTTAATATAATGTAAAATTATGATTAAAAAATATCTTTTTTAGTGATAAACATTTGAAAAACGACTTTAAAAAATAAAAATGGTCTTTCTTATTCATATCAAAGCTCTTTATTTTATGAATATAAATCATTTTCAATTATACGAGTTAATTGATACAAGTTGATTGATCAAGTTAGGCCAACTAAGCCAATAGAATTGAGCATATGCAGTAAGCCATTGATTTGAACATGCTAAGCAAGTTGAACAAACCAAACGAAATCAATCTATCAGAACAAACCTAATGACTTGGTGAATCTAGTCAAGCCGATCAAGTTTATCAAACCTAACAAGTGAGACGGAGTCAAATGAGCTGAGCAAATCAATTAAACCGATTGAAAGAGGCCAAACACTGCAATCAATCTACAATTCAAATAAGTCATCCAATCCAATCGAACCACATGGGTCAAGTGATTTACTCAGATAATACAGGCCAATTAAGTTGGACGGCCAATTCAAGCCAAGCAACTTAATCAACCCTTTGTCCAAGCGAACAAGATGAAATAATCGATCTAATCAAATGGGCCTATACAAATCAAACTAACTAATCAATTTGATCTTTAAAAGACAAAAAAAAAAAAAAAAAAATACATGTGCACTAAACATAAAAAAGCATATATCAATTATTTTTTATGAATAAATTGCTTTCTAGTCAACAAAGGAGTGTCATTTAAAAACACCGCAAATCCTCTGAAAGAGAGACAATACTGTAATCTATACGAATTGCTTTTACAGAAAAATCCCTGTCAAACAAAATCAGGATCCATACTGCCATATAGATTACATCTATAGGCAAACAAATATGTTAACAATGTATGTCCGCATGTGTTACTTCCTCATACCAGTTATGCAAAAGGCAGAGTTTGAAGTATCTACAAGCTATTTCTCATGCAAGTCGAGTATAAAGTAGGTCAGCTTTAAATTGCCGATGATTTTAGGATTGCTTTCTTAAAAGATTAAAAAGTGAGTCATGATTCTGAGCTATTCCTTGCTCTCCTTTTGTAGTTTTCCCTCTAATATCCTGCCAATCAGCGACAAAGTAAATTAAGAACCGTATAATTTATAAAGCAGTCATCTACTCTCTGACGATGTGTACAAAAATTCTCGCCATTTTTTTTACTTACTCTGTGTAATGAAACTATGTGCTAATAAGACGAATATCCTGTGGTATATTCACTAATTCCACTCAAGGTTGGTACCAGTAAAAGAAGTTTTAAGCAACAAACCTGATTACCGGCCTCTATGTCAAGACCTGTCATCTCCTTCAGTAACATGGTTGATGCTGGAAGCAACCTCCTACAAGGGAACATATAGAAAAATGCCTCAGTTGAGTAATTTAGTTAGCATATATGTTTTCCTGGTATTGAAAAGGCATATATTTTGACGAACAAGACACGGGGACGGTTTAACTGATGCATTTGTCTACTCAATAACGATTGCAAAGCCATCTTTAAAGAAATTTTTTTGTTATTTGGATACTATAACAATGAGGACAACGGGAAGAAATTTAAACACAGAAATAGCATGACATCAAATAATTAGGAATTTGTGTATGAAGAAGAGCCAAACTGAAAGATAAGCAACTTGCAAAAAAAAAAAGATAAAAGGTAAATAGGCTTACAGAGGTTATGCCCCTTCAAGCTGGCTATTTGCACCATATAAAAACAGACAACACGGAAACAACTTGTAAAAATATAAAGAGAAGATTCAAGCAGTTGGAAAAATCAACCTCTTCGGTTTGTCAGCTTTTGCAGATTTTGAGACGACGCCATTTTTTTCTTTTAGGATTCTACGCTGATGATACTTATCTATTGATTTGGCATGCTGTACTTGCAACAAATCTGGCTTTGATAACTGTTGAATTAGAATGATAATCAAAGTTGGTGAAAATATAAAAGCAGTAAAAAAAATGGCATTAAATGAAAAAAAAATACATATTAAAGTGAGAAAGAAAATTCCAAAAGCATAGTGAAAAGTAACTTCTGCCGGACACTGGAAAAGCTTATGTCCCACAGCCAGCAAAAGAACTAAATCAACAAACCAGAAAAGAATAAGTTTAAGCAAGAAAGACATGATCACACGAGTTCAAAATATTGTGTAAGCTACACCAATCAATTAGGTAATAATATACAAAGGCAACCAGAGCACAAATACCAAACAAGATTGACAACACAAATAAATTGTGCATTTCACTTCAACATTTCACAATTCTTAAAAAGTCAAATGACATCAACGTCACTAACTACAATGTAACTTGCTCATAGAAGGTCCCAAGTTTGACAAATTAAGATTGCATTTAATGGTGAAGACTGAAGAAGGCAATAGAGATAAAATTGAAATCCCTTTTCTTATGAAGGTTTTATGCCCATGACCAATGTAACCAATTAATCATCGTATAGTGCATGCAAATAAGTTGAGTCCTCTCTTAATGCGTTAAGTTTCAAGAGATACTAAATGCATGATCATCTTTAGGAAATTTGACATGAAATTACCACAGAAAATATATTGAATCATTATAAAACTTATCAAAGAATGAACTTAAATAACTGACTGATGCCTAACTAATTCAAGCATCTTGAAATAAAAAATGTCATTCATAATTTCAAGTTGGACTGCCAGTATATAATCCCGTTTGCATTAGTTTTTCCTAATTCATGTTTGCAACATGAATTCAATACTTGAGTAACTTCTGTCTCCATCTCTATAAAATGCAACATCATCGTGATATTCTACAACCACATGAAATTAATAGGTATTCAATTCTGCACTAACATCCAGTGATATATTGCTAATTTTTTAGACTTTCAAGTAGTTGCAGTGTTAGGAATGTGAAGCATTTGACCATTTTGCTCAAACGAACTAAAAATTTAAATAGAAAATAGGCATTCTTAAAACTAATAATGGAAACAAGGTAGAGTTCTTACCAACTTGATAATAAATCATCCATATATGAACAGATAAATAAAACATCATCTACAGATCATGTGAGATAAAATGTAATGTCAATGGATAAAATGAGCATTGACCAGATGGAGTAATTATAAAGAGCGACAACATGATAAAATGTAATGTCAATGGATAAAATGTAATGTCAATGGTCTACAAGATGCATGCATGAGAATAATGTGCAGGTACCAAAGTATAATAGTAGTTGAGCTACATAAAGTGCAGCAGATAAGTGTAAGGTACAGAAAAATGCATATACATGTGAGTATTGACTTGTATTTGCGGAATGAGTTTTGGTGGTACCAGATTGTGTGCTACAAAAGGATAATATACAAAGTGTTTTATAGATTGGTATTGACTGATAGAATTTCATATTACACATTGTGCTATCTAATTCTTACTCCATGTGAAAATCCTAGTGTTTTATCTAATACTTGCTCCACGTGGAAATGGGATAAATGCTGAATTATTGATGTCAGCAGTGGGTCAAATTTCTAATTTGCTAAAATAAAGTATAAAACTTACTACCTTAAGTTGAGCCCAAATAAGTTGAGTCCTCTCTTACTGTCTTAAGTTTCAAGAGATACTGAATGCTTGGTCATCTTCAGGAAAGTTGACACCAAATTGAAAATACAGTGAATTATCATAAAATTTATCAAAAAGTGAACTTAAAACTGACGTGTTTTGGAATAAAAAATGTGCCATTGCATAATTTTAGATTAAACATCCAGTAACTAGTTTCTTTTGCATTAAATTTTCTAATTTAAGTTTAAAACATGAATTCAGTACTTGAGTAACTTTTGTCTTCACCTCTCTAAAATGCAACATCATCAAGTGAGATTCTACAACCACGTGAAATTGATAGGAATTCAATTTTGCACCAATCATCCAGTGATGCATTACTATTTTTTAGACTTTCAAGTAGTTGCATTGTTAGGAAGTTGAGCATTTGGACTATTTTGCTCAAAAGAGCTAAAACATTAAACAGAAAATGAAAATTCTTAAACTAACAGTGGAAACAACCATAGAGTTCTTACCATCTTGAATAAATCATCCGTACATGAATAGATAAATAAAACATCATCCATAGATGATGAAAGAGAATCATACCCTTTCGTTTTCTTTTGAATAAGTGATTTCTCCCACCAATGAAGATGAACCATTTTTACTTAAAGGACTTGAGTTTCCAGTAACCCTGTCTGTTAGAAAAAAGGATAATTAGGTTTAAAAATTATCTACAAGTTAAAATAGTAAGAATCATTAGAAAAAAAAAACATTTACCAGATTGAGTTAAATTATATGTTGTCCTAGTGCTGCAGTCCAGCATTTCTTTTATATCGTTATGGATGTGTGTCTCTCCAGCCAAATTATCTATCCTGTTTGTCAGCTGTGATATAAAGCAATGGTTGCGTTAATATAATGTAAAGAACAAAAAGCAGACAGAAGAATTGCTAGCATAATACAAAGAAGAGAGGTATGTAAAAGGTTGAATATATTAAAAAGATAAGGGAATAAAAATTTGCATATGGGCAGAAAAAAAATCAACCTAACAGATGAGAAAAGAATGATGTTTCATTATGTATAAAAGAACTAGAACATTACCCCTGACACAAAATAAATAAATAAATAAATAAATAAATAGAGGCTCGAGTAGATTTTTAAATTATAAATTAATAATTCCTACAAATTTCAAATTGTGTAATTTCACATAATAGAATAATGTGTTATCGGAGAACAGATGTTGAAAAAAAACTAACCCTACTATTTTCTTCGAGATGAGTGGCTTCCTTAACAGATGGAGGAGGAAAATTGGACTCATTATCCATGATGCTATTCAAAGGACTTGAGCATCCACCAGTGATGTCTGTGAAAATGGAAAAACCATCAAAATGTTGTTGGTTAGTTAAATAGAGAAAAAAAATGTTATCGTATTCAACAATAAATTATACCTGAATCATTTATAAGCCCTGAGGTACATGAAGGACCGCAATCAGAGAGCACCTTAAAATCTTCTTGGATGAGTGTTTCTCCATGTAAACTTGCAGGCATCTGATCCACCAGCTGTGGTATAGATGTAAATAGATAATGAGATCATTGATAAAGAGAAAGCAAATTCATAACCGTAAGTGCAAGTCCTCTGTGGTGTGTTGTGTGTCATATATAATGAGATCATTGATAAAGAGAAAGCAAATTCATAACCGTAAGTGTAAGTCATCTGTGGTGTGTTGTGTGTCCCTGCATGTGTTCAAGCTTAAACTGCACTACATATATAAAATTCAAGTCCAAAAGAACAGAAAATTGAGAAATTATTTGTATTATAGCATGATAAAATGTAATGTCAATGGTCTACAAGATGCATATATGAGAGAATGTGCAGGTAGCAAAGTATAGTAGTAGATGAGCTACATAAAGCACTGGAGATATGGGTAAGCTACAGAAAAAAAGGACATACATGTATGTGCTGAATTGTATTTGTGGAATGAGTTTTGGTGGTACCAGATTGTGTGCTACAAGAGGATAATATACAAAATGTTTTATATGATTGATATTGACTGATAGAATTTCATATTAGATGTTGTCCTATCTAATCCTTACTCCATGTGAAAATGGTATAAGTGTTGTATTAGCATTGGATAGAATTTCTAATTTGCTAAAATGAAGCATAGGCAAGGTCACATTCGTGGAGTTTGCAGATGACTCTACCACTAATATGACTTGTCTCAAAGGATAAAATTTCAGCTGTAGCTAGGTGAATGACATGGCAAAAGGAAATGTTCATAAAAAAAAAAATGCAAAACAATAGTTGACAAAGAATAGAATCAAAACTATTGGAAGAATGAATAATTAATCAATATAATGATAACCTGATAAATGTAAAAATGGGATAAACAAGAGAAAAATGAAGCAGCATCAACAAATTCCAACTATTAGGAATTGAGAATGAATGCAATATCATAATCTCAATTAAACCTGAAATTCTACTTGTTTGACATTAAGATTGATAATCCATTGAATGATGAAAGGATTGTAATTTTCCTTAAAGAGACAAATGGATTCTGATATGATAACATAGTCTGAATAAAAACTCTAGTTCAATGTTCATAATATATATTCATTGAGCTAAAAAAGATGTTTGAAAGAATTACAAAAAACAGTTCTTAATTTTCACATTGAAAATAATTTCTACCCTTGTTAGTTAGCTTATCAAATTCTTGGTCAAGTGAAACAGATTTGGCTGCCTGAGAACATGGAATCTAGAAAACAAATTTAGACACTAGAATGACAAGGTGGAGTCCAATCATTGCCTCACTGACATTGTAGCAATTATGGGTATGCAGGCTGCCCATAGATAACTAGATAACTAAGCAATTTGGAACCTGGAAGACAAACATAAAAATTTTCAAGGCATATACTCTTCAGCACATGCTTATGATTTCAGCTCCTGAAAAAACACGATACTGCAACTTGAAAGACCTTTCTAGTACTAAGAAAGTTGAAACCAGTTTATGACTCAATTGAACGGTCTTACCGTAACAGAATCCCCTGAATGAAAATCTGCACGTATGTTACTCGAATTAATTTGTGAAGTTGTTAGCAGGTCAGAACCACAACAATCAAGCACAGGTCCCAAATCTAAGGAGCTTGATTCACCAACAACTGGAAGTCTATGGCATGAACAGTAAGACCTAAGCTCCTCCAGTTCTTTCTTGAGTTTGATAACTTGGTTTTCCTCCCTTGTGAATGCTTCACTGAGATTATGCACATTCTTTTCTGATTCCTGATAGTAATCGAACACCCATCATTTATGAAACCACATGGTACAGTAGGAAAAAAATGTCTTAATAAATAATGAACATGATAGGTAGTAAAAAATTTAATGAGGAAGTTGGTTACATCTTATCATTGAAACATTCATTAAAATTAGAAAGCCATAGAATATCTAGCAACAAGAGGAAAAATTATCTAAACCAAAGTATCACATAAAATGGAGATATGAGGAAAAACAAGAGTAGTTATTAGTACAATAAGTTTCTGCTTATATTGCTTTAGAACAGTCCATAGAGCCTTGGAGAAATTTCGCATAATCTCATCGCTCCTTGCCCGTCTTTGCAGCTCAATAAGAAGCTCATCATTAGTGGGGCATACTGTAGTTGGAGCATCAATGATCTCTGGAGAAATAGAGGAAGATTGTGGTACTACCATTTCTTGAAGCTGTTTTTTTGCATCACCTACAGGCCATCAATAGCTTAAAGAATAAATTATGGAAGTAATAATGCATATCCTAAATGACATAGCCTGAATATCTTTTGGCAAAAGACATACATGAAAATGAAATAAAAACAAGACTTCAAATGAAGTACCTTCCTCAAATGTGTTGAATACTTCATTTCGGTCGTTTGCACTTTCTGCTTCAACATCCTGCAAAAAAGAGAAACAGGAATGAAACATCTACTCAAGCAGTATGCTTTTGTCAGTCAATCAGCAAAATCTAACAGCAACAGGAATGTAAAACTGCAATAAGTAGCTGAACTACAACAATATGAAAGCCACAAAAGACAAATTAAACATATAAGCAAGTCTGATAAAGCTCAACAAGTGAAGTTAGAAATAAGGCAAGTGTAGATGATAATATGGGCATGCAACAAAAGCTTTTTTTTGGCTTTCAAAACTAATATCATACAAAATTGTTGAAACGGGCAGATAAGATGATGATTAATAGTTTTAAATATAACAAAACATAATGTAAACTTATCATGAATGAGCGCCATTTGAAATTTAATGTAAAATGATCAATATTTGCTCTTTTTATTTATTTTCATACCATTTTGACTTTGTTGATCGAACAATCCTACTACGACAAATACAAATGTTTTGACCATTCAATCTCCATAATAATGGCAACTTTTGACAACTCATAACAATTTATCATTTAACATTGTACGTTACCCAACCCATCAAATCTGTACAAAAGAAAACTTGCATTAGAGATGGATTAAACCTGCAATTCTTATACGGCCATGCGTGGATGTTATGCTATTCCTTACAGCATAAGCAGATCATGTGACATACAGATACCTTTTAAAAATTAAATTATGATTTTAGGCCAACTGGATGGAAAATATGTATGTTTTCATAGATATAACATCTCTGTTTCTGTATGATTTAAATTTATTTCATGAATCTCAATTGTTTTTTTTCTCTAGCATTTGTTAATGATGTTTATACTCGGTGCTAATTTCCAACAAAATGAATATAGAAAAAGGATTGTGTGATGTCATACTAAACTAATAATGACTTTTGAATGAAACCAAGATTAGAGCCTTGTACATGATAAATACTAAATACAATAGCAGAAGGGAAATGCATCGATCTACTTGGAGAACGAACATTCCAGAGTGCTCTATTTCATATAGCAGTATACTAAATTTCAAAATAGTCAAAAAAATATCAAATACCAGTAGAGTTTCTGAGACGTTAATCTTCCTCCTCTTACAATGATCCACAAGTGAAGATGTGCTTCTTTTTTTACTAGGTATGATTAGAAGCTCTTCAACACAGGTGAACCTGAATTTGCATAAAGTGAAGTTTGAATTTTAATATATAATCCACAAAATGAAAGAAAAAAATATTTAAATATAGTCATTTACATGTATTCTGTAGATATGAGAGGATGCTCATGAAAAGAAAAAACTTATAATTAGATTCTGATCATCAAAAGTCATGATTCATCTTTGCACCCATAGAGTTCAAATGACTTAAATGTTTATCCTTTGGAAATTTTTATATCAATAAATACAAAAACATGCAGCAATAGCTTCAGAACAATTAGAAGATAACAAAATCTTGAGATAAATGAAAAATAAAATAGGAAGATCAAGGTATCACTATACTAGGATTAGCAATGTAAAATTTCTATCAGATAGTAATATAGATGATGCTCCAGAGAATAAAAGATTTTTTTTTTCATAGAATTAAAATGTGTTCATGATGTATACAAACTCCAGAAACACACTATATTTAAATGCTACTGAGATATAAAGTTATATTGTGGACTGGTACATCACCAAACCATGCCTCTATATATGAGCTATCACAGTAGCAGATACTAACTTTTCTTTATAACTGGTTCATCTGAATTTAGCGCCAGAGCAAGTAAAACCTAGTCCGCTAATCCTCTCTTTTGATGCTTAGTGATTTTATGTTAACTAGTAGCTTTTCACTTTTCTAAATCAATTTAATTGCTCATTTACTAACAAGTTGGCATCAAAAATCCAAGTTTCTTATTCCTCTCAATGATGTTCATTTATGATCTTCCCACTGTAGGTTTGGTATAGGCAGCATTGATGCTTAGTTACTTTATGCTATTAGTACAGCTTTCCACTTTTCTATACCAATTCAGTGGTTCATCCTCTCTCAACTTGGTAGCAAAATACTAGTTTCTTATTCCTCTCAGCATTGCTCTTATATCTTCTTCCGACTATAGGATTGATATAGCAGACCTGGCCACCCATCAAATCCACAATTCAACATGATTTCCTTACATATCCTGACAACCAAATGTCATCTCCGGATAAAAGCATTCTCCAGTGCTCACGTTCATCAATGTGTTCCAATAGTCTGCCATGATCTTGCCCTCCTCAAGGCAATTGAGATCTCACCTACTTTTTCAAATAATCATGCAAAATTGTATAGCATTGCTATGGTCTTAGGCAAGAAGTCTCACTAAGGTAGAACCTGAGACATCTTGAGAAGGTGGAGCGCCATGAAACCAGATGAATATGCAGGTGACTTACGTTTATCAACCAAATCGACAAGGATCGCATGTTAGCTAAAATCACAACCTCGTGAGGCTTAGCCAACCACCTAAGGTCACACGGTGATCACTATTGTGTGCAGTCACCAGCTCTAGCTCACACTTCGAATTTGAGGGTGTTGCCCACATGTATCCTAGGAGTTCTAAATTTGTACACATCTAATTACAAACAAAGCACAACTTATGTTCTTAGTGGGTTGGGCAGCAATCTACATCTTCTAGTCCATAATAGATCTACTTGATTTGTACGAGATTTGGACATACCTTGCCACTTAATATCAAGTGAACTTGCTGGTTAGTTTACTGTTTTCCCTTTTCGACCTCATATTAGTTATTCTCTAGATGAATAATAGATGATGGATGCCTAATATTCATGTAGCTAATTTTACAATTATATTTTAATTTCGTCATTATTGCATGTTACTATTGATAAGCTTGAAAAAAAATTCAGTTAAATTTGGTCAGGTTGTGAAAATTGTTGAGTTAAATCAGGTTAGGTCCTGTTCCTTAGGATTTTCATATGAAACAAGTTGGACAAACCTTGCTGCCATGGATCCATACATCAAAATCGAAAAAAATCAGATGACATCTTTTTAAAATCAAATCAAAAGGAAAAGAAATATGAAACACAAATCATGATCAACGAAGTTGAGGCTACCTTAAGAATAAGAAAGAGGAACCTTATGGAAATAACATGGAATAAATTTGATCTAATTCATGGGAATTTCACAAACATCCCATTCCAAAAAAAATAGAAAGTTACAAAACAATAGGGACTTTTTCAGAGATTAAATGTAGTTACTAATTCATTAGCTAGCATGTACAGAATGAAAAGTTTATTCTCAATTCCACAAGAATTTTTTGTCATATTGATGGCATACAAAAGTTTCAGGTACAGATGACAATAAGTTTTCTATGATTCAACACCAAATCAAGTTGGCCTATGCTGATTAGCATAGGTACATACTGTTTCTCACATTCAATTTTTTTAGTATATCAATTCATAACAGTACCAAAATTTGTTAATGAAGAATAATCCATGTTTTTTTATAAGAAAACATTACCAGAATGTGATCAGCTGTAGCCAATATTAACAGCAAGAATTTCCAAATCAGATTAAAGTGAACAAAAGCTTCAACAGTGAATAAAATCAGCTCAAATAAAGGTACTTATCATTTTATTAAGAATTCAAAAATTGAAGATTCATCACAAAAAAATGGAAAAGTGGCATACTTTATTTTCATGTAAGGAGATGCTTGTCTCAATAAAAAAGAGGTATCTGAATAATCATCTTCCCCAAGTTTTACTGTCAAAATCTGCAAGAGAGAGCAAATCCCACCAAAATAAACAAAATGTCTAGGATTATCAACCAATGCACCTACCAAGTTCACAAGAGTATTTAATGTGGATATTCACCTACTCCAGAAACTGATAAGTTAATTGGTCATAAACATCCTAAAGAAAACATTGATAGTAGCAGTGTAAGAAAAATTGAAACCAAACTGAAAATTTGTTATTTTTCAAATCTGTTGAAAGCAAAACCTAAAATCTCGTATCTTGGGAACCACGAGTTAGGCCTTTATATAGGAAAGAAGATATACACCAAAAGACAAAAAATACCCCTATAATTATTCTAACACTCCCCCTCAAACTTGTGAATATAGATCATATGCACCAAGCTTGTTACATATGTAGTCAACTCGGGGACCTCTAAGTGACTTAGTGAATATATCTACTAGCTGATCATGTGAGTTGACAAAACTAGTAGATATTTCTCCAGAAATGACTTTCTCTCTAACAAAGTGACAGTCAACTTCAATATGCTTTGTCCTCTCATGGAAGATTGGATTTGAGGCAATATGCATAGCGGTCTGGTTGTCACATATGAGTGACATTTGTGTAACCTCTCCAAACCTTAGTTCCTGAAACAACTGTTTTAACCATATAAGTTCTTGACTGGCAATAGTCATAGCTCGATATTTTGCTTCTGCACTGGATCTTGCCACAATATTCTGTTTTTTGCTTTTCCAAGAAACAAGGTTACCTCCGACAAATATACAAAATCCAGAAGTAGATCTTCTATTAGAGAGAGATCCTGCCCAATCTGCATCAGAATACCCCACGACTTGAGTATGTCCTTTGTCTTCATATAGAAACTCTTTCCTGGTGCACCCTTGATATATCGAATAATGCGAGTCACAACATCCCAATGTTCTTTGCACGGAGAGCTAAGAAACTGACTTACTACACTTGCTGCAAATGAGATATCGGACGAGTGACAGTAAGGTAACTTAGTTTCCCTACCAATCGCCTATACCGTTCAGGATCTGAAAGAGGCTCCCCCTGATTTGGCAGGAGCTTGACATTATGATCCATGGGATTGTCGACTGTCTTTGAGTTTAACATTCCTGTTTCTTCCAGAATATCCATTGCATACTTCCTTTGGGATATAATGATCCCATCTTTAGACTGTGCCACTTCTATCCCTAGGAAATATTTGAGTTTGTCGAGATCCTTTGTCAGAAAATGTTTGAAAAGATGTTGTTTTACTTGTGAAATCCCAAGATGATCATTACCTATGATGACAATATCATCAACATAAACCACTACATAGATGCAACCAGTAGATGAGTGGCGATAAAAGACAGAATGATCAGCCTCGCTTCGAGTCATGCCAAAATGTTGAATTACGGTACTAAATCTACTGAACCATGCTCTGGGTGACTGCTTGAGATCATATAAAGATTTCCGCAAGCGACATACAAGACCAGAAGACTCCCCCTGAGCAACAAAACACGGAGGTTGCTCCATGTAGACTTCCTCGAGCAGGTCACCATGCAAGAATGCATTTTTGATGTTCAATTGATGAAGGGGCCAATGGTGAATTGCAGCAATAGACAGGAAAAGATGCACAGAAGACATCTTGGCAACAGGAGAAAAGGTGTCTCCATAATCCAATCCAAATACCTGAGTATAGTCTTTAGCGACAAGACGAGCCTTAAGTCGATCAACCGTGCCGTCTACACCAACTTTCACCGTAAACACCCACCAACAACCAACCACTAACTTCCCAGGAGGTAGAGGAACGAGGTCCCAAGTCCCACTGCTCTGTAAGACACTCATTTCATCAAGCATAGTCTGTTTCCATCCTGGATGGACAAAGGCATCACCTGCAGTCTTTGGAAGAGAAACAGACGACAAGGAAGACAGACAATAATAATAGGATGGAGAAAGACGATGATAGTTCAAAGAAACATAGTGAGGAGAAGGAATACGAGTGGAACGCATACCCTTCCGAGTGCAATAGGAACATCAGAGTCAGGAGATGGGACCGAAGGAAACGGCGAAGGACTTGGCTCCAAAGATGAGCCCACGACAGTGTCGTTGGTCGACGATAAAGCAGAACGAGGACGACGCTGATAAACCTGCAAAGGAGGAGACAAGACTGGAGATGATAGAGGCGCCTCCAGAGGACAAAAGATAGTTACTGGTGCAGGTGGAGAGTGAGAAACCTCGGCCTATGAAGCGGAGGACCAAAAAAAGAAACTGACTCAAAAAATGTGACATCAGCAGAAATGAAGTACCGACAAAGAGTAGGGGAATAACACTCGTACCCTTTCTAAGACCGTTGGTACCCAAGGAAGACACACTTATGAGACCGGGGAGAAAGTTTGTCAATGCCAAGATCAAGAGCATGAGCAAAACATATAGAACCAAAGACCCGAGGTAGTAGAGGATGAAGAGGCTGATGCGGATAAAGTATCTGATGAGGTATTTTACCCTAGAGAGTGGATGAAGGCATGCGATTGATGAGATAACATGCAGTAAGTATGGCATCACCCCAAAACTGATGAGGGGCATGAGAATGGAGAAGAAGAGTCCGAGTGATCTCAAGGAGATGACGATTCTTGCGTTCTGCAACCTCATTCTGTTGAGGGGTATGAGGGCAAGACATACCATGCAACACACCATGAGATGTCAAGAAGTTACGAAATTGAGTAGATAAATACTCGCGTGCATTATCACTTTACAAAGTTCGAAGGGAAGTACCAAATTGAGTTTTTATTTCTAGAAAAAAAAGATTCAAAAATAGAAAACAATTCTGAACGATCCTTCATTAGATATAACCATGTACAACGGAAAAAATCGTCTATAAAAGTAACAAAATACCTTGACCCATTGTAGAAGAAACACGACTCGGACCCCAAACATCAGAATGAACCAAAGCAAAAGGAGACATAGCCCGACTCTCAATACGAGGAGAAAAAGAACTACAAACATGTTTACCTAATTGACAGGACTCACAAGATAAAGATTCTAAGTGAGAAAGACTAGGATGTAACTGTTTTAACTTATTAAGACCTGGATGTCCCAACTGAGCATGAATAAGTAGTGGAGAGGCCGCCGCCGAACCAACAAAAGAGGGTTGTTGAAGCCGATAGAGCCCATGAGATTCACATCCGAAGCCAATCATCCTCCCCGTACTCCGATCCTATAAGGAAACAAATGTATTAGTAAAAGAAATGATACAATCAAGAGATCGAGTAAGTTGACTTATTGATAATAAATTAAAGGGAGCGCCGGGAACATAAAGAACATTATGAATGGAAAGAGATGAAGAACGATGAACAATGTCAATACCCTGAGATTGAGTTTGGGAGCCATTGGCCATGGTGACCATTGGTAAATTACCAGAAGTAGTGAGGGAGGAAAATAGGGATTTATTACCAGTGATATGATCGGTGGCCCCAGAATCAAGAACCCAAGGACCCGAAGAACAAGATATGCAAGCAAAGGAAGTACCAACGTGTGCAATGGTAGCAATGGAACCAGAAGCATGACGATCCTCAAATCATTTTAGAAAGTCAGTATAGGAAGATGTTGGAGTCGAATCCGGTGTTAATTGTGAAGTGGAAGCTGAAGAAGCAACAGAACTCTGAACGATCTGAGCAATACAAGGAGGACGACCATGTAGACTCCAGCACTTATCAATCGTGTGTCCCGGTCGATGGCAGTGATCACACCAAGGACGTCCTTTGCCACCCTTGCGAGGTGGAGGTCCTTTGTGTTGAGAGACCAAAGCTGACGAGTCGACAGGAACAGAAGAAGGCATCGTCAAGACTTTGGCCGAGACACGGAGAAGAGTCGCCCAAGTGTTGTCCATGGTAACTTCTGTGGGGCTGCCGAGGATCTGGTTACGAACATGAGAATAATCCGTGGGCAGACCATATAAAGCCAGAGACATAAAAAATTTCTTCCAATTTTCAAGCTCTTCAACAGGATTGGCCGCAGGTGGGAGCAATTCATTGAAATCACAAAGAAGGCTAGAGACTGAACCCAGATAAGTTGACATTGAATCCTTAATCTGATGGGCGCTGAGGATGGTCATGAGATCTTCACAAACTTGATAGAGTCGCCGAGAGGTGTTTGTAAAGAGTTGTTGAGCTTGTGTCCAAACAGCTTTGCAGGTTTTGTAAGTACGGAAGACATTCCTAAGAGATGGATGGATGGTGGCTCGAATAATACAACACAACTAAGCGTCAACCTTCTTCCACAGAGGACGATCAGTTTGAGTGAGATGTGTCTCATAACCCTGTCCAACAAGCCAAAGCTCAATGTGAGATGCCCAAGAGATATAATTTTTACCATCCAACTACTCGGAAGAAAGAGGTGCAGTGATATGGTTAGTAAAGATTGAGGTATCTGGCTTTGGGGCGCCAGATGTAGCCATGAATAGAACTGTGAGCCGGACTGCTGGAATAGATGAAGTGAGCTTGCTTATGCTAGAAGAGATTTCCTAACAACCAACCACAGAAGAAGAAAAAGGGAGGGCTGCAGTTGCCGGACTGCGGGCGAGGATTGAGACGCGGGCGCCCTCGACAACGGCCTGGCGAACTAGGGTGAGGTCGATCCCGCTGGAGCCTCCGATGATGAAGACGTGGCAGCCTTGATAGGGCAGAGGAAGAAAAGAAACGAGTGGAGAAGCCCTTTGCCGCTGGAGAACTCGCGAAAGAGAGATGCAGCGCAAACCCTCCTGGATGGGGAAGAGGTAGATGGCGCGGAGAGGACTCGCTTCCAACTGAGAGGGTTTAAAGCTGCAGAGGCTTCGAAGAGCATCTGTCGGACGGATTTCACCCGCGCGTCGTCACGATCGAGGAGGAGACCAAGGAAGATATGCTCGGGCGAGGCCAAGGAAGAAGAGCGCGGCGGAGACGGCAAGCTTGAGGCGTTCGCAACGGGGAGCGGGAGGATGACAGCGTAGCAGACGAAGGGGAAAGAAATTAGGGTTTTAACCTTGCTCTGATACCATGTTGAAAGCAAAACCTAAAATCACGTATCTTGGGAACCACGAGTTAGGCCTTTATATAGGAAAGAAGATATACACCAAAAGACAAAAAATACCCCTATAATTATTCTAACAAAATCAAAACCAAAAGCAAATCAGAACCATTTCAGTTCGGTCAAAAACAAATCAAAAACTAGTTTCCAAACAACAATCTCATTGATATCAATAATAAACATACTCATAATTTAAGACTTCTATTGATTAGGGAAAATAAAAAGTAAAGAGCGGTAAGAAATAAAGATAATCAACATACTAATTTAATTAGAATACATATTATAGAAAAATTGATGGTTCAGTTCAGTATTAACCATGTCTACAAGTGACAAAATCTTACCTAGTATGTAAAACGAAATCAAACCCAAACCAGTAAATTCAAACCAAAAATTCAGATTGGATTGGTTTGGTTCAGTTTGGTTTTTAGTTTCGGATTATAGATACTCATCCTATTAGACAACAAGGGTAATGAAAACTTAACAATATGTTATATTGACCTCGGAAAGGAGAATAGCTTCAAATAACATTGACACTTCTATGCTCCTATTGGATTGTATCCTACTGAAGACCATATGGAGGCATATGTGATGGTTGTTATCCAACAAAAGACCTAGAAAATTTCATCTAAATGTAAAATTTGAGACTGGTGATCAAG
This sequence comes from Zingiber officinale, assembly GCF_018446385.1. Taxonomy (NCBI): domain Eukaryota; kingdom Viridiplantae; phylum Streptophyta; class Magnoliopsida; order Zingiberales; family Zingiberaceae; genus Zingiber; species Zingiber officinale. Next base: position 3,211,526 of record NC_055995.1, on the reverse strand, counting down.
TTATGGTATGAGTAAGAAGAGAATATCCCATCCATTATATACAAGAATAGCATGTGAGACTTTATGAAATTATTAAAAAGGTAAACTTTAAAGTAAAATCTATTAGCAATAGCCTCAAACTTGCAGATCGCAAGATAGTTGATCTAGGCATCTTCCCACCAAATTATGATGAATGGTCATCATCCACATCACCGAGCCATCTTTATCCAAACTATTTGTCTCGATGACACTAGGTCTCAACTGTCCATCTTTATGGTATACCACAAATAGAAAGAAACTACACCTAAAAGATTAAGTTAATAATAAGAATATTACAGAGGCATGTAAATTTACAATAGATCAGATAATGGAAGTCTCTTACCAGAGCCATACGCTTCTTACCCTCCATATAATCTTTCAAATACCTAGTCAACTATTACAAAACAATAATGATTAGAGTCTCTGTATGCGGAAGACATTAGAAGAACAAAATATGGCCAGCATTAAGCAGAAATTTTAAAATCATTAATTGTACTTTCTATTGAGATGTCAAATTACATAATGGTTGATGAACACCGAGGCAGGTAAAAGAAACTTTTGGCAAGAATATAGTATTCATGTGTTAAGAACCATGTAGATGATGGCTTATATGCAACTACACATAATAAACAGATTAGCATAATCTGGTAAATAGGATTCAAACAATGAAATATACCAATGAATTCTTGAAATGCTTCTCCAATGGCTTCTTTGGATTCTTCTGATGTTCAAGCAAAGACTGGACAAAGAAGTATGAGAAGGATTTTAAAATTAATCTCTATAGAAGTAACAAAAACTAATCATAGAAATCACTAAAAAAATTCTGAATTTCAGAAAAGGCTTAGGAGCCACCTACTCTCAAACATTGACCAAAAACCATTGATGTGTTATTGATAAAGCTACTTTCCATTAATCTTGCACCCTGTAAACAATCAGAAAACAATTAGATGTTTTGCCGATGATATACAAAACAAAGATATTCCAGATATTCGTGGTTACACACCATGTGAAATTATATTGCAAAAATACAAAAATAGTACTTTCTACATGTTTTGATGACGTCCAGTTTACACTTTAATAATCTCAACTCCATGTGAAAAGGCAATAATTCAAATTTTCCATGGATAACATTCCAGTGGCACATGACCACTAAATAATGACTCGATGTTGTATAAAACTTTCTATCTATTACAGAAATTTCTCATTTTATTCTCCCATTCGAACCACCAAATCCAACTACCCCCCTGCAAATTCTGCAACATCATTCTCAATTCCATCTATGGTTAGTACAACAACAACAACCAAGCCTTTTCCCACTAGATGGGGTCGGCTGTATGAATCCTTTTACGCCATTGAGCCCTATCTCCTATTATATCATCATCTATATTTAAATAAATTTTATCTTATTTTATTATTGTTAACCAAGTCTTTTTTGGTCGTCCTCTTCCTCGTTTGATATGCATGTTTATCATAGTTTCACATCGCCTAACTGGAGCATTTATTGGTCGTCTAAGTACATGTCCGTACCATCTTAAACGTGTCTCTCGGAGTTTGTCCTCAATAGATGCAACTCCGACTTTCTTTCTAATGCTCTCATTCCTTATTTTGTCCATCTTCGTATGTCTACACCCACCTTAACATCCTCATCTCTGCAACTCTCATCTTATGCTCATGTGCTCGAGTCATAGCCCAACATTCAGCTACATATAACATAGCAGGTCTAACTGTGGTTTTATAGAACTTACCTTTAAGTTTAAGAGGTACTTTACGGTCACATAAAACACCCGACGCTCCCCTCCATTTCACCCATCCTGCTTGTATTCTATGTAAGACATCTCTCTCAATCCCTCCATCATTTTGTAAAAATGATCCTAAATATTTAAATCTCTTGTTCCCGACAACTCATCCTCTCCTATCTTAACAATTGTTTCATTACTTCTAATATTGCTAAACTTAAATTTCATATATTCTATGTTTATTCTACTAAGTCTAAAATCTTTTCCTTCTATTATTTTCCATCAAAATTCTAGCTTAGCATTTACTCCTTCACGTGTCTCATCTACCAAAATAATATCATCTGCAAACAACATGCATCATGGTACTGTGTCTTGAATGTGCGCAGTGAGTTCATCCATAATTAGTGTAAAAAGATAGGGACTTAGGGTTGATCCTTGATGTAACCCTATCTTTATTGGAAATACTTCAGTTACTCCGCCTGAAGTCTTTACTCTGGTCATTACATCCTCATACATATCCTTAATTAGTTCAATATATGTTACGCTAACACCTCTTTTCTAAAATTCTCCATATAATTTCTCTTGGGACTCTATCATAAGCTTTTTCTAAGTCAATGAATACTATGTGTAGATCTTGTTTTTGCTCCCGATATTTTTCAATTAATTGTCTAAGGAGATGTATAGCTTCTATTGTCGACCTTCCAGGCATAAACCCAAATTGATTTTCTGTCACTGTGGTCTCCTTCCTTAATCTTTTTTCTATTACTTTTTCCCAAAGTTTCATAGTATGACTCATTAGTTTAATACCCCTATAGTTTGCACAATTTTGTATGTCTCCCTTGTTCTTATATAAGAGAACTAGGGTACTTATTCTCCATTGATCAGGCATTCTTTTCGTTTTCAATATCATGTTAAATAATTTGTAAGTCATTCAATACCTTGTTTCCCTAAGCACTTCCATACCTCTATCGGAATATCATCTGGTCCAACGGCTTTTCCATTGTGCATCTCATTTAAAGTTTGTTTTACTTTTGAAGTTTGAATTCTACGATAAAAATTAAAATTTCTATGCTCATTTAACCTAATTAAATTACCTCTTCATTAAAAAATTGATGAAAATACCTCTTCCACCACTCTTTTATTTCTCCATCATTTACTAATACCCTATTACATTCATCTTTAATACATTTTATTTGGCTAAGATCTCTTGTTTTCCTTTCTCTCACGTTAGCTATTCTATAAATATCTCTTTCCCCTTCTTTTGTATCCAATTTTTGATATAAGCGTTCAAAAGTTTCATTTTTTGCTTCACTCACTACTTTCTTAGCTTCTTTCTTGGCTATTGTATATATTTTTTTAAGTTTTCCTTGTTCTTACAAATATATAATTCCTTATAAGTTATTCGTTTTTCCTTCACTTTCTCTTGTACTTTCTCATTACACCACCAAGATTTTTTACTTAGTGGTGAATGTCCCTTTGACTCACCGAGTACACTCTTAGCTACTATTTTCAACTTTGATACCATCTTATCTCATGTTGTATTAGAGTCATCGTATATTTCACCTAATGCTTGTACTTCTACCTTCTCCTTAAATATATTTTGTTTCTCATCCTTTAACTTCCACCACTTAATTCTAGGAATTGTATATATTTTCTTTCTATTGATACTATGTTTGAGGCGTATATCCAACACTACTACCCTATGTTGGGTAGTTAAGTTTTCTCTAGGGATGAATTTGCAATCTTTACAAATATTTCTATCCTTCTTCCTAACCATAAGAAAGTCAATTTGCGATTTATTATTCCCACTTTTGAATGTGACTAAGTGTTCTTCTCTTTTCTTAAAAAACGTATTAGCTAATATAAGGTCATATGTTATCGCAAAATCTAATATAATTTTCCCTTCCTCATTCCTCGTTCCAAACCCATAACTCCCATGTACTCTTTCATATTCCTTATTCCTCATTTTTCACTCCGACATGCCCATTTAGATCACCTCCTATTAAAATCATTTCATTTGGTGGAATATTTTGTAATATTTCATCTAAGTCCTCCCAAAACCTTGATTTGGTAGCTTCATCTAATCCTACTTGTGGTGCATATACGCTAATTATGTTCATAGTTTCTTTCGCCACTATTATCTTAAGCGCTATAATTCTATCCCCTTTCCTAACTACTCCTACAACTTCATCCTTTAACAAACTATCTACAATGATACCCACTCCATTTCTTGCTTTACTCTTTCCAGTGTACCATAACTTAAAACCCGAGTTCTCTATCATTTTTGTCTTCTCGACTATCCATTTTGTCTCTTGTACACACAAAATACTAATTTTTCTCCTAATCATCATATCTACTACCTCCATTGATTTACCAGTGAGAGTTCCTATATTCCATGTTCCAAATCTTAGATTATTAGTTTTCCTATCATATTTGTTTTTATCTAACCTATGGTGTAAGAACTTTTGCCTATTTAACACTACACCCAAGTTCTCATGGAGATGTAGCGGTCCTTGCTAAGACGTTACAGCCGGACCCTGTAACGCGAACTCTTGCATATTTATCACTACACGCAAGTTATGGAGATGTAGCGATCCTTGCCGAGACGTTACACGCGAGTTATGGACCCTGCAACGCGTTCCTTCCGGGGAACAACCTAGCATTAGCACGATAGTTTAATGGATTCATTCATTGAATATTTGCCATAGTTTGACGCTGGCTGGCAACCTAACGCAACCCTCCTCCTTTATCCGAGCTTGGGACCGGCCATGACCCATCTATGGTTAGTATCATCAAAATTCAAGTGCAAAGAATTGGATAAGCTTTTGGCATGATATGTGAGATATTTCAACATGTGATATTTGAAAAGGGAAAATTTGAAAACATGTGATATTTGAAAAGGGAAAAACTGAATTGCTATTTTTCTGCTCCTTTTTGCAACATGAAATAAAATATAAACCTGATTTCCAGTTTTTCTCTCCTTCTCGGCTCCAGCAAGATCCACTATAGTGAGAACAGCACCATCAGAAGAATAATCTTGTTCACGAAGACTATTATCAGCACTGCGAATGTTTATAATGCATTGGGATCGACTGCAGAAATGGAGTGATAGGTCAGTAAGCAGAGGCATAGTATCCTGATATCATTCTTGCATTAAACAATGCTCCTGTAGTTGTCAATAATTTGTGCACTAAGTGCAGATTTGAGGAGTCCAACCAGAGATTTGTTGCAAAATTACCACAGCCTAACACCATAGTGGTGTTGGGCTTTTGGTGCAATCATTCTTGATTTGATCTGATTGTAAATTAAGTGAAAATAAATAAGAATAGAAAGCAACATGTTGGCAATTCAATGAAATCAGAATAAGGTCTATGTAAGGATGGTCAGTGGTCACATAAGTTAGTCATCCTAAAAACTGAAATGGACAAACATATTAGATATAGTATCATTTATCTTTAGTGTGTGGTTCAAAATTCTTAAAGCTGAAAGGCATATTTTCATTTAGTTCAATAGGATTTATCTAAAGCATCTCAACCAAATTTATATTATTCTATCAACTAAATTTATAGAATATTTGCAATGATTAGGCAGAAAAAAAGTTATTTATATAAACAATATTTCAGACATTATTTACAGCACAATATTTCTTAAACGTAGTATCCTAGGAAGGAAGAAAAACAATTCCGTGCCAACAAATTAAGCCATATTTTAATTCCTGTGCATGGACTACCCTCTCTTTTTTCTATTTGTGTAGAAGAAACAAGATTTATTCAAAAAAAGACTTGCCCAAAATGAACTCGAAGAGAACAAGTAAAACCCTTTATAATATTGTCTTCCACTCAGAAAAGATGACAAATTTGCATGTCAAATCATATTCAGAAACCAAAAATAACAATAACAACAGTACCAAAACACAACTAACGTGGTGGACAAATTCTCTCTTTTCTCTTTTAATATCAAACTAGCACTTACCTTTCGAAAATCTCCAAAAAAAAACATCGCAATTGCAGTGAAAATTTGGGGTGAAATGGTCGTATAATGTAGCATAACCCTTTTAACTAATCATGTCTGAACATGATATATGTGGGTGGCATGACATGACCTATCAAACATGCATAGTGCTATACAACAAGACTTGATCATTTGGACTTTAATACTATATAGAGTTCAATTCATCTAACATCAAACAGAATATGTATCTTGCGGTGCATGAAAAAAAAAAGTTACACTGTTCAAAATTCTTATCAACTTCGAATAAATAACTAGGATTTTCATTGATAATCATATTAGTATTAGTACTTAAATGAGCCTTTCGACCGATATAACTCAAGCATGACAACTTTATTTGCTGGTCAAGACAAGTTGGTAGTTCAAGTCCATGTACAATTATATTTGTTTTATATCTACATATTTACAAGTCAATCCACATTGTACAAATGAGCTGCATCAAATTTTCCAATTCCCAGTTACATGTTCTCAAAACACGAGAATCTAAAAGAGAATCAAACGCGAGTGAGCAGCCAAGCTAACATCTACCCACAAATACAATAAGTTACTCCTATAAGCAAGAGTGATCTATATCTGCATATTAATTACATAATAGAGTAGCAGCAGTTAGAAACTAATATAAAAATCACAAAGATGTTAGAAACACTTTGAATATTTTTGATAAACTGGTTACTTCATACAAAGAATTTTCTACAAAATATTGATCCAAGATAAATAAATAGTATGAGAATAAGGTGATAGACACCACATGCCTAGATTGCTCATTTGCATTTGTTGCTGCAGTAGAACGCTTGAGCATGCTTAGTGCCAGAAGATTTTCAGCTTCTTCAATATTTGAAACCATCACCTGTTAACAAGAAACTAGGCGACTGTAGCCTCTAGAGAGTAGGCAAACTCATGAAACAATTAGGAGATAGGTACCAACAATTTACCTCTTTAAGACCAATCAGGGTTGAATTTTGAAAAGTCAGCCCGACTCCATTGCCAGATAAATCAAGAATTTTTTCCCCTTTTCCTCCTTCAGAATATATCTCAAATATTGACATATAATAGGATCTACAATTGTAATTTTCAAGAATTGATAGCCAAATTTGAGTACAAAGACATAAATTTATTTTTCTAAAAAAGAAATAAGCCTGAAGTTCCTAAAACTAGAATAGGTAAAAGATGGAATTTACAAACTCAAACATAACTGATATATGGTAAGAATTAGATTGTACAATTTATAAAAAACAAACAAAAATCATATAGAAAGGATATGAATTGCTCATGAGATAGCTCAACGATTAAAAATATAAAATTTAATGTAGCTTATTATTATGCATAAAAACATTAAAACAATCATCATAAAAAAATATTCTTGTCTTAATTTTATATGCAACTTTAACAAAAAAAATGAAACTAGGATATGGATTAGAAGAGGATTAACTTATTGAAAAATAATAAATGATTTATTTCGCCGTGTAATCAGTTATCATATGACACTTGATATTTGCAACTGGATCTCAGCCAATGTTTTATGAAGCATAGTGATCCATACTTATACTGACAAGAATGTAATTTGAACAGTAGTCAAGAACTTAGATGGTATAATCAAATAAAAAGATGAATTTACATCCAACATCTATTGGATAACAAAAGGCTTGACAATAAACAAAATGCGCAATGCAGCTAATGCCAATACAAAAAAAAAACTTGACATCAATGTGTAAAACCACTAATTGACCATAAACACTATCAGAGTAGGTCACAATACATGTACACATTTAGCAGCCTTTTTAAAATAACAGATCAAGCAAGAGTAATAGTTCTGCAATCACCATGAAAATTAAGCATACAAGTGCACAATAAAAATTAAATTAGAAAAGAGCTCTGAGTTGGTATTAATTCCATATGCAGATAATAAACTTTGCTTTGTTCCTATAATCTTATATTCCATTGTTACATGGAAGAAAAATACTAGAACATTAGTGGACAATACAAAACGAAACAATTTTGGTATGTCAGGGAACAATAATGCAACATCTCAGATTTCTTTCATATCATAACCAATGTTTTTAATTCATTTTTTCAAAATTCTCTCATTCCCCACTCATTTTGAAACATCAATATGTCTAGATTCTAGTGATAGCATTGCAAAAATAACGTCATCTGTTAGTTAAAATTATTGGAAGTTCGACTCTATTCTAATAGAGTGCTGTTGATTTAAGGCCAAGTAAATAACCATGATAAAATTGATTAAGCATGCTACAATCATATATATTATAAATAAAGTCTGGGCAACTGAATTTCAACTACGATATAGAGTAGTAACCTCACAAAACAAGCATTTACAGATCACTTAGGATGCTAACTTAACAATTGATCTGCCTAGACTTGAATGCATTACAATACAAAAATAAAAGCTACTGTTATCAAAATATGCAGAAGGCTCAAGGTTGGCATTAGTATTCAGAGGTCCCAAATGGAAAGGCCTTCTAAGTTGAAAATTAGGAGAAAAGAGAAGTAGAAACAGAACAGAACTAACTGATAGCCAACTGAAGAAGGAAGGTCTTAAATAAGTATTGTGTGTTCTAAAAAGTTAGAAAAAAAAAGGAGATCACAGTAGGAAAAAACAACAAACAAAATGCAACATGGTATATGAAATATGTTATAAAGGGCACCTCATTGCATGATGATCATCTTGTGATTTGCATCTAAAAACTTGTTTTAGGGTAAGAGGCACAATGCCAGGATCCTTCGCGCACCCAAACATAGTGTAAGTCTTTCCTGAACCTGTGGGGCCAAGTGCAACTAACAGAGCATTCTTTCCTCTCATAAAATCCATCACTAATGGATTCGCCACCATATCATAAACTTCTTTCTACAAAGAAATAAAGTTAAATACAATCAATGTGGAGAAAACATGTTACACAGCATTTAGAACATAAACCTGATGGTTCATAAAGAATTTCAAAGGCAAATGGATATGTAGTACATATGTTAAGCAACATATTATCAAGTCATTTATGGACATAAGCAGCTATGCTTTACAAAGAATTGCAAAAGATTAAAAATTGTATTGCTCTATCCAAGGTTCAAAACTTTGAGTCATGTCAGAGTTTTGAACTTTGACAGGAGTAACAATGCTTTATATCAAAATTAGAGTTGGAGGGAAGTAGAGAAGACAATAAGATATCTAAGGGCAAGTTAAAGTATCATTCCATGTCAGATTTTTTGTCTCTGGCTAGAATGATACATTTTCGATACAACATGCTAACACAAACTAAAAAAGACAAATATTACTTATGTTTTTCTTAACATGTGTTGTAACATACTAAGGAGCGTTAACTGTTGGCACAAAATAATTCTCATTGGCATAGTCAACAGAGATGACATACAAAAGATTACCTATGCTGATTAGTATTGATTTTTGATAATTTATCAAAATGATATAAGTTTCAACTGTGTTGCTCAACACGATACAAAATTCTATGCATGGCTCTATCGTTTATATAACAATAAACAACAAAAACAAGTATGATACCCCAATTATTTGAGTTAGCTACTTAGACCTTTTCTTGCCATTATGTTACACTTAAGGCTTTCTCTCTTGTAATGCCAAAGTCATTTAAACCACTTTCAATTATGCTTTAAGAACTTGTATCATACCAAGTGATATAACTAGTGTGCATCAGACTAATAACTATTTGATGCTTATCACAAATAATACCCACGACATTTAAATCATTGTTGATCATGCTTGAAGAAAACATATCGTATGAAGAGATAAATTGAATGTCTGAGTCCAATAACAGACAAGTAGTCCACTTACTATTAGGTGGTCTATGTTGGTACCCATGGTAGTTTTGATGTGATTAATCAAGTCAAGTTAGGTCATGTTGGTGTTTAACCCTGTGTCTAAATGTGCAGGAGCTTGGGAGCACAGGAAGTCGAGCGGAAGACGCTGCTAGCAAGAAGGGTGGCACAGGAGAGAGCCAACAGGCTCGGTGCATCTGAAGGATGAGGTGCTGCGAAAGAGTACGCCGACGGATGAAAAGGACCCGCACGGCGGTCCGAGGGACGAGAAGCCGGAGCGGAAGCCTTCTCAAGGAGAAAATCAGAAAAAGGGTTCAGATGAGCCCTATTTCGATTGGCCGAAATCACTCAGTCTATCGGAGCAACAAAAGAGCGAAAGGGGGCTGGAAACATTGCTGGAGGCGCCTTCAAAGGGAATTGAAGGTGCCTCCGTGCCTCACTGTGAAAGGATGGAAGACGCCTTCAATGAAAAGTACAAAGGTGCCTTCCAGCCTTATGGAAGGCGCCTTCAACCAGGCAGATTTTTCGTTGACAATGGATAAACTCTTATCTACTGACACTTTACTGGAGGCGCCTTCCAGCCCTATGAAAAGCGCCTTCCTGCCTAAGATAAGATTTTCCAGGGGCTATAAAATGACCCCTAGACCTAGGAAATAGGACACAACACTTGTAATTGATCCATCTTGAGTTCTGATTTGTAATTGAGTGCGTCAACTGCTGGAAGAGGCTTCTCCGTCTGAAAGAGAGTTTACTGAGCTTTTATCTTTCTTGGATTAACAACCTCTCCAGTTGTAACCAAGTAATTCGTTGTGTTTCTTCCTTTTTAGTTTATTTACTTTGTTTATTCAAGTGTTCACTTTAATTACGCTATAAAGTTCGAGGAAGGTTCGGTTTTAATTGTAGGGTTATTCTCCCCCCTATAGCCGGCCACTATCGGGACCAACAGTCTACACTAGCACAATGCTTGATTAGGCCCCCCCCCCCCCCCCCCCCCCCACCACTTGATGCTTATCACTTGTGGTACTCAAGTCATTTAAATCACCATTGAGCTTGCTTTGAGAAACCATACCATAGGAAAAGATACACCATGCATATGAGTCCAACGTCAAAAAAGTAATCTGCCTATGTCAAATGGTTTGCATGAGTACCTAGCAAAATGCTTGATTGGGTGTTGTCTACAATGTCACTTTTACCCATTTTAAATTGTTTTCAGCCTATGTCAACCACCTCCAACCCCAATTCTCTTCCACGCACAACACCTTCTCAAGCTCTATCCTACATTTTATCGAGTTCTCTTAAAAGTCAAACATCTCATTTTTTGATAAATCACTCGACCATTGCTGAAGTCTTGAAAGACCACGTCGACAATCTTACAAGGGTTTTGCTAAGAGTTCAATAAAATGAATTTGCAAAGTTACTATAACTTACGCAGAAGACATGCATTGAGAGTTATTGAATTTGTTTATAATTTCAAGGATCCAACATAAATAGGCAATAGGTCTTTCCAGCCATTTAAGTTAATTATTCAACTATATAATTTCTTAGATTTTAAGGTCTAAAAGGAAGTTGCAGTTGAAATTAGAGAATAAAACAAACACAAACTGACACTAAACCAGCAAGCATACCAATATACCAAGTTGCAGAAGCATTAGTATCAATAACAAACAAGTATGTTAAACCATGCTACTAAAAATCAATATAATCCCAATACAGTAGACTATTTCTATAAAATAGCTATCTAAATGACAAGATTTTATTGCATGATTTCTAAGACTAAAATGCAGATGCAAAGCTAGACAAGTAAAATAGGAAAAAGGTTGAATACATAAAATACATAGTTATGGTAAGGAAAGACTTAAGGAAGAAGTTATTGTAGATGAACAAATTATGTGTAGTAAGCATAAGAATCCTAAGATAGATAAGCGGTGTCACTACTCACTGCTGTCATTTAGTTGGGAACTGAGATAAAAATAAGAGAAAACAGAGCAAGAGAGTGCAGACATATTTAAGGAAGTGTTGTGAAGTCATACCTAGATGAGTTAAGTGAATTAGAACAAATGAGTTGGAGAATTAGCATTACCGATAAAAGCAAACATAAAAGAAAATGCAAGAAGAATACTAAAAAACAACAGACAGCCATAAGCAATTCAAATAGGGTTGATTCATGTAGCACTTCCAAGTTGTTTTTTAACTTATGTTTCAGTCCACAATATGATGTCAGTTGTACATAACACTCTCTGGTCCACTAACAATTATGAACAAAAAAATACTACGTGAGGTCTTTTTTGACAAATTTATATGGTTAATAATCAAAGGAAGGTAACGTAATGAGTTGCAATTATATTACACAGAGAAAATTTTCCAAGGATCTTATAATCAACATCCAAGTTCATTCAGTTTCAACCACATAACAGCTACAAGACATGCTGGCCGTGCCACTTGTCTCTTACATACAACTAATCAACTCTAAACTCAACCTAGTCAACCAATTCTTCTGGGAAAAAATTATTGAATTTATCCAATGTAAAATACTATTTAAGTATCATGCCCAAACAGTTATCTGCTCGTTACATAGCAAACCTCGAACATTCAGTTGAATGGAGAAAGCAAACCCTAAAGTAGCAATCTCTTCCACTAGAGCATACCATTCAGCCAGAGCAGCGGTTCAAAGGAAAAGTACAACCAGAAATCGAACCTGACTTGAATCCGAAGGGAAAACATAAGAGAACCCATCGTAGAGCTCATTCTTGATCCGCTTCGAGTCAAGAAGAGACGACGGTGCCAGTAGCGTGACTGAGCTCGGACCGTTCACGGTCAAGCACTCACCAGTTTTCTCTCTATCCACCTTCCTCGCACCCCCCTTCCCGTTAGCTCTGGATTCGACCTTGGGGGGCTTTCGTGCCAGAACCTGCGGCAAAACCTGGAGGGGCCGGATCCTCAGGAAAACGTTGAGGTTCTCAACCGATGCGGAGGCAGGGAGGGTATTGGCGCAGGGAGCCTTCTTCGCCCTCCGAGGAGGATTCCGCCGGACGGTGGAGGGAGGACAAGGCGACGGCGGCGACTCCATCGGGAGGGATGCGGAATGCTCGGTCGCCTCGCTGCTGCTTTTGATTGGGGCACAAATTTGGGCATGCGATGCGAGCGGGAAACAATTGCCCTTAAAGCCCCTATTTTACGTAAAAACTTCGAAAGGCATTCCGAAAACAAATATCAAAACTTTAGAAGGTAAAATGAATATTCCTGGAAAGCCATAGCCAATCTCCATACGATCATAACCGTCCGTTGGAATCAAACGGCTGATTTTGATTCCGCTCGCAAAAAGCAAAAAAGAAATAGAAACAGGGGCGCATCGCTTTCGCGCTCACGAAAGCAGCGGACAGGGAGGAGGGAAAGAAAATCCGATCCGACGATCCACATCGAAAGGTCGGTTGCCGCCCTACGAAAAGATCTCCCTCCGGGTCTCATGCAGGACAACGTTGTCGGTCGCCGTGTCGGCATTTTTTAGCCATAAAATTTTTAAAAAAAAAAAAAACAGGAGCTTTTTTTAGTCCTTGTTCATGTATAAAACGAGGTGCAATGCCGCGAATAACAGAGCCCAAGGGAGGAGCTTAGATAGGGCGTGAGAGGACGTCTTCTGTTATTTTATAATTAGTTAAACGCATTAGTTTTCACCTGATCTCTCTAATTCTTCTTTATCTCATCTTTAGTTTGCAATCATTCCTGTACAGTACTCCCAGATCTTCCAAAGGGGTTTTTATTCTTTGAAGGTCTGATACAATCTTGAGGTTCATGATCTTGATATTAATTTGACGAGATCGATTCGTTCTTAGCGTAATTATCTAAATGGAAGACATTTTGATGGATCAAAGACACGGTGGATTCGTGTTTCCAAACATGCACAGTGATTATTATTGTAACAACTACTGCTCTTCCGTTATTTCTTCCAAGAGTGCGTGTAAAGGTTCGCCGGCGCCTCCTCTTCCGCTGCTGCTTCAACCGCCTCTCCTTCCCCTACCTTCTTCTTCTCCTCCTTTCTGCGTGAAGCCTGCCTCAGCAAGCAGTGCCACTTCGTCGGTTAGATTGAGATCGAACCAGAGGAAGAAACCGAGGTCAGCGACGACGCCCGTCTCGATGAAGGATGTTAACCGGCGGCGACCGGAGAGAGTGAAACCGAGAGATCGAGAGAGGGAAATGGTGATATCGCCACCTCCGAGTAGCCTGCCGCTGCCAAGCTCTGCGCTCGTCAGGCTCAAGATTGGCACTGCACCGAGCACCGCCCTTCCCGTCTGTGCAACGCAGTACACCGGCGCCACCGACGAGCTCCGCCGCCTCCTCCGCCTCTAATTACCTTCCAAGGGACGTCGTTAATCATCGATGATGGTGGATTAATATGTATGGCCTCGCATCTGGCGCATGTAATGGCTTTGTTTGGATCTTTAATTAGGAGAATATTGATAACTAAATTTAGAAAGATCACTTGATTAACAATAGAGTGCGTATTGTCAATCATAATTTTCGCACTAATTCTCTTTTCTTTTTCCTTTGTTTTTTTTACTCACCTGTTAAACTATTAAGTTTATCTTCTTCTTGGTTACTAACAACTTTGTAAAATTAATAGATATTTTGGGTGAGAAGAAATGTTAAAAGAGAGTGAAAGTCGAACTAAAAAAAAACTCTCTTTCATTTTTTTGACATTTTCAAATCAAACTGTCTTAAGCTTATACGGTCAAGAGATGCCGGCACGCACGATGATTAGTTAATATCAACATGCAAAAAAAAAAACATAATAACACGAGCATACAAATCATTTTAAAATCTTATATTTTTCATAGCAGTGAACTTGCCGCCGGCGGATAGGATGGGATCCTCATCGCTAATATCAGGGATATGGTGGTTAAAGTCCCGAACTATGTGGCTGTCAAAATTAAAAAAAATGATATGGTTAAAGTCCCATCCAACAGCCAGGCACGATTCTTAGAAGTCTGGTCGAGCACTTGTAAGAAGCCACCGAAGACTCCTAGTTTGATTCTCCTAAGAGATTTCGAGTGGGCATTTTCCATGTATGATTCTAAGTGAGCCAAGTCTGTTGGTGGGCTTGGAGGTTTGATATATTCAACACCTCTCTTCAAGGTCTGATTGGACTTCATAATTAGAAAGATGGATTGAAACAGTAAAAATTAACTCAACCGCTCAAATACTCAATACCCCTGTATATATCCGACTAGACTTGCTTGGAATGAAGGTCCAGTTGGATATCATTAAGATTGTCGCAGATACATCACTAGGACTTATTAAGGTTTGGAAACTCTGAAAGATCCATCACTATGGAATAATAATCAACAACTCATCCACCCGATAATTCTTTTAACGTTATGTAACCGTTGTCGAGGAATCATTAAAAAAGGTTATGTGCAAACCCGTACAATGAGAGTTTCTATCCACCAAGCACATAATCGATTGACACATTTAGGGAAGGATGACATACTGTTAGCATGGTTAGTATTATTTTAGTAACTTGACTCATTTATTCGTGCTAAAAGAACACAATACCATATATATTTGAAACCTCTTCTTCCCATACATGTAAATGCTTTCATTACTCCACTATTTCTCGTCGATATTTTTGTATTATCACTATTGAGTCTACCCATCTGACTTGAGCGTTAGAATGATTGTTCTGGGATCCATCCCTAGCTTGCATGTCTACAGACATTTTCCACTTCTCCTGTCCTGTTTGATGTGGCAGGTTTACTCATGGCTTCAAACTCTCTCCCAAAGTATTTTTGCCATCAATAACAAGTCGCCTCATGGTGGTCCATCTTCATCGACGACGGACAAAAACATCTCATTATGAAATGATTAAATAATATTTGTTCACTTCATTATTTTTTTATTCCACATCTAACTTTCAAATTCTAGTAACAAGTTGGCAAAAAATGATCACGTTCACCCAGTACCTCCGTCAATTCATCCTAAAATTAACATAGAAAAGATAAACTACATATAACTATTGATCCTTAGAATAATAACAAATGCAGCAACACTCCTACTATTGATCCTTATAATAATGACAAAAGCACAAATGCTCCTCGTTGTCTGAATCTCTCAGACACATAAGAAATTCCTTAAGAGCAGAAGATTAAATTAATCTCACCTTAATAAAAATAAAAGTTCTATGTCCTCTATAGTGCCACTATCTTAGTCTAACCGGGAACTATTGTCTCTATGAAATTTCACAATATTACATGGTCATCACCAAATGTTAATAGTGATTTTTCTCCACATCTCGATAAAGGCACATAGCCATTTAATTATTTTTTTTAAAAAAAAAGACTTAACTACTTTATTAAACTTAATTAAATTAACCAAACAACGTACATATTTAAATTTGCTAACGAAATGACTCAATAAGCCAATCCATTAGTAGAAAGAAAAAGTAAGAGTGTGTTTTAAATATCTAAAAAAAGGCCAAAATAAGTAGCATGCAGTCCAGGCGTGATAATTTAAATAATATTACAGTAAACGAATCCTATTATTCCTACAGGATACTGCCAAAATCCTTCGAGCTAGCTATTATTTGCTACATATCTTTGTCGAGTCAGTGGCAACCCTTCCAGAGGAGTTGAGTGCCAGGTGTCAGTTCGTACGAGCAGGTGTCAATTCCTAAGATTTTTCATATCTTCGAAGGCGACAAATAGCTTGACCCCGTTCCGGAACAGATGCACATTCGATTGGTCCAGTAAAAGAAAGCACTCCATCAACACATTCTTCATTTCCAGATGCCTAAATTCGTATATATTAATTTATACAGTACATATACCACTTCTGCACAGACACTAGAGTCTCTTCTCCTTCAGTTCATTGTTTCAGTTCGAATGGAAAAGAGTGCAGTGCAAATCGGTGAGAGCGATACATAAACAGAAAGGAAATAATTGAGGAATCTCCACTGCTCCCACCCCAACCGGACTTCTCTCAAAATAGCGCTGTTGAGGTCCTTCGTAGGGCACTTTTGGTCACCGTCTCCTGATTCTTCATCAACTGAGGCAACCCAAGCACAATGACGCAAATGATAATTAGTATATCGATCGATCGAGTAGCACAAGAACAAGATTAATCCGAGTTTCAGATTAAGTATATAGCTAGCAGGACCTCTTCATTTTGCTTCTTCAGCTTGGCATTTTCCTCCTGGAGATGAGAGACCTCCATCTCTAGCTCGATGGTGTAGGCCTGCAACAGGGGAGGCTTAAGACATATATAAGACGAAGAACAGAGCTAGCGTTAACGGGCGAAATATGTGACATGACTGGCCTGCTTCCTCGCGCGTGATCGGGCAGCGGACTCTCGGTTCTTGATCATTCTCTTTTGGTGGCGGTCGGCGCCGCCGGGGTGGGTCTCCGTCGTCGATCTCTTCCTCGAGCAGAGGGAGAAGAGCGCGGCAGGGCGAGGCGGGACCGCGGAAAAATCGCAGGAGATGGAGACGTTGCCGTTGGTGTTGTTGGAGCTGGAATTGGACTGCGTGTTGGCCTGCTGATCGGCTTCGCCCAGGAACTCCTTGGCGGAGTTGAGGCTGAGTGCGGTTTCGAGAGGCGGAAGCGACGGCTCCTTCGCGGCGGCCTGCGGCGGGTACAACGGCCGGTTCAGCGGCCCGGCGAGGAAGTCCTGGAGGACCATGCTGGGCAAGCGCAGAAAGCAGTCGGCTTGGCGGCCATGGTAGACCGGGTGGCGGTCGAGAGGAGGAGGAGAGGCGTTCAGGCTTATGTCTTTCCACAGCTCCTCCATGGTGCGGCGCTTGGGTGTTTGGGGGAGCACGGAGGAGGAAGGGGAGCACCTCGAGGAGGAGGAGGACGACGACACCCCCTTGTGGTGGCGATCTCGCTCCTCCAACGACCACATGAACGAGAAAGAAAGACAAAGAGAGAGAGAGAGATCCGGCGGAGAGCCGGGAAGAAGAGGGGTCTGAGAGGCTCTGAATGGGCTCAAGTTTGATCAAATAAATAAATAAGAAAGTAGGAAAGAAAGAAAAGTCATACGCACCTTACAATAAGTACACCCATGCACGTGCTTACGAATCACACCGCCCAATAAAACCTCAACAGCGGCTAAGGGAGAGAACGCCTGCTACAGAACGCTCCTCCTTCGACTAATCCGGTAAACTTTAACGAAATTTTCACTGCCGCATGTGAGATAATAAACTAATCTCACGAAATCCAGGGTTAAAACTGGATAAGAAATTGCAGATAACAATAGTTCGACTGGAGGGAGGAGAATGAGTCGGAACAGGGGAATGAGAACCGCCGGTCGGCCGGCTGGCTGGCTATTCGTGGGGAAAGAAAGAGATCGAGTCGATTTGACGCGTCACTGTATCGAGTAGACTGTGCTAGATTCGCAGGGGAATATACAAGCAAAAAATAGGGTAAGTGAGTGGAAATCGGAGAGACTTGGAATTCTATAATGATCAGTCTACAGCTGCCGAATACCCATCGGGTTAACAGAGACCTGAACAGCAAGCAGAGGCATGCAGGATGACGCTGCAGTGAGTGGTGCACTGTGCGAGGTCTCGGAGAGCAGGCGTCCACAGCTAATCTTGGATGAATGGCAGTGACGGGTTTGTACGTGAAAGTAGTCATCCGAGGGGCTAAGTGCGGTGCATGAAGACCTTGCCGGAGTAGGCGAGGACACTAGTATCCTGCTGCTCGTATAGTGGAGTTATGGACGCGACCGGAGACCGGAGACCGGAGACCGGAGACCGGAGACCGGAGACCGGAGACTACGTAGTGGATTTGGAAGCCGCTCAAGCTGGTATTTTTGTTTCAGATATTTCTTTCTTTGGTCGGGTATATAGCCGGACACCGCTTGTATTTGACTTATTTTTCTTACCAAAATAAAGCCACTGTTAACTAAATAAACATACTTGTCATATCTAGTTCATTATTTACTACCCGAAATAAAACTACCATGTCTACACGTCGACACTAAGGCTGTGTTTGATAGCCTATAATCTACCTTGTGATGTAATCCAGATTATATTACAAAGTCGATTATTTTGTTTGGTTTGATTTAAAACTTATAATGTAATGTAATCTGAATTACAAAAGATAGTGAAGATTTGTAATCTGGATTACAAAGTAAATGCTATATAATCTGATTACATTACGAGGTCATTGTTTCATCAAAGTTTAAATGCCGAATATACCCCCGGCCGCCGCCGCCGTCGGTCGCCGACGACGGTGGCGGCGACAGCTGGTTGCCGATGGCTGTCGCAAACTCCGGCAGAGGTGTGGCGACCGTTGATAGAGGTCACAGGATATTTTTGTCATTTTATAATAATATGAATTACATTCCTTATAAAAAAAATGGACACCAAACAAAAGAATGTAATCACCTTTGTAATCAAAGATTACATACATTACATTACCAAACGTAGTAATGTAATCAAGATTACATTACATTACATTACAAATTTAATTACATTACAAGCTAGATTACATTACACCCAACCAAACGTAGCCTAAGAGATGATAAAAGATAAAATCGGCATCTATGCTATTATTATTTCTCTAGAGTGGCCTTTGATGGTCTCAAAATGAGATAAATTTTAGAGGACTTCGTTTAACAATAATAATACATGTAAAAGAGTGATAAATTCTTATAAATTTCTAGACCACATGAATTTTATGAAATAAAATAAAAATTTATAACAGAAAATATAAAATCATGAACATGAATTTAGTTTGAACAAAAGCGTGACATAACAATATGCAGTATAAATAAATAGCAACAAGAAATTTGATGGTGTAGTATTGTTTAATAATTGTTGATTGGTCTTAGGAATATCGTATCAATGTTTCTTATAAAAAATTTGTACAACTCTTGAATTTTTCTTAACAACCTATTGTGTTCTTTAGAAATTTAATTCGAAATCACAAACGGAACTTAATATTATTAATTTCAAATTTAATTTATCTGTTCTTATAGGTTTAGACTTGGATCGCAAACGATACTTAATATTATAGATCCAAATTCACCTTTGTTACAAATTCAATTAAATATTTATTTCGAAAATAAACTCTCAGATCAAACATGGCAAGGTACTTGGCCTTCTTGGGTATGGGAACATCCACCACTGCCTCGACAAAACCTCTTAACTAAATTCAATATTTAATTTTCTTATATAACTCTAGGTTTAACCAAATAGAACAATCGAATCACAAGATTGAAAAATAAAAGAAACACAAATTCGAAACAAATCTGAACATCTAGAATCTCTAGTCTCTTGTGTTTGGAATTCATACAAATAAAAACTAGTATGATGCGAGAAATAATTACTAGTTATACCTTTCTATGTATGCAACAACCTCTTGATCTTCTACCGTATTCCTCTTCTTATCTCGGACATCGTGTGAGCGACGATCTTCAAGACGAGAACCACCCAAGCTCTTCTTCTTCCCTCTTCCAAGTTTCGGCCAAGCAAATTTCTCCAAGAGATAGCAAGTCTCGGTCACCACCACCAAGCTCCAAGGGATGTTAGAAACAAAGTCTCCATTTCCTCCTTCTTCTCCTAGCAAGATCCGACCACCTTCCAAGCTCCAAGAGATGATGAGGTTCGGCCAAGGAGAAGAAAGAAAAAGGAAAAGGGAGAATAAGAGGGCCGACCACACCAAGGAAGAGAGGAAAGGAATAGAAGAAAGTTCTCTATTTGAAGGCATCCCCTCCCTCTCTTTTATAATCCTTGGTCTTGGCAAATAAGGAAAGTTTAATAAAAACTTCCTTATTTTCTTTGCCATGAAAAGGAAAATTTAATTGATAAAAAATAAGTTCCATTTCTTTATTAAAGTGGTCGGCCACCTCTAATTCTCCAAGCAAGAAAAGTTTTAATCACAAGTATTAAAACTTCCTAATTTATTTCCGAAAATTTTTAAAATAAAAATTTCTCTATTAATTTTTTCTTGTTGGTTATAAAAGAGAATTTTTATAAATTAAAATCTCTCTATTAAAACATGTGGATGATTTTCAAAAAGGAAAGTTATCTTTAAAATTAAAATCTTCCTCTCAATCTACAAATATTCTTAATCTTTTGTAGAAACTATAATAAAAAAGATTTAATTTTAAAACTCTCTTTTAAAATCATGAGCATGGTTTCATAAAAGGAAAGTTTTATCAAAAGTTAAAATCTTCCTTTCAATCTACAAATAAGTAAAGATATCAAATTTTTTCTTAATCTTTTGTAGAAAGCTATAAAAGGAAAGATTTAAATTTTAAACTCTCTTTTAAAATCATGAGGATGGTTTCATAAAAGGAAAGTTTTATCAAAAATTAAAATATTCCTTTTAACTACAAATAAGAAAAGATATCTGGTGGTCCCTTTGGAGGTCGGCAAGAGGGGAGGGGTGAATTGCCCTACAAAAAAAAAATCACAGACCTTTCTCAGATATTCAACTAATTTAAAAGAACTTGTAATAAAAAATAAAGAGACTAATAAAATTCAAATCAGACATAGAGGTTTACTTGGTTTGCAATCAGGGGATTGCTAATCAAATGAAAGTAAGCGCACTATCTGATGATCTCTTTCGGGCAGAGTAGCCTCTTTACAGCATTAACAACACAAATAAAAAGAACATAAATGAAAGCACAGAGAAAACTGATTACAAGTGAGTTGAATAATTTGTGCAAACCAGTGCTATATTTATAGCACTGGTCGGGGCGCCCCGAAGGGTTCCGGGCACCCTTAGGGGTTAAAATTTTATCCTCCAACGTTTAGATCGAGTTTGACTCGATCTGGCCAATTTCTCTGGTCCGGGCGCCCGGAAGGGTTCAGGCGCCCCGGGCTGCTCCGGGCGCCTCGAATGGTTCCGGGCGCCCCGAGCCCTAAAGTTAACAGAGGTTGCCT
Source organism: Zingiber officinale (assembly GCF_018446385.1). Lineage (NCBI taxonomy): Eukaryota > Viridiplantae > Streptophyta > Magnoliopsida > Zingiberales > Zingiberaceae > Zingiber > Zingiber officinale. Next base: position 3,190,079 of record NC_055995.1, on the reverse strand, counting down.
TTTTCGTCTCCGGTTCAGCTCGTCTCGGTCCGGGTCCTGTTCGCTTCGGCTCCGCTAGCTTAGGTGATTTCGATCATCCGGAATAGGGCTCACCCGAACACAAGTTCCGGCCTTCTCCTCGAGCAGTCTTTCTTCTCGTCCACCTGTGTACTCTTCCGCGGTCACCTCGTCCCTCGGACGCACTAAGCCCGTCGGCTCTCTCTCCGTGCCGTCCTTCTCGCTAGCCGCGTCTTCCGCTCGACTTCATGTGTTCCTAAGCTCCTGTACACTTAGATATAAGGGTTAGATAAAACAGGATCTAACTTAACTTGTTTGATCACATCAAAACACCTTGGGGTTCCAACAATCTCTCCCTTTTTTATGTGAGCAACCCAAGTTAAGGTAGGGTAAACATATGCAATAAAAACAGTTAATTTGCAAATAAGTCTAAAGATTTGTCAATTAAAAAAAAATGTACCTCCCCTAGACTTAACATTCTTCTCCCCCTTTGATCACATAAAAAATGGGGTTCCTTCTAACAAGTCTAAGGTAAATTCTAACTTAAAATTTTTTTTAAGTGTTAACGAAAAATTTAAGTTAGAAAATTTCTAAGTTTAAAAGAAAATTTTCATAGGTGAAAAAAAATGTCTAAGTAAATTTCTAACATAATTGAATTTTTCTAAGGAAAACTAAAAAAACTAAGTTAGAAAATTTTCAGAAGAAAAAAAAAATTTCAATAAGTGTTGCAAAATTAAAAAATATTTCCTAAGTTAAAAGAAAATGTGCAATGGAATAATTTTAAAAAAAATTCTAAGTTTTTGAGAACATGAATATTTTTGAAAATTTTCTTTAAAACAAATTGAATAATCCTTTTAAAGCATTAAGTAATATAAATTAATGTTTTTTTTTTCAGTTAGTCGATTAAACTTTTCATTTCAATACTTGGCTTCAGGCAGTAGCGAGACACTAGGTCTTCTTGGTTATTGGAGCAACAACCACTTTCTAGACAAAGTCGCATAAAGAAATTAGATGTTTAATTTCCTTGCTGAAAATGCTAAGTCATAATTTCAAATTCAAGTTAAACATATTTTCATAACTCAATAGAGATTCCTACCTACATGGTTAATCAAGTATTTTCTAGGTATATAGACTTTTGATATTTTTCTAATTTGATTTTGGTGAAACCTATAGTACCAGTTTAATCCTCTATAATTTTTAAAAGTAAAAATATTTGAACAGGTAGACTTTTTTCAAATTTTCTATTTCTTCTTTTAATTTATTATTTTCTAGTTTCAATTTATCAAAATCCTCTATTAGACATGATTTTGCCAAAATTCTTTTTGTTTCTAAAATTCCATTTTTTAATTTGGTATTTTCATTTCCTAATTTATACATGGATTTTGCCATAGATTTAATTACAAAGTAAAGTTGATCAGGGGATAAGAGGCATATCTCACTTACCATATCAGACTTGAAGCCTGAATCTCTCCCTACTTCGCTGCTTTCATCTGAGGTCGCTCCCCCTTCATCGATGCTAGGTTCTGATGTACTTTGCCCTTCGTAGCTTGCTATCAACGCTAGCCCGACATATTCTTGAATCTCGGACTCAGATGATGAAGTGTCGTCCCAAGTAGCTTTTAGGTTCTTGTGCTTTTTGGGTACCTTGATTTTGTCCTTCTTGAGTTCTGGGCAGTCCTCTCTTAGGTATCATTCCTTTTTGACACTGGTAGCAACGCATCCTTCTTCTATTTCTTGAATTTTTTTTATTCTGCATTTCTTTAAATTTATTAGATCTATTTTTTTTTTAAAGTTTCTTACCATATATGCTTCCTGATCCTCTTTTGAATCTGACTCGGGTTCATCCTTCTTGGTTGCGTTTAGTGCAATCATTTGACTTGCTTCCTTTGTTGTCCCGGCACACCTGGTTTCATGTAGTTCAAGTGTAGAGAACAATTCTTCTAATGTACTTACCTCCAGGTCCTTTGAAATGTAATAGGCATCAATGATTGACGTCCATTCTGGAGTTCTGGGAAACGCGTTGAGTGTGTAGCGTATGATGTCCCGATTTGTTACCGTTTCTCCGAGGTTCTCAAGACCAGTAATCAGTTCTTTTACCTTCGCGTGTAGATTTGATACCTTCTCACTTTTTCCAGACGGATGTTCATCAGCTTGTTCTGGAGGATGTCTCTTCTAGCGAGCTTCACTTCGGACGTGCCTTCGTGGAGTTCCAGGAACTTCTCCCAGAGTTCTTTAGCAGATGAATAGCTTCCGATGAGGTTGATCTCTTGAGGTGGCAACACGCTCAGCAGGTGATATTCCGCACAGTTGTTTGCTACAGACCCATTCTGCTCCTTCTTTGTCCAAAGGCTCTTTTCTTTTTCTTCTCCATCTTGATTCGTCGGAGCTACAAAACCATACTTCATAATAGACCGAATTTCGAAATCAATTTTTAGGAATACCTCCATATGACGCTTCCAGTCTGCGAAGTCCCCCTCGAATTTTGGTGGAACGATGCTTGGTTCGGCCATCTCGTTGCTTTGATCGACGGTTAGTTCTCCTGAAGCGCCTTGCTCTGATACCACTTGTTGGTCCCTTTGGAGGTCGACAAGAGGGGAGAGGTGAATTACCCTACAAAAAAAATCACATACCTTTCTCGGATATTCAACTAATTTAAAAGAACTTGTAATAAAAAATAAAGAGACTAATAAAATGCAAATCAGACACAGAGGTTTACTTGGTTTGCAATCAGGGGATTGCTAATCAAAGGAAAGTAAGCGCACTATCTGATGATCTCCTTCGGGCGGAGTAGCCTCTTTACAGTGTTAACAACACAAATAAAAAGAACAGAAATGAAAGCACAGAGAAAACTGATTACAAGTGAGTTGAATGATCTGTGCAAACCAGTGCTATATTTATAGCACTGGTCGGGGCGCCCCGAAGGGTTCCGGGCGCCCTGGGGGGATAAAATTTTATCCCCCAATGTTCAGATCGAGTTTGACTCGATCTGGTCAATTTCTCTGGTCCGGGCGCTCTGAAGGGTTTCAGGCGCCCCGAGCCCTAAAGTCAACAGAGGTTGACTTTTTCGTCTCTGGTTCAGCTCGTCTCGGTCCGGGTCTTGTTCGCTCCGGCTCCACTAACTTGGGTGATCTCGGCCATCTGGAATAGGGCTCACCCGAACCCAAGTTCCGGTCTTCTCCTCGAGCAGCATTCCTTCCCGGTTTCTCGTCCTTCGAACGCCGCGCACGTCCTTCTCGTCCACCGGTGTACTCTTCCGCGGTCACCTCGTCTCTCGGACGCACCGAGCCCGTCGGCTCTCTCCCAGTGCCGTCCTTCTCACTAACCGCGTCTTCCGCTCGACTTCTTGTGTTCCTAAGCTCCTGCACACTTAGACACAAGGGTTAGACAAAATAGGACATAACTTAACTTGTTTGATCACATCAAAACACCTTGGGGTTCCAACAATATTAAACATTTCCCTTAATCTTTTGTAGAAAGCTATAAAAGGAAAGATTTAAATTTTAAATTCTCTTTTAAAACCATGACTTCCATATAAGAAAGATTTAGGAGGCGTTTGGTTTAGAGGAATAGGAGTGGGGAATGGGAATGAGAATCATTAATTGTCATTGTTAATGTTTGGATTATAGGAATAGGAATGCAAATAAGGGAATGAATTCTTGAAATTGGGTAATAACTCATTCCCATGTACCTCCTCTTCAATGAGTCATTACCCTATTTTCATCAATCAAAATATTCCCTTATTCCAAAAATACCCTTGACCTAAAACTAAAATTTTCTCCCTTAATATCAAATATCAAAATATATTTATTTATTTTTTCTTTCATATCACTTCTCTCTCCTTAGTCTCTCTCATTATATTTTCTCTCTCATCATTTTATCACACACTTTCTCTCTCCTTAATCTCTCCTATCACACTCTCTTTCCTCTTTTTTTCTCATCACATTTTCTCTCTCATCATACTTTCTTTCTCCTCAATCTCTTCCATCGCACTCTCTTCCTTCTTTCTCTCTCATCATACTTTCTCTCTCCTCAATCTCTCTTGTCACACTCCCTCCTTTTTTTCCTCAACACACTTTCTCTCTCATCATATTTTCTCTCTCTTCAATCTCTCCCATCACACTCACTGTTCTCTTTTTTTCTCATCACACTTTTTCTCTCATCATACTTTCTCTCTCCTCAATCTCTCTCATCACACACTCTCTCCTATCACACTCTCTTTTCTCATTTTCTCTCAGCACACTTTCTCTCTCTTCATTCTTTCTCATCACACTTTCTCTCTCATGAGACTTTCTCTCTCATGAGACTTTCTCTCTCATCATTCTCTTTTATCATATTTTTCTCTCACATTCATTTTTCTCTCACATCTAATTTTTTCTCTTATTTTCTTTTAACGGTAAACAAGGAAATTCTGATTTATTTCGATAGAAAATATACAACTAACCAAACATTGCTTTTAAGAGTGATATCCATGCTCATACCCATTTCCATTCCACAATACAATGATTCCCATTCTGATTCCTATTTCTAGGAAAGAACCAAACGCCCCCTTAAAAAAATAAAATCCTTTTTAATTTAATGTGGTCGCCCACACCAAGCTTGGATTCAAGCTAGGGTCGGCCACACAACTTGGCTCATCCTATTTGCTTGGCCGACCCATGTTTGGGTTCCAAGCTTGCTTAGCCGACCACCTTAGGATGGGTATAAAGGTGAGTATAGGTGGGTATAATACTTTATAAATAAGAGACTACGATAGGGACCGAGAGGAGGAATTGGTTTTGGTCTCCCGATGAAATTAAGCTTCCCGTGTTCGCCCCGAACACCCAACTTAATTTTATCAATAATAATTCATTCCACTAAAGAATTATTATTGAACTACCGCACCAATCCCAAATTATATTTTGGGCTCCTTCTTATCATGAGTGTGTTAATCTCCTTGTGTTTAAGATGTCGGATGCCCACTAATTAATTGAGTTACTGGCAACTCACTTTAATTAATATCTTAGTCCAAGAGTAGTACCACTCAACCTTATTGGCGTGTCGGACTAAGTCCACCTGCAGGGTTTAACATGACAATCCTTATGTGCTCCTCTTGGGGACATTATCAACCTAGATTACTAGGACACAGTTTCCTTCTATAATCAACAACACACACTATAAGTAATATCATTTCTCAACTTATCGGGTCTATTGATTTATCGAACTAAATCTCACCCTTTGATAAGTCAAAGAAATAAATACTAAATATATGTGCTTGTTATTATATTAGGATTAAGAGCACACACTTCCATAATAACTAAGATCTTGTTCTTTTATTAAGTCAGTATAAAAAGAACTTACCTTAAATGATCTTGTTCAATACACTCAGAGTGTACTAGTGTAATTTATCAGTCAAGAGAAACTAATATCTAATTACGCTACGACTATTCCAATGGTTTGTTCCTTTCTATCTCAGTCGTGAGCTACTGTTTATGATTTATAAGGAATTGATAACATTATCTTCTGTGTGTGACACCACACATCATGTTATCTACAATATAAATTAATTGAACAACTACACTTAGCATAAATGTAGACAATTGACCAATGTGATTCTTTATTTCTAAATGAATATTTTATACAAAAAGCTAGGCTTTTAGTATATACTCTAACAATAATCTCTTTGGAAAAAGAAGGAGTGGAAGTAAAATGAAGAGATCTTCCAAGAGACTTAGAGTTGGCAGTGTCACAAACTATCGTTAATGGGGAACGAGAGTTCTGTCATGATGATAACCTAAACCCTTAGGGACTACTCCCTTATATAGACACTTCGATTTGTTATAGACACTTCGATTTTACTTTGGAATTCAAGAAGTAATATACCTGGTTAGTCAAATAGCTGATCGAGTTCAGGGGAGCCTGGCCGGATGAAAGGATGATCAGGCTCTAAACACTCAAGCCTTCTAAAACCTCTTTATACTCGATCGACTGGACAAAGGCCGGTCAAATATAAGACTCTCTGTGTGCGCCCGACCAAACAAAGACCGGGCATGTTTAAAGAAACTTAGCCTCACAAATTAAAATGCACCTCCCCTAGACTTAATCTATAATTTTTTTTCCTTTTAATCACATTAAAAATAGGGGTTTAAAAAAAACTAAGGGTTCCACAATTAATGACTAACATTTAGAAAACAATTTTGAAAACTAAATTTTATGATTTATAAAGCAATTTAAACAAAATAATTTTAAAAATTATTTTTATTTGTTAAAAAATTTTATAACTATTAAGCTAATATATCCAAAATAGTAATAAATTTTTTACAAGAATATGAAATCAATTTAAGTAGAATTAAATTATTTTCTATAGAAAGATGCATTTTTTTTTTCAAAAAATTACTTAAAATTAGTTTCTAAGCTCAAAAAATCTTGAAATTTTTTTTATGAATGTAATAGAGCAAGTATTTTTACCGAAAAATAAATTTCAAAAATCGAATCTTCAAGAATTTTTAATATTTAAAATTAATATTTGATAAATAATTCATAGAAAATTCAATAATGGTCAACAAATTTTAAAAAATTTTACTTTGATAGAGAACATGATATTTTATCACAAAAAATATAATGAGTACTAAGGCACCAAGCTGGAAGTTTGAACTGTATCACAGATGTCTTGAGTCAGTGTTCTTCATTACTGACCACCATGAGTATTAGTAGCTTTGAGGTTTTTCTAGATATGTATGCAGCTAATCCATCATTCGGAAGGATATTCCATGAGGTACATGATGGTTACCGATATAATTTTACTTTGCATAATGGTTATCTGTTTTATAGGTTACAATTGTGCATTTCAGACTACTCTCTGAGGCAGCAGATTATGAGCGAGCTTCATAATGAGGGACGCTTAGGACGTGATAAGATGTTGGCCCTCATCTTTGTCATTTTCTATTGGCCCAAGTTGACTAGCAATGTTGTTCACTTAATTGATCGATGTTTTGTATGCCAACGGTCTAAGGAGGTTATAACCAATGCAGGCTTGTACACTCCCCTACTTGTTCCTGAAGCTCCTTGGCTTGATGTCAGCACAGATTTTGTATTGGGATTATCCCACACCCAATGAACCTTAGACTCAGTTCTTGTTGTTCTTAACAGATTCTTAAAGATGACGCATTTCACAGCTTGTAGGAAGACTATGGGTGCTGCTCAGATTGCTCATCTTTACTTCAAGGAGATCGTGCATTTACATGACATTCCTCGGTCCATGACTTTAGATCGAGATACCAAATTCATCAGCCACTTTTAAAGAGTTTATAGGAGAAATTGGGAACACAGTTAAACTTTAGCAGTGCTTACCACCCTCAGATAGATAGACAAATCGAGGTAGTGAATCGGAGCCTGGGCAATCTTCTGAGATGCCTTATAGGAACTAAACCAAAGTAGTGGGACTTGGCGTTACCTCAAGTAGAGTTTGCCTACAATAGATCAAAAATAGGACTATGGGATTAAGTCATTTTGAGATTGTCTATGGCTGAAATCCATCAGGAGTTCTATACTTCACCTCTGTTCCACGTGTAAAGCAAATTAGTTCTAAAGTAGATGAGACGATAGAACATCTTCGAGGTATTCATGAGCAGATGAAATTGACAATTATGGAAAGAAATACTAAGTATAAGGCTCAAGTTGATTATCATCATCGACAAATACTTTTTAAGATTGGAGATTTTGGATGGGCTGTATTGACTCTTGATTGTTTCCCTATTGGAGAATATAATAAGCTAAAGGATCAAAAAATCGGACCATGTGAGATACTATAGAAGATTAACGACAATGCCTACAAGTTGCACCTTCCTGTTGATGCAATCGACCTCCAAAGTTTTAATGTTCAACAAATATGTTTAAGTGTGTTTAATGGAGCCTGATCATGGGAAGTTCTAGTTGTGGCTAGGCAAGGGTGGAAAGTCAACCGAGTGACTAGTCCTAACTGCGGTTAGGCAAGGGAAGTCCTAGTTGCAGACTAGGCAAGGGAAATCTCGGTAGATCGTGGAAGCCAGGTGGATTTGATAAGTCTGGAGGACCTGGTCCCTAGGTAGCCAAATACTGAGGCAAGGGAAATTTCAGTAGATCGTGGAAGATAGGTGGATTCGATAGGTCTGAAGGATCTGATCCCTAGGTAGCCGAATACTGAATCCTGATGAGTGAAGCCAAGTGGATAAACCCCTAGAGGTGGTAACCTTAGGTTTTGGTGACTGAAGCCAGATGGTGAAAATCCTAGGGGGAGATTGTTGGTCCCTTTGGAGGCCGACAAGAGGGGAGGGGTGAATTACCCTGAAAAAATAAATCTAACCTTTCTCGGATTTTCAACTAATTAACAAACACTTGTAATAATAAAAAGAAGAGACTAATTAATGAAATAAGACATAGAGGGTTTACTTGGTTTGCAATCAGAGGATTGCTAATCCAAGGAAAGGATGACGCACTATCTGATGTTCTCCTCTGGGCGGAGTAGCCTCTTACAGCTGTAATGCCCGAAAATTCTCAAAACTATTTTAGAGTCATTCTAAGATTTTTCTGGAATTTTTAGATATTTTTCCGAAATTTTCCGAGTATCGGAAGTAGCAAAAATAATTAGAACCGTAAAATAGCTTAGGCGGGAATCGAACCCGAGACCTATGGTTTACAGATAAGATTAGTAACCAGTGAACCCAGCAGGGCCGTGCTGAAAGAAAGGAGAACCAAATATATTTATATTCGAGTTGGGTTCAGTAAACCACTTAATATAAATAATAAACTTAAGTTGGAGTTGGGTTATTATCATTTTGGTTCGGCACCTTCTCCTCTCAAACCCTCACGCCGGCGCCCCTCTTCTTCTCCTCTTCCTCACGCACGGCACACCAAGCCCAAGGTCCATCGGTTCACCTTCCGGCGACGACTCCAACACGAAAGAGGTTCTTCTCCGCGAGAGGAACGCGAAGACGTGATCGGATCGTCGAGAGGATCATCTCCACCGGAACTCTAGCGAATAGAATCGTAAGAAATTACGATCAAGAGGTAAGAGACCCCTCACCTGCAGTATAATAGCTTTCGTTTGATTGCATACTGTTAGATTTAGCTATATGCAGGTTTTTCGGCACATAGGGTGTGTTTTAACCCTCCTCGAGGATTTAGGGATCTAGTTGAACACCTCTAGATGGGCCGGACACGTTGTTCCCCTTTAGTTGGAGATTCTAGACGTTGTCGGGTGCCTAGAGGTGATCTCCCTATTAGAGGAGAGAGTTGGAGCACACCAGGTGTTCGGTAAAATGTTAGTGTAGCTAAATACCATCTCAGTTATGTTTAATAGCTCAGTTAGATGCATTAGAGGCATTTAAACCAGCACATTAGTTTAGTTCAGTTTTATGGGATTACGGTCCAATGGGTGGGCTCCCACAGTCGTCTCTAGGTTCAGATAACCTAGCTCTAGGTTCAGATAACCTAGAAACAGCATGTTATATCAGTTAGCTATAGATATCAGTATTTTATTTTCAGTGGCACTGTATTGGATTAGATATCCATTGGGTTGGACTCCCACAGTCGTCCCTAGATTCAGATAGCCTAGACAACCCTGCTAAATTCGGGACTTGCAACCCCGTGTCTAGTAGGGATGCGCGCACAGCAAGTACAGTTGCCGGGCCCAACAGCATGTTTAGTATTTTCACCTATTATGTATTAGATTTCAAAAACTCAAAATCAATTATGCTAGTTGAGTTTGTTTCCAGTTACAGATCTAGTTTCAGTTAGTTTAGCTATATTCAGTTCAGTGTTTATTTGGTTGCTTTGCCATGATTCAGTGCTTATGCCATGCTTATATGTTATGCCATGATTGTATGCTTATATGCCATGCCATGCTCAGTTTATTCAGTACATTCAGCATATGTTTTAAACAGCATGATTTCAAAGCATATTTGTATCGTCGCATGTTTTTGTGAGGTAGATGGTTTCTTACTAAGCTTTGTGGCTTACAGATACTATTTTCCTTATACTGCAGATACAGGAAAAAGGAAAATGGACTAGCAGAGGAAGCTGGAGGGCAATGCAAAGATGGTGGGTGTGTATGGAACTGGAATCAAAGGTCCTTAGGGGACGTAGCAAATTGAGCATTGGACTCTTTAGCATTTACTTTAGCAGTTTAGTTATTGGTTTGGGTTTTCATGTTCTAGGCACTTTTAGTTGTGTGTTGTCACGAATTCCTAAACTATGCCCTATGTTAAGTTAGATTACTAGTTTATGTCGTTAAAATGTTATTACATGTTGTTAGAATAGTTTATGATGCATTAGTTAGATGTTATGTGGGGTTTCGGCACGCCAAAGTGTTGGAAATCAGAGTTCCCCGGGTGAAATCAGACTCTGATCGGTCTCCCGACCGATCAGGGCCTGGCTGTGTCACTGGATCGGTCCAGATCTAGGTATCCTGGATCGGTCAGCCGACCGATCCAGTACAACACAGTAGCGAGTCCCCGATTTCCAGGTTCCTGGATCGGTCAGCCGACCGATCCAGACATACCTGGATCGGTCGTGCCGACCGATCAGGACACTCCTGGATCGGTCGGTAGACCGATCCAGCTGGGGACAGAAGCGATGCAGCTTCGGGATCGGACAGCCGACCGATCCAGGGTCTTGTGACCGTACCAGTGTCAGCAGATCGGTCTGTGGATCGGTCCGGAGGATGTTACCAGTGGTAAATACCTCCCCTAGCAAGTGTACAACTCTTAGGTACACCCAGAGCATTAAGTTTTGATCAGTTTAGTAGAAAAATTTTAATTAGCCCAGTCTTCCGCACAGCATAGTTTAGCAATAACTGTAGCGATTAGCCTTACAGCCTAGTAGTAGAAGGCGGGTCGTGGCAGAGTGGTATCAGAGCAGTGTTCCATACTTCCTACACACACATCAGCATTGTGCCTACAGCTTCCAAGTAAGAACACCTCTACTTTATTTATGCTTCTTGGTTATTATTACAGTTCATGTTTATATACCTACTGCTTGTTAGTATGTGATAGTTTAAATATGATATCAGTAGTTAGATAACTGTGATAGTGTTAGTTATACCTATGTTCTCTATGTCTTTAGAAATGGCACGAGGACGCCCAGCTAGAAGGGCACTAGCTACTGAGCCCCAGCAAGAGGCAGGCAGTTCAGTGCCTCCTCCAGACCTTACAGCACTAGTGGCTCAGTTACAGCAGCAACTAGCTGAACAGCAACAGGAAATAGCCACCTTAAAGGCTAATCAGCAGAATACCCCCACAGTCACCCCGGAACCGAATTTGACGACTCCGGTAGTCTTAGAGGTTCCACCAGCTCAGCCTACAGCACCAGCACCAGCACCAGTAGCCCCAGCAGCTGAGCCAAGAAAGGAAGCCTATCTGATCCAGTGGCAGCGAGTCAAGCCAGAGAACTTCTCAGGCGCTAGTGAACCATGGGATGCACAAGCCTGGTTCAAAACATAGTAGAACTACTGGAGCTGGCCCGAACATGAGAAGGTGAAGTGTGCCTCCTTCTGCCGGCGCACGCATGTGGTGGGAAAGAATCGAAACGAAGCGCCCAGTCCAGATGACATGGGCTGACTTTGAGAAAGAATTCTTTGAGGACTTTCATATGCGGGTTACAAATCGCCACTATGACGAGTTCACTGAGTTTCGTCAGGGCAACCTCTCGGTTGAGGAAGCCGTGAAGAAATTCAACAGTTGGCTCGTCATGCCCGAGCTAGTCGGCCGAGAAAAGGAGCGGATCGGTTGATGCTCAAGATCCGAGGCCGGAGATAGCGATGGCGTGGTGGTGGCATACATAGGCCACAAACCACGGAGGAATTGGTGGCGGTGCCTTGACCACGAGCATTACGAGCGGCATGAGGCGTGAGCAAGTCTCCTCGAGTCCAAGGGCCAAGGAAACTCTCACACTCAAAAGCAGCAAGGCCACAACATAAGGGAACTCCAACAGCAAGCGCAAATCAGGGAGTGACTCAAAAGGAGGACCATCTAGCAAGCGACCCAGTTATCCAAAGTGTGCCACTTGTAGGAGATTCCACCCAGGGGTTTGTCGCAAGGGCACACGAGGATGCTTTGAATGTGGACAAGAAGGGCACATGGCCAAGCAGTGCCCGAACAAGACCAGTCTTCCTCAGCTACAGCAGACCCAGTATGCAGGTCAGCCAGCTCAGTTACATCAGATGCAGGCCGCTCTAGAAGGTCCACTTATCAGCCAGGGCCGGTTAGAAGCCCCTCCAGCTATGGCGAATGCGAGGATCTACTCACTCACCAGAGAGGACGTAGCAAATGCCTCGACAGTCGTCACAGGTCAGATTAGCATTTTTCAGTATAGTGCTACTGTTCTATTTGATACTTGGGCAACCCATTCATATATAGCCAGGATGTTCTCCGAGAAATTAGAAATGCCCCCAGAAGTACTCAATGGTCAGTTTCTGATGGCACTACCTTCAGGAGAGGTCATGGCATCCACGCACTGGCTCCGAGCAGTGCCAGTCATTATAGCAGACAGGGAACTCTTCTGTGATCTGATCCTGCTGGAAATGACTGACTACGACGTCATCCTTGGGATGAACTTTCTGATCAAATACGGTGCTTCCATAGAGTGCCGTAAATAGAAAGTCGTATTCCAACCCGAAGCAGAAGCACAGTTCGAGTACATCGGAGAACCAAAGAGAAAAGCCAGAAAATTTCTCTCAGCTATGAAGGCACAGAAGTTGATGGATTCGGGATGTACGGGGTACCTAGCACATGTAGTCACTACCAGCCAGGACGAGGACCAACAGCTAACAGAGGTCCGAGTTGTATGTGACTACCCAGCAGTCTTCCCTGAAGAGTTACCAGGTCTAGATCCTATTTCCAAAGCGCCTTACCACATGGCTCCAGCAGAACTGAAGGAACTTCATGAGCAGCTACAGGAGCTACTTGACAAGGGCTTCATACGCCCTAGTCACTCACCATGGGGAGCGCCTGTGCTATTCGTGAAGAAGAAGGATGGAAGCATGCGGCTATGTATAGACTACAGAGCACTGAATCAGGTCACGATCAAGAACAGGTATCCTCTTCCCAGAATAGATGACCTGTTCGACCAGTTAAAGGGAGCAGCATTGTTTTCAAAAATTGACCTCAGATCAGGATATCACCAAGTCAGAGTCAAGGAGGGTGATATACCGAAGACAGCATTCAGGACCAGATACGGACATTACGAGTTCGTAGTCATGACTTTTGGCGTGACAAATGCTCCAGCTACATTCATGGACCTTATGAACAGGGTATTCAGGGAGTATTTAGATAAGTTTGTGATCGTGTTTATCGATGACATTCTTATCTACTCAGGAACTCCGGAAGAACACCCAGAGCACCTGAAACTAGTATTGCAGACCCTTCAGCAGAACCAGCTATACGACAAGTTCACGAAGTGTGAGTTTTGGCTAAATCAGGTGTCCTTCCTGGGTCACGTCATCTCAAAGGATGGTATTATGGTAGATCCCAACAAGATAGAAGCAGTAAGTAACTGGAGGAGACCTAAGAACGCCAGCGAGATCAGGAGCTTTCTGGGATTAGCAGGATATTACAGAAAGTTTGTAGAGGACTTCTCCAGGATAGCCTCCCCACTGACAGCTCTCACCAGGAAGAACAAGAAATTTCAGTGGACAGAGGACTGCGAGAACAGCTACAGTGAACTCAAGAGGAGATTGACTAGTGCACCTATTCTGACACTGCCAGAAAATACAGACAGCTTCGATATATATAGTGACGCCTCTAAATTGGGATTAGGAGCAGTGCTGATGCAAGATGGCAAGGTAATCGCCTATGCCTCCAGACAACTCAAGGATTATGAGAAGAACTACCCTACTCATGATCTTGAGCTTGCAGCAGTAGTGTTCGCTCTCAAAATTTGGAGACATTACTTGTATGGAGCTCAGTGCAGAGTGTATACAGATCATCAGAGTTTGAAGTACTTCTTCACTCAGAAGGATCTGAATATGCGACAGCGCAGGTGGCTAGAGCTAGTCAAAGATTATGACATAGACATCCTCTACCACCCAGGGAAAGCCAATAGGGTAGCAGATGCACTTAGCAGGAAATCCAGCGCTACCTTATTATCTCTAGCAGCCATGTCACCACCCCTACAGAAGGAGATCGCGGATTTTGGTCTCGAACTCATCGTCGGACAGCTCTCTACTATGACCTTAGAATCTACCTTGCTTGGTGATATTCATTCAGATCGGGACCCCTGAAATTTAGAAAATCAAGCAAGGGCTATCAGAATCAGTAGAGAATTGAGTGTCCGATGGCGGGGTGTTGTACTTTGGTGATAGACTCGTGTTCCAGATCGGGAGGAGATACGGAGACAATTTTAGATGAGGCTCACAGGACTCCCTATGCGATGCATCCAGCTCCACCAAAATGTATCAAGACTTGAAGAAACGTTTTTGGCCCGGGATGAAGCGAGACATCGCCAGATATGTTAGCATCCGCCTCACCGCCGAGGGTCAAGGCGAACATCGGCGACTGGAGGAGTTGCGGCCTATCTGAGATCCCAGAATGGAAGTGGGAGGATATCTCGATGGACTTCATAGTGGGGCTACCCAGAACCACGAATGGTTTTGACTCCATCTGGGTAATAGTCGACAGATTGACTAAATCAGTCCACTTCTTAGCTATCAAGATATCCTACTCCATGGAGAAGCTAGCTCGATTGTATCGCAGATCGTCGACTACATGGAGTCCCACGAACCATCATTTCGAGACAGCAGATTCACATCACACTCGGGAGTGCAGTCAACATTGGGCACCAAATTGAAATTCAGACAGGATTCCATCCTCAGACGGATGGTCGACGGAGCGTTAAATCGGTACTCGAAGATATGCTCCGGCGTGTGCCTAGACTTCGAGGAAGTTGGTGCAAATATCCGAGTTTAGCGAATTTGCATACAACAACAGTTATCAGGCCACTATCGGCATGGCACCTTATGAGGCACTCTATGGGCGGAGGTGCAGATCACCAATCTGTTGGTATGAGAGTGGTGAACAGAAGGAACTAGAGCTTCAGACAGATCTAGTGGCAGATACCACAGCAGCCATCCAGCAGATTCGCAGAGGATAGAGCAGAGCCGCCAGAAAAGCTATGCTGATACACGACGCAGACCCCTAGAGTTTTCAGTTGGGGATACAGTTTTCCTCAGAGTAGCTCCCATGAAGGGAGTCATGCGTTTTGGGAAGAAGGGCAAGCTAGCTCCCAGATATGTGGGACCATACCTTATCACGAAGAGAGTGGGCAAGGTAGCATATCAGTTAGAGCTACTTCAGGAGATGTCAGCCGTCCACAACGTATTTCATGTCTCCATGCTGAAGAAGCATATCCCAGACGCCATCCAGGTGATTGAGCCCCAGTTGGTACAGGTCCGTGATGATCTCAGCTATGACAGTCGGCCTATTCAGATAATAGACCGAGCAGTAAAGAAATTACGGAACAAGGAAGTACCATTAGTCAAAGTCAGCTGGCAAAATCACACAGCAGCAGAGGCGACTTGGGAGACAGAGGCCAGCATGAGACAGAAGTACCCAGAATTGTTCTAAGTTCGAGGACAAACTTTTTATAAGGTATGGGGGATTGTAACGCCCGAAAATTCTCAAAACTATTTTAGAGTCATTCTAAGATTTTTCTGGAATTTTTAGATATTTTTCCGAAATTTTCCGAGTATCGGAAGTAGCAAAAATAATTAGAACCGTAAAATAGCTTAGGCGGGAATCGAACCCGAGACCTATGGTTTACAGATAAGATTAGTAACCAGTGAACCCAGCAGGGCCGTGCTGAAAGAAAGGAGAACCAAATATATTTATATTCGAGTTGGGTTCAGTAAACCACTTAATATAAATAATAAACTTAAGTTGGAGTTGGGTTATTATCATTTTGGTTCGGCACCTTCTCCTCTCAAACCCTCACGCCGGCGCCCCTCTTCTTCTCCTCTTCCTCACGCACGGCACACCAAGCCCAAGGTCCATCGGTTCACCTTCCGGCGACGACTCCAACACGAAAGAGGTTCTTCTCCGCGAGAGGAACGCGAAGACGTGATCGGATCGTCGAGAGGATCATCTCCACCGGAACTCTAGCGAATAGAATCGTAAGAAATTACGATCAAGAGGTAAGAGACCCCTCACCTGCAGTATAATAGCTTTCGTTTGATTGCATACTGTTAGATTTAGCTATATGCAGGTTTTTCGGCACATAGGGTGTGTTTTAACCCTCCTCGAGGATTTAGGGATCTAGTTGAACACCTCTAGACGGGCCGGACACGTTGTTCCCCTTTAGTTGGAGATTCTAGACGTTGTCGGGTGCCTAGAGGTGATCTCCCTATTAGAGGAGAGAGTTGGAGCACACCAGGTGTTCGGTAAAATGTTAGTGTAGCTAAATACCATCTCAGTTATGTTTAATAGCTCAGTTAGATGCATTAGAGGCATTTAAACCAGCACATTAGTTTAGTTCAGTTTTATGGGATTACGGTCCAATGGGTGGGCTCCCACAGTCGCCTCTAGGTTCAGATAACCTAGCTCTAGGTTCAGATAACCTAGAAATAGCAATATAGCTATAATCAGTATTTTATTTTCAGTTGGCACTGTATCGGATTAGATATCCATTGGGTTGGACTCCCACGATCGTCCCTAGGTTCAGATAGCCTAGACAACCTTGCTAAATTCGGGACTTGCAACCCCGTGTCTAGTAGGGATGCGCGCAGGACAAATTCTTAACCCAACAAAGATGTTTAGTATTTTCACCTATTATGTATTGGATTTCACAAACTCAAAATCAATTATGCTAGTTGAGTTTGTTTCCAGTTACAGATCTAGTTTCAGTTAGTTTAGCTATATTCAGTTCAGTGTTTATTTGGTTGCTTTGCCATGATTCAGTGCTTATGTCATGCTTATATGTTATGCCATGATTGTATGCTTATATGCCATGCCATGCTCAGTTTATTCAGTACATTCAGCATATGTTTTAAACAACATGATTTCAAAGCATATTTGCATCGTCGCATATTTTTGTGAGGTAGATGGTTTCTTACTAAGCTTTGTGGCTTACAGATACTATTTTCCTTATACTGCAGATACAGGAAAAAGGAAAATGGACTAGCAGAGGAAGCTGGAGGGCAATGCAAAGATGGTGGGTGTGTATGGAACTGGAATCAAAGGTCCTTAGGGGACGTAGCAAATTGAGCATTGGACTCTTTAGCATTTACTTTAGCAGTTTAGTTATTGGTTTGGGTTTTCATGTTCTAGGCACTTTTAGTTGTGTGTTGTCACGAATTCCTAAACTATGCCCTATGTTAAGTTAGATTACTAGTTTATGTCGTTAAAATGTTATTACATGTTGTTAGAATAGTTTATGATGCATTAGTTAGATGTTATGTGGGGTTTCGGCACGCCAAAGTGTTGGAAATCAGAGTTCCCCGGGTGAAATCAGACTCTGATCGGTCTCCCGACCGATCAGGGCCTGGCTGTGTCACTGGATCGGTCGGACGACCGATCCAGCACAAACCAGTAGCGAGTCCCCGATTTCCAGGTTCCTGGATCGGTCAGCCGACCGATCCAGACATACCTGGATCGGTCGTGCCGACCGATCAGGACACTCCTGGATCGGTCGGTAGACCGATCCAGCTGGGGACAGAAGCGATGCAGCTTCGGGATCGGACAGCCGACCGATCCAGGGTCTTGTGACCGTACCAGTGTCAGCAGATCGGTCTGTGGATCGGTCCGGAGGATGTTACCAGTGGTAAATACCTCCCCTAGCAAGTGTACAACTCTTAGGTACACCCAGAGCATTAAGTTTTGATCAGTTTAGTAGAAAAATTTTAATTAGCCCAGTCTTCCGCACAGCATAGTTTAGCAATAACTGTAGCGATTCGCCTTACAGCCTAGTAGTAGAAGGCGGGTCGTGGCAACAGCATTGACAATACAAAAAGAAAGAACAAAATTGAAAGCACTGGATTACAAGTTGAGTAAATAAACCGTGCAAATCAGTGCTATATTTATAACACTGTTCGAGGTGCCCCGAAGGGTTCCGGGCGCCCTGGGAGGGATAAAACATTATCCCCCAATGTTCAGGTCGAGTCAAACCTCGATCTGGTCAAAATCCACTTCCAGGCGCTCGTAATGGATCCGAGCGCTCGGACTACTTAAGTCATCCCAGTTGACTTTTTGTTGTCCGGTTCCACTGCTCTGGTTCAGCTCGTCTCGATCCGGATCTTCTATTCCAGCTCCGTTAGCTTGGGTGATCTCAGTCATCCAGAATAGGGCTCACCCGAACCCAAGTTTCGGCCTTCTCCTCGAGCAGCCTTCCTTCCCGATTTCTCGTCCCTCGAACGTCGCGTATGTTCTTCTCATCCACCGGTGTACTCTTCCGCGGTCACCTCATCCCTTGGACGCACCGAGCCCGTCGGCTCTCTCCCCGTGCCGTCCTTCTCATTAGCCGCGTCTTCCGCTTGACTTCATGTGTTCCTAAGCTCCTGCACACTTAGACACAAGGGTTAGACAAAATAGAACCTAACTTAACTTGTTTGATCACTTCAAAACTCCTTGGGGTTCTAACAATCCCCCCCTTTTTGATGTGAGCAACCCAAGTTAAGTTAGGGTAAACATATGTAATAAAAACAATTAATTTACAAATAAGTCTAAAAGATCTTTCAATTTAAAGAATGTATACCTCCCCCTAGACTTAACATTCTTCTCCCCCTTTGACCACATAAAAAATGGGGTTCCTTTTAACAAGTTTAAGGTAAATTCTAACTTAAAAGAAACTATAAGTGTTAAAAAAATTTCATAAGAAAAAAAATATTTTTGAATATGTTTTCTAGAACTAATTAAATAACTCTTTTAAAGCATTAAGTGATTTAAATTAATGCTTTTTCAGTCAGTCAATTAAACTTTTTATTTCGATACTTGGCTTCCAGGCAGTGGCGAGACACTAGACCTTCTTGGTTATTGGAGCAATAACCACTTTCTAGATAAAGCCGCATAAAGAAATTACATGTTTAATTCTCTTGCTGAAAATGTTAAGTCTAATTTTGATTTTTAAATTAAGCAAGGTTTTGGAACCTAATAGAGGTTCCTTCCTACAAGGTTAATCAAGTATTTTCTAGGTATATAGGCTTTTACTATTTTTCTGATTTGACTTTGGTGAAACCTATACTACCAGTTTAGTCCTCTATAATTTTTAAAACTAGAAATATTTGAACAGGTTGAGTTTTTCAATCTTTCTATTTCTTCTTTTAATTTTTCATTTTCATGTTTAATCTTATCAAAATCCTCTAATAGACAAGATTTTGCTAAAGTTCTTTTTATTTCTAAGTTTTCATTTTTTTAATTCAGTATTTTTACCTTTTAATTTGTATATAGACTTAGCCATAGCCTTAATACTGAAATAAAGCTAATTAGGAGGTAAGAGATATACCTCACTTACCATATCAGACTTGAAGCCTGACTCTCCCCCTGCTTCGCTGCATTCATCCGACATCCCTCCCCCTTCATCGATGTTGGGTTCTGATGTACTTTGGCCTTCATAGCTTGCCATCGTGCTATCCTAACATATTCTTGAATCTTGGACTTAGATGATGAACTATCGTCCCAAGTTGCTTTCAGATTCTTATGCTTCTTGGGTATCTTGACTTTGTCCTTCTTTAGTTCTGGGCAGTCTTCTTTTAAGTGTCCTTCCTTTTGACACTGGTAGCAACGCATCTTTCTTCTATTTCTTGGATTCTTTTTATTCTACATTTCTTTAAATTTATTAAATCTAAAAAACTTTTTAAAATTTCTTACCATATATGCTTCCTGATCCTCTTCTGAATCTGACTCAGGTTCATCCTTCTTGGTTGCGTTTAGTGCGATCATCTGACTTGATTCCTTTGTTGTCCCTGCACACTTGGTTTTATGTAATTCAAGAGTAGAGAACAATTCTTCTAAAGTACTTACCTCTAGGTCTTTTGAAATATAGTAGGCATCGACGATTGATGTCCATTCAGGAGTTCTAGGAAACGCATTGAGTGCGTAGCATATGGTGTCCCGGTTTGCTACCGTTTCACTGAGGTTCTCGAGACCAGTAATCAATTCCTTTACCTTCGCGTGTAGATCAGCTACCTTCTCACCTTTTTCCAGACGGATGTTCGTCAGTCTGTTCCGAAGGATGTCTCTTCTGCTAGCTTGGCTTCGGATGTTCCTTCGTGGAGTTCTAGGAACTTCTCCCAGAGTTCTTTGGCCGACGAGTAGCTTCCGATGCGATTGACTTCTTGAGGTGGCAACACTCTCAGCAAGTGATATTCCGCACGGTTGTTCGCTACGGAATCATTTTGCTTCTTCTTTGCCCACTGGCTCTCTTCTTTTTCTTCTCCATTCTGATTCATCGGAGCTACAAAGCCATACTTTATAATTAACCGAATTTCGAAATCAGTTTTCAGGAATACCTCCATACGACGCTTTGAGTGTGCGAAGTCTCCCTCGAATTTTGGTGGAACAATGCTTGGTCCGGCCATCTCGTTGCTTCGATCGATGGTTAGTCCTCTTGAAGTGCCTTGCTCTGATACCACTTGTTGGTCCCTTTGGAGGCCGGCAAGAGGGGACGGGTGAATTGCATTGAAAAAAATAAATCTAACCTTTCTCGGATTTTCAACTAATTAACAAACACTTGTAATAATAAAAAGAAGAGACTAATTAAAGAAATCCGACATAGAGGGTTTACTTGGTTTGCAATCAGAGGATTGCTAATCCAAGGAAAGGATGACGCACTATCTGATGATCTTCTCTGGGCGGAGTATCCTCTTACAACGTTGATAGCACAAAAAGAAAGAATAGAATGTTGATTAAATAAACTGTACAAAAAGAAAGAAGCACTGGATTACAAGTTGAGTAAATAAACTGTGCAAATCAGTGATATATTTATAGTACTGTTCAGGACGCCTCGAAGGGTTCCGGGTGCCATGGGAGGGATAAAACATTATCCCCCAACGTTCAGATCGAGTCAAACCTCGATCTAGTCAAAATCCACTTCCGGGCGGCCGGACCACTTAAGTCAACCCAGTTGACTTTTTGTGGTCCGGTTCCACTGCTCCGGTTCAGCTCATCTCAGTCAGGATCTTCTGTTTCGGTTTCGCTAGCTTGGGTGATCTCGGCCATCCAGAATAGGGCTCACCCGAACCCAAGTTCCGACCTTCTCCTCGAGCAGCCTTCCTTCCCAGTTTCTCGTCCCTCAAATGTCGTGTACATTCTTCTTGTCCATCGGTGTACTCTTCCGCGGTCACCTCGTCCCTCGGACGCACGGAGCCCGTCGGCTCTCTTCTCGTGCCGTCCTTCTCATTAGCCGCGTCTTCTGCTCGACTTCCTGTGTTCCTAAGCTCATGCACACTTAGACACAAGGGTTAGACAAAACAGGATCTAACTTAACTTGTTTGATCACATCAAAACTCCTTGGGGTTCCAACAGAGATAACCTTAGGTAGCGAGAAGTCTTGAAGGAGTGAACTCCAAGCAAAGTTGATCGGATGGTTTCCGGTCGATCATGCGCGGTCGACCAGACCAGCGAATCTTGATAAATCTAAGTTTAGGTTTACCATAGTATTCTGTATTACTATTATTGTTGTTGGCTAATGTAGTATTGCAGGAAAAGTCTTAGTGAGGCGATCAGAGACTGAGCAGGTAAAGTCTAAACAGGTATGGAGGACCAATGTTTGGCAAGTAGGTTGAGGTAAGCAACTGGATGAGCGACAGTGAGGTCGTGTTCCTGAAAGGAACAACCTAAGGTCGTTGATCCAACTGAAGAAACCGTGAAGGTTTCCAAGTTGAGAATAAGACAGTTGAACAGTCTATTATTATTATTACTCATGTATTAGATATATTATTACTGTACTAATGTCTGTTTTGCAGGATTGTTGTCGAACACTATTTTGTAGGTTTGGCCTGATCGGTCGATCGAACCAGATGATCGGTCGATCGAACAAGGCCAACTCAGAGCATATATCAGTTCAGACCAAAATAGAGCAGGGTCCGATTAAAACTTGATCGATCGGCTGAACCTTGATGACTCAGCACAATTTAGACGAAGCAAAAGCAAAGAAGGAAGAGCGACTGATCGGTCGACTAAACCAGGGGACCGGGCGATCGAACAATCATCACTTAATGGTGCATTAATTCCATATCTCGACGAATAGGGAAGGATCTCTGTTCAGTCGACCAAACAAGGGAATCGGTCGACCGAACACTTTAATGCCATTAAATGCTGAAGATCAAATCTGCATCAAATTTCAACGAAGTTGGAAGAGAGCTGGTTCGGTCGACCGAACCTAAGGATTGATCGACTGAACTTCGACGACTCTTATAAAAGTGAGCTCGAGGTCCGAGGATGAGAAACAAAATCTGTTTGGCTCGAAGTTCATCTCTGTGCTAGATGCGGTTGTTCGTGCTACTACTCTACAACTCATGCAAGCAACTACTTCGTTCAAGAGCCGACCGAGTAACATCTTCCATATAAGTGTCGGTATAATTTTTATTTTAAAAAAAGCTTCCATTGTACTTAAACTCACTTAAATTAGTAGGTTGTTACTATCTTATATTCTTTTATATTGTACGTTCTGCTTCTCTTCGAGGTTTTCGGAGAAAAGAGTCTTAGTGGATTGCCTATCAGTGTGATCAAGGATCATGGGCCTTGGAATAAGAGTCAACCTAGGCTCCGAACCTATTATCTTCTTTTTCGTTGCACGACTTTGATTTAAACGAGTAAAAGAAAAGTTTTTAAAAGCGCGATATTAATCTCCCCTCTATCGCATTCTTACGATCCTACACTTCCTAGTCATTTGAAGACTTATGATGTCTTTAATGTGAAGCACCTAACTCCTTATTCAACGGTTGCTAATGAAGTTAATCTGAACTTGAGGGGGAGTTCGTTTCAAGCTGGGGAGACTGATGCAAGCCCAACCCATGTTGAAGCCCAATATGAGCCTTCAAACTTCAAACAGACATAACTTTTGACTCGAGACTCAGAATCTGACTCTGTCTATCGTTACGCGTGCAGAATTTGAAAATCTACATTTGTTACCAGTGAAACTGTAACTGTCAAATTTTCAAACCCAAATTCCTCCATTTAAATCCTTTTCAGGGTCTTTTTACTATTTTTTGTAATTTTTATTTTTGGGGTATTTAAGATAATTTTCATCTTTCTGGTATGTTTTAGAGAGAATTTGTCTTGATTCATATCTTGATTTGAGTTAAGATTGTAGGGCCCCGTGGTTGTTTTGGTGTGATCAACCAAGTTAAAGTTAGGTCTTATTTTATTTTGATTCTTGTGTCTAAGTGTGCAGGAGTTTAGAAGCATAAGAAGTCAAGTGAAAGATACAACTAGTGAGAAGGATGGCACGGGAAGGGAGCTGATGGGCTCGGTGCTGTTGGGATGTATACTATAAGTCTAGCTTTTGTATGAACATCTGTTTTGAAATATTTTGAAATGAGAATCACTTTGGTCAAATGTCTGCATTTTATATTTATATATATGTCAATGCAATTGTCCATTTAATTTATATTGTAGATAACATAGTGTGTGGTATCACACAGAAGATCATGTTATCAGTTCCTTATAATTATAAATAGTAGCTCACAACCAAGATGGATAGGGACGAACCATTGGAACGGTTGTAGTATAATTTGGTATTAGTTTGTCTTGACTATAAAATTACACTAGTATACTATGTGTGTATTGAGCAGGTCTGTTTGAGGTTGTTTGATTTGTACTGACTACATAAAAGAACATAACCTCTGTTATTATGGATGTGCGCCCTCTTAATCCCTATATAATAACAAGTACGTATACTTAATATTTATTCTCTTTAACTTATCAATGGATGAGATTTATTCGTTAAATCAATAGGCCCGATGAGTTGGGAAATAGTACTATTTATATGGTGTGTTGTTGATTATAGAAGGAATTTATGTCCTAATTATTTAGGTTGATGATGTTTCCTTGAGGAGCTCATAAGGATTATCATGTAAACCCTGCAGGTAGACTTAGTCCGGCATAATAATGAAGTTGAGTGGTACTACTCTTGAAATCAGATGTTAATTAATTGAGTTGTCAATAACTCATTTAATTAACGGACATACAATATCTTAAACACGGGGAGATTAACACACTCATGATAAGAAGGAGCCCATATTGTAATATGGGATTGGTGCAATAGTTAAATAATAACCCTTTAGTGGTATGAGTTATTATTAATGGACTTGGGTTGGGTGTTTGGGCCAAACACAAGAAGCTCAAGCCCATCAGGAGGCCTAAACCAATTCCTCCTCTAGGTCCCTGTTGTAGCCTCTATATAAAGCCTCGCATCCACCCATCTGATTTGGTTTAACTTGGTTTGGTTTAACTTAACTTGGTTTGGTTTAATTTAACTTGGTTTGATTTAACTTAACTTGGTTTGGTTTAACTTGGTTAAAGAAAGGAAGATTTTTTCTTAACAGAATTAGTTTAGAAAAAAATAAAAAAGAGATTTTTTTCTAAATAAAATTATGCTAATTTTTCTTTCTTTATAACTAACGGTAAGCCTATAAAAAGGAGTAGGTGGTGGCCCCAAAACCTAACTTTCTAATCTTCCTTAAGCCCTTCTCCACCTAGGGCTAGCGGTACACTTCCTTCCCTTTGTGGGCGGCGCCCCTCATCTCCCCTCTTCCTCCTTGGTGGCCGGCGCCACCCACATCTTCCCAAGCTAGGGTCGACGCCCCTCCCCTCATCCTTGAGGGTCGGCACCCCTCCTACTAGGGTTGGCACCCCTCCCCTCATCCTTGAGGGCCAACACCCCTCCTACTAGGGCTGGCACCCCTCCTTGCTAGATCACTTGGTGGCAGGTGACTTGGAGAAGAGGAAGAAGTTGAAGAAGAGGAAGAAGAGAAGGAAGAAGATTAGAAGGTGCCCCATCTTAAGAGCCTCCTTTTGTAGCCGGCGGTTTGGAAATTGAGAAGAGAAGGAGGATGGTGTTGTCTTGGTAGATCGTCGCCCACACGACGTCTAGTTTTGTTTTCTTCGTATCAATTTTGAATACCAACACAAGAGGCTAGCGATCTTGTGCTTCGATCAAGGTGTGCTTTGATCATTCAAAAACTTGCTTGATTGATCAAACACATGTTTGATCGAACATGCATGTTGCTAGGAAAAGTTATGTTCTTATACAATTTTTTGTACAGGGAAACTTAAACAGAATGGAATTCCAGTGCCTTCAGGTGCATCCGAGGGACGAAGTGCTGCGGAAAAGTACACCGGTGGACGAGAAGAACGTTACGCAACGTTCAAGGGATGAGAAGCCAGAGCGGAAGTCTACTCAAGGAGAAGGCCAGAAATTGGGTTCGGGTGAACTCTATTTCGGTTGGCCGCAATCACCCAGGCGATGAGAGCAGCAGCGAAACAGAGAGAGGTTGTAAAGACCGCTAGAGGCACCCTTAACAAGGGTTGAAGATGCCTCCGCGCGCGCCTGCGCCTCCGCCACCTTCAGGCAGAAGGTGCCCTCCATAAGCATGGAGGACACCCTCAATAAGCATGGAAGGCACCCTCCATGCTTATGGGAGGCACCCTCGACCAGATTTCTAGCCGTTACCAAAGGATAAAGTTTTATCCTTTGGCGCCTCGCTAGAGGTGCCCTCCAAGTCCTTGGGAGGTGCCCTCAAGCTACGAATAGGATTTCCAGGAGCTATAAAAAGCCCCTAGAGTTAGGAAATAATACAACAACTATTGTAATCAGTTTCTTAGTCTTTTCTGCGCTTTTCATAGATTGTAAGAGGCTTCTCCGCCTACACGAAGGAGATATTTCTAGTGGAGCTTTGCAACCGCTTTGTATTAACAACTACTTAGCTTGTAACCAAGTTAACCTGTTAGCCTCTTTTAATTGTATTAGTTGTTCATTTGAGTTTATACTTATGGTGATAGTGCTACTAATCTTAGTTGGAAAAATGGAGAAAGGTTTTGTTTCATTTTTCAACAGACGCTATGCTCTCTTACTGACCCCGCTGCGCCAACAAGTGGTATCAGAGCCCAACTATCTCAGAAGGACTAACCATCGACTGAAGCATCAAGATCAAGACAATGGGCGGTGCAAGCATTCACCCACTAAAATTCGAGGGAGATTTTGCACAATGAAAACGCCGGATAGAGGTATTCTTTAAAACAGATTTCAAAATTCTATTAATAATGAAATATGGTTTTATAGTTCCAAAAGACAAAAAAAGAATATCAGTGGATGAAGAAGGAACAAGCCGACTTCGTGACGAACGGTAAAGTAGAATTCCATTTGCTTAACATTTTTTCTCCCCAGGAAGTCAATCAAATCGGAAGCTACGACTTCGTCGGAAGCGAAGTTATCAAGGTAAGACATCCTCCGAACCCAGTTGACAAATCTGCAGATGAACAATGGAGAAAAGGTAGCGCAACTCCAAGCATGAATCAAAGAGCTCATCACTCAACTAAGCAATATCGGAGAATCAGTAACAAATCGAGACTCAATCTGATATACACTCAATGGGCCTTCCCGAGGACTCCAGAATGGTCATCCTTAGTTGATGCATACTACATCTCTAAGGATTTTGAGGTAAGTACGCTAGAGAGTTTGTTTTCCACATTTGAACTTCATGAAACTCGAATTGCAGATCCTAAAGAAATAGAAAATACAAATCTCAACATTGCCCTAAAGGCAAAAATGGAAGATCAAGACTCTGAAGCATCCATCGATGAAGCCGAAGCAGCCCTAATGGTAAGAAAATTTAATAAATTTACTAAATCTAATAAATTTAAATCACAGACGAGAAAACACTTACAACACAAAAGGACGGTCCGATGCTAAAATTGCAACGAAGAAGGACACATCAAGGATGACTGCCTAAAACTGAAGAACAAAGATAAGGAAAAGAATAAAAAGCCAGCTCGACCCAAACATAATCTCAAAGCCACATGGGATGAGTCATCATCCTCCGAATCCGAAATCGAAGCCTACGCCAGACTAGCTCTAATGGCAACCCATCAAGAGGAAGACGAAACCAGTTCAGCAATGAGCATTGGTGAAGGGGGAGGATCATCGGAAGAAAGTAGCGATGAAGGGGGAGGATCAGAACTCAAGGTAAGTGAGGTACGTGCTCTTTTACACGAGCATTCTTTTCAGTTCATTAAAGCACTTTTGAAAGATTTAGTAAAATTGGAAAAAGAGAATGTTGATTTTAAAAAGATAGTTAGATAATTTAAAATCACAAAATGATAATTTAAAAATTCAAATCAAAAGCTTGAATGACCATGCATGCTTGAAATTGAATAGTTGTCAAAAACCAAAGTATGGAAAGTATAGTAGATTAAATTGATATATTAGATATCACCAAGGATAACTTAGAAGAATTCCCAGAAGATATATACCTCCCAAATTCTTAATTAACCCAGTAGGAAGGAACCTATTTGGGTTCTAAAATCTTATTTAGATTAAATATTTTTTTTTATTTAAGGCTTTCAGAAAAATTAAATATTTAAATTCTTTTAAAGGCTTTATCTAGAAGTGGTTGATGATCTAATAATCAAGAAGGCCTAGTGCCTCGCCACAGCCTGGAAGCCAATTACTGAATTAAATATTCAATTCACAAACTGATAATCTTGTGAAATTAGATAAATAATGCTTTTAATATTTGTCAATTATTTAAAAATTTCATTACTTAGAAAATTTTTAATCTTAAAATTTTTTAAATTATTATTTTACTCTTATTTTTGATGTGATCAAAGGGGGAGAAATAGATACAAGTTTAGGGGGAGTTATGTTTTTTTTTACCAATTATGTTTTTCTATTTCTTTTATTACAAATTATACTCAAATTTTCAATTTCTTATATTGTAACTTAATACTTAAAATGTTTTGCAAACTTAAAAGGTTTTGCAATTTTTTTTTTTTTTTGTTTTACCCTAACTTGAACTTGGGTTGATGCACATCAAAAAGGAGGAGATTGTAGGATTCCGTGGTTATTTTGGTGTGATCAACCAAGTTAAAGTTAGGTCCTGTTTTGTTTTGATCCCTGTGTCTAAGTGTGCAGGAGCTTAGGAACATAGGAAGTCGAGTGAAAGACGCAGCTAGTGAGAAGGATAACACGGGAAGGGAGCTGACGGGCTTGGTGGATCCGAGGGACAAAGTGCTGCGGAAGAGTACACTGGTGGACAAGAAGAACGTACGCGACATTCGAGGGACGAGAAGCCGGAGCGAAAGCCTGCTCGAGGAGAAGGCCGTAAATTGGGTTTGGGTGAGCTCTATTTCGGTTGGCCACAATCAGCCAAGTGATTAGAGCAGCAGCGGAGCAGAGAAAGGCTGTAAAGACTGTTGGAGGCGCCCTCAACAAGGGTTGAAGGCACCTCCGTGTGCACCCGTACCTCCGCCACCTTTAGGCGGAAGGCACCCTGCATAAGCATGGAGGGCGCCCTCAATAAGCATGGAAGGCGCCCTCGACCAGATTTCTTGCCGTTGCCAAAGGATAAAGTTTTATCCTTTGGCGCCTCGTTGGAGGCGCCCCCCCAAGTCCTTGGGAGGCGCCCTCAAGCTATGGATAGGATTTCCAGGAGCTATAAAAAGGCCCTAGAGGTAGAAAATAACACAACAACTGCTGTAATCAATTTCTTAGTCTTTTTTTGAGCTTTTTCATAGATTGTAAGAGACTTCTCCACCTACACGAAGGAGATATTTCTAGTGGAGCTTTGCAACTGTCTTGGATTAACAACCGCCTAGGTTATAATCAAGTTAAACCTGTTAGCCTCTTTTAATTATATTAGTTGTTCATTTGAGTTTATAATTATTGTGATAGTACTACTAATCTTAGTTGAAAAAATAGAGAAAGGTTTTGTTTTATTTTTTAATAGACACTATGTCCTCTTACCGGCCCAGCTGCGCTAACAAAGATCATTAAGTTAATTATTTTTTTCGAATAAAAATCTATTTCCTTTCTTTACAAGATTGGTAAGATATGTTAATTATAATTTTTTCCTTATTTGAATCTTAGGTCGTGGTCTATATAAGAGTCATATTTAGATGTTGAGGGATTAACCTGTTGGATCGAGAAGCGCTAGAGGGGGGGGGAGGTGAATAACGCTCGTGGCTTTCACAGTTGATTTCGTAAAAATATCGAGTTATAACGCAGCGGAAAAAGTAAAATGCACAAACACACAGAAGACTCGAGAAGTTACTTCATTCGGAGCCTATCTCGACTCCTACTCGAAGGCCCACGGTCGCTGACCGCTTTCGGTGGACAATAACTATAGTTCGTAAAAACTATTACAAACTAAGTACAATTCAAAGCGTAATAATAAAACTTATACTTACAACAAAAGACTAAATCTGGAGCTACGGGTTGTCAGCGTCGAGTTGAGACTTTGTCGGAACATCTCGTTAGCAGCAGGTTGCAGAAAGATTGCTTGTGCGAAGTTGTAAAGAGCTGCTGTTCGAAGTCCCCTTATAAATAGTGCTGGAGGTGCCTCCAAGCCTGTCCGAGGCGCTTCCAAGCCGCCGAGTCGTACGGGTGGATCAGCGCAAACCTGGTCGCATCTCATCCCTCTGAAGGTGCCTCCAAGCTACTCCAAGGTGCCTTCAACGCCTGGTCCAAGGTGCCTCCAGCTTCCTCCGAGGCGCCTCCAACTCTTCTGGACAGCTGGCTTCGGCTAGCACCCGAGGCGCCTCTAAGCCCCATGGAGGCGCCTCGGACATTGTTCATCCGAGGTTAAAGATGCTCCTTTGTTCCTGCAAATTGTGTTAGTCCCAAACACAAACCTTGCAAAACAAAGTTAGCACATGGATAATATTATAGATAAACTTGACAGTCGTCGGACTGTCCGGGTCTGACTTCGGATTTTCGACCGGAAATCCTAGGTCGACCCGACGCCTACTGTTCCCTCTACGGGGAACGCGTCCTCACCTACTCCACTCAGGAGATTTACCTGTTGCCAGTGCGATGCTCCAGATCGATTGAACTTTTGCTCGGTGCTCGATGCTTCCGGACTTTCTGCTGGATGTCCGCTTCCCGGCTGGTCCAGTCTTTCACCTGGTTCGCGACACCAGGACTTTCCACCTAGGGTATACCCCCTAGGACTTTTGCCTGAAGCACTCGACCCACCAAGACTTTCCGCATAGGGTTACCACCCCCTATGACCTAGGGTTACCACCCCCTAGGGTTTTCACTTGCCTAACCACAGCTAGGACTTTTCCTGAAACACTTAAACAGACTTGTTAGATCACAACATAACCTTAACTTTGAATCCTTTGCCATTATCAAAACTCAGGTTCGATCGTCGGATGCTTCCCACACCAACAATCTCTCCCTTTTTGATTATGGCAACTGAAATTCTAAGTTAAGTAAAACAAATGCATAAATATATTTAAAAGGTTTAAGTGAGTAGGCTTAAGAGTATAAATTCAAATACAAGTATAACTTAAGCTAACACTTAAACTTTGTGAAGCTCCCCCTTAATACAGGGCTTTCTTTTACTTTTGAATTTCCCTACTCTCCCCCTTTGCCATTTATCAAAAAATAAGCCAGTTTAAAACAAGTTTTAAGTTTTTAGAAAAAGTAGATTAGGCTTTGAAAGAAGGAAAAAATGCTTGTGTAACACTTAGCTTATAATTAAATTTTACTGAAAAAACTGTTAGCTAAGTGAGATAGAGGACTTAAGAGGAATATTTTTCACCTAAGTTTAAAAGGCTAATAAATGGTTGACTTCGAAGGATGACTTTAGCCACTTTTGAAACTTAGTTGTTTTTGAAAAAATACTCAGCTAAATTTTGAAAATCTGTTTAGAAGAAAAACTTAGCTAGATTTTAAAGAATTTTTGGAGCTAAATAATTTTTGAAAAAATTTTGAAGGCTCTTTTTACTTAGCAGAAATCTTTTGAAAGCAATGAGTTAAATTTTACAAAAATATACTTTTTAATGCTTTTAGCTAAGTAAAGAATGAATTTGAGAGGTAACTTAGAAAAATATTTTAGCAAAATTTATAAAGTTAGATTTCAAGGTTGGCTAAGTTTGAAAAAGTTTGAAGGTTGCTATATGAATCACTTAGCTAAGCCTTTTGCAAATATTGAATTTTGAAAATATAGCTTAAGTTTAAAGAGGTACTTAGCTTAATTTAAAAAAACTTAATTTTTGAAAAAGTAGGAGTAAGAACTTGTTAAATTTTAGGACGAAGAGGGAGTAACTAAATATTTAATTTATTTATTCAAATTACTTGGTCCTTAAGTCCAAGCATGAGTCAAGTTAAATAGATTTTAAGTTAGCAAAATTGTTTTGATTAGGTATCAGAGCCCTAAAGTACAAGTATGCTCAATCTTAAAAATCTCTATTTCCTTCACCAACTGTCTAACCTTTAGCTACTTGCTGATTACCTAGAGGGCAGCAGCTTTCACTCGGTTAGTCAAGTTAAGTCATTAAGTCCAGTTAGATTTGACTGAGGCTGGATGACTTAAACTAATTACTATTAATAAAGTATTTAACACCCAGACTCATAATGATGCACAGATATAAGCATACTGGAAGTCAGGTTGTACCCTATGCATCTCACGCCGTTCTATGTTTTTCAAACACAAGCAAGGTATATCTAGGTGTTTGTGAGATGCTCTGGCTTAAATCTAGGGGATCGTGATTTCTAGGGTAGAGCCTAAACTAAGTCCAACTTTTGAAAATTCTAAGAAAATGGGATTTTAAAATCATTATTTTTCCTAGAATTTTTGAAAAGAACAGGATGATTAAATAAGAGTTTTGAAGTAAGACAATGAGTTTGAAAATCAACATCTATTCTACCCAGCACATACCTATAATGATAATATCAAAAGACTGATAATCATAATAGATGGGGTAGTGGTACAGTCAGACTAGAAAAACAAGGAGATGTCCAAGATACATGATAATGTCAGACATCCAGATCCTCAGCTAGAGGGTCGTCAGCTGGAGGTGGTGCATGGGGCTGCTCAGGTGTCGGCTGTCCCTATCGTCGTATCTCGTCCCGGAGAGAGGCGAATCCGGCAGCCATCTCGGATCGTAGGGACCAGATGGATCGATGGCTATCCAGTACAACTCGTCGTGTCTGAATGGACTGGAGCTCGAGTCGAGCGAGTCTGTCCTCGACGGTGGGTGGAGCCGAAGTCGAGGGGCCGGCTGATGTAGAAGGCCCGGCGGAGGTGGAAGGTGGAGGATCTCCGAAAAAGTCCTCTGCTAAGAAGTCGGGCCACTCCTCACCCTCGCCAGGTACATCCTCAGCCTATGGATCAACAGGAGTAGCGACTAGTGGTGGCCGTCCCTTCCAGGCCAGAATCCCCTCGGTAGTGACCTCTGTACTCGCTAACCTAAGTGTAACGACCCGCCTCCTACTGACTAGGCTGCGAGGCCGATCGTTACGTAATGCTGTGCTAAATTACTATTGCGGAAAATCTGGATTGATTAAAATCTTTACTAAACTAATTACTGTAAACTGAACTTAACATTCTAGGTGTACCTAGGAGTCGTACACATGCTAGGGGAGGTGTTCTATGCCTTTCGGATGTCCTGCTAGCTGTAATCAGGCATTTCAATCGATCCATGGATCGATTGGGCTGTCGGATCGATCCCGTGATCTATCCAGCTTGATACTGGCACGGAAGAAGGCTCTGGATCGATCGGTTGACCGTTCCACAAGCCTCATCGCTACTGTACGCGGCTGGATCGGTCTACCGACCGATCCAGGAGCACACTGATCGGTCGGTAGACCGATCCAGTGAGTTGCTGCAGCTTCTGTTCGCATTTGGATCGGTCGGCTGACCGATCCATAAACTCTCTGTTCGCAACTGGATCGGTCAGCTGACCGATCCAGTGGCACATCTACACTCTGATCGATCCGTAGATCGATCGGAGTTTCTGATTTCGCACTAGAACTCTGATTTCAGCACTCTGGCGTGCCAAAACCTCACACAACAATTCTAAAATCAATTGGAATATATTCTAGCAACTATTAACTAGCATTCTAACATAATTACTAACAAACTAAATAAATCTCCCATGGTTTAAACATTCTAAGGTCTAAAAATGCATGAAAGAAGAAATACTAAGAATTCAACTATTTAAGCTTGCTAAAACCCCTGAGGATCTTTTATTCCAGTTCCTGCCACACACACCATCTTTGCATTGAACTCCAGCTTCCTCTGCTAGTCCATTTTCCCTTTACCTTTATCTGCAGTATAAGGAAAGTAGAATCTGTAAGCTTAAAGCTTAGTAAGAAACCAACTACCTCACTAAAACATGCAACGACGCAAACATGCTTTTAAAGGATGCTATTTGAAAACATGTACTGGCATGACATACTATGGTTGCAAGCATAAACTGAAATAACTGAACATGTAAGCTGAAGCATGGCATAGCAGGCTAATCACATAGAACAATAATAGAGAACTAAGCTAACTGAAGCTAACCTGAAGCTGGAATCAAACTCAACTAACATAACTGATTTTATGAGTTTTGAAAACTAATAGCATAATAGATTAAAGTACATAATCATACTGCTAGTGGGCCCGACAACTGTACATGCTATGCGCGCATCCTTAACTAGACCCGGGGTTACAAATCCCGAATTTAGTAAGGTTTACTAGGTTATCTAAACCTAGGGACCGACTATGGGAGCCCAGCCCAGTGGATATCTAATCCTGTACAGTGCCACTGAAAATAAAATACTGAACATAACTACTAATTGCTTATTTTACTATTTCTAGGTTATCTGAACCTAGAGCTAGGTTATCTAAACCTAGAGGCGACTGTGGGAGCCCACCCATTGGACCGTAGTCCCTTGTAAGCTGTAGTAAGGCTAACTAAGCTATTTTAAATGCTTCTATTGCATTTACTGAGCTATTAAAAATACCTAAGTTGCATTTTTCTGAGCTAATCATTTAATCGAACATCTAGTGTGCTTAAACTCTCCCCTCTATTAGGGAGACTACCTCTAGGCACCCGACAACATCTAAAACCTCCAACTGAAGGGGGAAAGACGTGTTCGGCCCATCCAAAGGTACTCACTAAATCCCTAAACCTGCGAGGAGGGTTAAATACACCCTATGTGTCCGAAAAATCTGCATATAACTAAACTAATGCATAGAAAACCAAACGGAGCTACTTATACTGCAGGTGAGGGGTTTCTTACCTCCTACGCTAATTTCCTTACAATTCTATTCGCTAGAATTCCGGTGGAGAGATCTCTTCGACGATCTTCTCGCGTCTATGCGTTCCACTCGCGGAGGGGAGCATCCTCGTGCCCTTGATGTTGCCGGGAGGTGCTCCTAGAAGCCCTTGGCTTGGTGCGCCGAGAGAGGGAGGAGAGGAAGGGGGCGGCGTGAGGTTAGGTCTCGGTGGAGAAGTTGCCGAACCAAACCAAATCAAATAATCCAAACCCCACTTAAACTTCCTATTTATATTAAGTGGGTACTTTGGTCCAACTCTAATATAAATTAAATTGAATCCTCTTTCTTTCAGCACGGCCCTGCTGGGTTCACCGGTTACTAAGGCTAACTAAAAGTTATCGGATCCGAGGGGTTCTGGGTTTGATTCCCGCCTAAGCTATTTTGCGGTTCTAATTATTTTTGCTACTTCCGCTACTCGAAAAATTCCGAAAAAATATCTAAAAATTCCAGAAAAATCATAGAATATTTATAATGCAGTTTCGAGAATTTTCGGGCGTTACACTAAGACTACGCTGACCTAACTCATCATATATGGTAAGTGGGATGAGTGTCCCTCTGGTAGTGT
The DNA here is from genome assembly GCF_018446385.1 of Zingiber officinale. Lineage (NCBI taxonomy): Eukaryota > Viridiplantae > Streptophyta > Magnoliopsida > Zingiberales > Zingiberaceae > Zingiber > Zingiber officinale. The sequence continues at coordinate 3,155,307 of NC_055995.1, read as the reverse complement.
CTATCCTTGCGGCAGATAAAATCTGGGTCAGTATGTGACAGTAGGGCATGTGAATCACCCCAGACGTGACTGTGCTGGATGCATGAATGATGTTATGAAACATATGCAGGGTGATATCTATATCAAGGCGCTGGATAAGAGCGTACAAAAAGAAGGAGTGTGATGGTCGCATCTTCGAGACATCTCGAGATGTGATGGGCAAAATGCAGGCTGTCAGGACTTTGTACATCACATAATCCTGAACTCGAAGAAGAGTGGACCTGAACTCAGTCAGTCCAACGGGTCTCTCCTCCCAAAAAAAATGCATGTAGATGTCATCTAAGGTAATATGAGAATAGGGATCACCGAAAGGTAGTTCCCTACTCGGGTAACATAAAAATGTACACTAAGACTCCCTAAGCTCTAAGCTAGTGCAAAGCAGGGAGGGAGTAAACTGAAGATCAGTGCCACCAACTCTGGTGGAATAGGTGCTATCATCAACCTTTTCAAGGTTGTGATAGAACTGGGCACACAGGTCTTGATTCACTATTGTGGTGCAGTCAACCGGTTTAGCTAGATGATAGTAGTCTATCATCTGGACTGCGGGGAGACAAAATTGGGCAAAGTATTCCCTACCAATATACCTAGGTTTAATGGACTCAAAGGTGAACCTAGCAAAATCTATCCTATGTTGCTTCGAGGGGAATCTAGGGTCCGTGGAAGGGGCCCTAGCCGGTGTAGGATCCACAATGCGACGCTTCCTATATTTGACAATATATAACAAAAAAATACATAGTGACTGCAAATAGGGACAATAGGAAGGTTTGAGATGTACCTAGGAGGCATTGCTAGGAGTAGAGGATGAAAAAGGTGGGTCGAAGGCGCCTTTGAGGATGAAATCGTCGTTTAGGAGAGGGATTTGCGGAGACACAGAATGAACATACACGCTTCTGTTTGTTTTTGAAATCTCGAGTTGGAGGCGCCTTATACGGTTTTTAAGGCGCCTTCATTGCGAGGTTAGAGGCGCCTCGGAGGCCTTTCGAGGCGCCTTTGGTTAAGGCGGCGGGAATTTTCTCGCCGTGAATAAGGGCGCCTCCCTCGAGTGGGAGGCGCCTCCATTGGGCGCTTATGTGCCCTTTTTTTTTTGTTTTATTTAGTTTATTTGTTTTAAAGGTTAATTAATTATATAAGTTGATTAATTTTGAAAGGTAAGTTTAAGTTAATTAATTTGAAAAAAATAATTTAAGTTAATTAATTTTAAAAAAATAATTTAAGTTAAATAATTTAAGTTAATTCATTTTGAAAAAGAAATAACTTAAGTTAATTATTATTTTTTAAAATAATAATTTAAGTTAATTAATTTTTAAAAATAATAATTTAAGTTGATTAATTTTGAAAAATAATTTAAGTTGATTAATTTTGAAAAATAATAATTTAAGTTGATTAATTTTGAAAAATAATAATTTAAGTTGAATAATTTAAGTTAATTAATTTTGGAAAATAATTTAAGTTGATTAATTTTGAAAAAAATAATTTAAGTTAATTAATTTTTTAAAAAATAATTTAAGTTAATTAATTTTTAATTTGAATTAATTATGAGTTTAATTTTGAATTAATTACAATTATGAATTTAATTTTTAATTAATTTTAATTACGAATTTAGTTTTGAATTAATTTTAATTACTTAGTCATCTCACCTGATCTAAATTTTCAATCAGGGAATCCTATAATTTTGTGAGATGAATTAGTTTCAATTTAAGGGTTTTGTTTAACTTTGTGTTAGATTTAGGTTTAGTTTTGGGTTCAACAAGCAGACATTCTTTCGATAAATTTCTGGGCTATGGTGAGTCACAAGGACATCATTAAAGTAACCATGCCTTCGAGATTTTCCAAATAGTCCTACCCATTGAACTTAGTACAAAATCTTGGTCTAACTGGTTAGGATCCATAAATGATAGCTTCGGTCAGTTCCACTTAGTCAAATGCACCATGTCGAAGTCATATCTTCCTAGACATGCGATGACTAAGTTTCCCCAACGTACTATCATCCAATACTTCACCAATACCGTGGGTCAAGTTAAACCTAGCCCATTTTAATCTAACCCTATTTACCTTGCCGGGTAGGTAAAGTTCGATTACCTTGTCGGGTAGATTAAGTTCGGTTATCCAGTCGGGTAGTTTAGTTGGGGGTGTCAGCTATTCTGGATTCTCCTTCTATTTTTATTTGATTTAAGTTGAATTTTACTTTTAATTTTGAATTAATTTCGAATTGAATTTCGAATTTTGAGTTTTTAATTTAATTTTGAATTTTTAATTGAATTTTGAATTTATTTTCGAATTTTTAATTGAATTTTGAATTTTGAATTTAATTTTGAATTTTGAATTTTGAATTTTGAATTGAATTTCGAATTTTTAATTGAATTTTTAATTTTTTAATTTAATATTGAATTTTGAATTATGTTCGTTTTATTAATATCGTCTTTCTTTTTGCTCCCCCTGGATCATAGTCTCGATATGGTCTATCGAGGTAATGTATTTGATCCTTCGGGATCCAATATTGACCAAGTCCAACTTGATTAATCAATTTGGATTTCAGGACTCATGCTTGGACTATTTTTCTATTTGCTCTTTGTACAAGAAATAAATAAGATTTATATTTTTTTTGGTTTAAATCCTAGACCAGTTCTATTGTAAACGGCTCTTTGTGTCATAAGAATTAGGTCAAGATTCTTGGAACCTAAAGAAACCGTTCTAGTGTTTTCTCCAGATCCTTGACTTGAATTTTCAGGCTGGAATTCTCTTCTACAAGTTTTTGGACTTGAGTTGAATTTCTAGTATGAACTGGTTCAGTTAAAGATTCGAGTTAGTCACTTCTTTAAGGACTTCTACTTCCTTTAGAAGTGACTTGACTCTAAGGTTTGATTTAGCTAATTTTCATAACAAATAATTAACTAAAATATTAAGTCGAGAGATACTTACAGAGGGATCGGGCCCTTCGGAAATGGATACGGATCTGTGGCTTCGCTCGAACTCGGCCTCCGACTAGCTTTCACTCTCGGACAGGTTGATTTGGTCCCGGGCCATCAGCGCCAATAAACTTGTCTGATCTAGTTCGTCGTCGTCGTCTTCTGAGGAAGATTCATCCCATGTCGCCTTTAGGGCCTTCTTCCTTCTCTGCTTCTTTGCTTCCTTTTGGTTAGGGCAGTTGGCCTTGATGTGCCCCTTCTGGTTGCATCCGTAGCAGATCACCTCAAATTTTACCTTAGAATTCGGTTGGGCCTCCTTGGATTGGACTGCCTTCTTTAGGTCCCTCTTGTTGAAGCCTTTCTTCTTCTTGTAGAGTCTTTTCACAAGGTTCATGACTTCAATGGTTAGTTCATTGTCTTCTTCATCTGAGTCGGTTTCTGCTTCCGGCTCCTGTTCGGTTCTTCGTCGTGATCTTGATTCGCGAGCTCCATCGGTACCTGCAAGAAAAGCAATTCCTTTCTCGGAAGGCTTTGTATTAGTCTGCTCATGAAGTTTGAATTCTGAAAATAGCTCGTCTAATCTAATTGAAGATAAATCTTTGGAGACTTTGTAGGCATCTACCATTGATGCCCACAATGTACTCCTAGGAAAAGAGTTGAGTGCATACCTTATGATGCCCCTATTCTCGACCTTTTGACCGATTGTGTGGAGGGAGTTGAGGATGTCTTGTATACGTGCGTGGAGTTGGCAGGCCGTCTCATCTTCCTGCATTTTTAGGTTATACAATTTATTAAGCAACAAGTCACGTTTACTTACTTTTGTGTCGGAGGTTCCCTCGTGGAGTTCAATCAGCTTCTCCCAAAGCTCTTTTGCGCTGGAGAATGGTCCAACTCTGTTGACTTCCTCCTTGGTCAGTCCGCATTGGAGGGTGCAGGTTGCTCTGGCATCAACTTCCACCTTCTTGATTAGGGTCGGCTCCCATTTTTGGCAGGGTGTTGGCTTGCCGTCTTCGTCGGATGGCAGTTGTAGTCCGGTCTTGATTATCATCCACGTGCCGAACTATGTCTTGAGGAAGGTTTCCATTCGCCCATTCCAATATCCGAAGTCTTCTTCGGAGAAAAGTGGGGGGCGAACGGTGCTGAAACCTTCTTGTTGGGCCATTTAAAATCCTGAACGACGAAAACAACAAAATCGGTTCCAAGACTGGGTCTTGAATTAGTAGTGCGGGAGAAAGAAGAAAAAACGAGCTCGAGTGGTATTGTACCAACCTCGAGCAAAACCGATTCGATAAAATAATTAGAATGTAGCTATTAAGCTAATTCTAATTTGACTCCGAAAATCTGAAAATACCACGAAAAAAAATGTTTTGAATAGTGGTTGCATGATTCAAAACTACCCCGCTCTGATACCAATTGTTGGATCGAGAAGGGCTAGAGGGGGGGGTGAATAGCGCTCGTGGCTTTCACAGTCGATTTCGTAAAATTATCAAGTTATAACGCAGCGGAAATAGTAAAATGCACAAACACACAGAAAACTCGAGAAGTTACTTCGTTCGGAGCCTATCTCGACTCCTACTCGAAGGCCCGTGGTCGCTGACCGCTTTCAGTGGACAACAACTATAGTTCGTAAAAACTATTACAAACTAAGTACAATTCAAAGCAGTAATAATAAAACTTATACCAACAACAAAAGACTAAATCTGGAGCTCCGGGTTGTCGGCGTCTAGTTGAGGCTTTGTCGGAACGTCTCGTTAGCAGCAGGTTGCAGAAAGATTGCTTGTGCGAAGTTGTAAAGAGCTGCTGTTCGAAGTCCCCTTATAAATAGTGCTGGAGGCGCCTCCAGGCCGCCGAGTCGTACGGGTGGATCAGCGCAAACCTGGTCGCATCTCATCCCTCTGAAGGTGCCTCCTGTAGGACCGTGATCGTTCGATAGAGGGGGGGGGTGAATATCGATTCGAAAACTCGAGTGTAAAAGTACGCAGCGGAAAAGTAAATGAACATAATTGATTTTACTTCGTTCGGAGCCTGTGACGACTCCTACTCGAAGGCCCGTGGTCCTTGACCACTTTCGTTGGGCAATCACTAGCAATTCGAATGTGATTACAAAAAAGAGTGCAAGAAATGCTAATGAAACAAAATACAAAGCTATACCGACAGAAAAGAAAGCTTAAAGAATAAGGGCGCGTTGTCGGAGCTTTGTTAGCGTCGCTGGAGCACAGAGCAGCAAAGCAATCTGGGAATTCTGAGATGATATTGAAGCTCCACCCCTGGGGCTTCTTTTATATGCTGCTCCGGGCGCCTGGATCCCTTCCGGGCGCCCTGGTGCGACGTGGCAAGTCCAGTCAGGATGCTCCACGTGGCGAGGCGACGTAGAGGATAAAAGTTGCCTCCGGGCACCCGGACCTCCAGGCGCCCGGATCCCCTCCGGGCGCCTGGACCACCTTTTTCCAAAGATTCTTTCTCCTGCAAAACAAGGTTAGTACGAGGCAAAATATATCCTGCAACACAGATTGTTAGCACAATTTATAAAGTATGAATTAACAGAAAAAGTATGACTTAGATTCCGTCTTTCCTAGACCGGAATCTAGTCACGATCTCGACTTAGATATCCGAAATGGATCTAAGCCGGATCGACGCCTAATGTTCCCTTCCTGGGAACGCGTCCTCGCAGTCACTCCCCTCCAGTGACTTACCTTACTTACCTGCCAGACATCCGGTCAGCCCGTCGACCCATCTGGACTTCGTGCCAGCTATCCGGTCAGCCCGTCGACCTAGCTGGGCTTCGTGCCTAAGCGTCCGGTCAGCCCGTCGACCCGCTTGGACTTCGTGCCAGCTATCCGGTCAGCCCGTCGATCTAGCTGGGCTTCGTGCCAGACATCCGGTCAGCCCGTCGACCTGTCTGGACTTATCCTGCACACTCGATCAGAGTGTTAGATCAACAATAAATCTAACTTAACCTATTTGTCATTCATTAAAACCTGGGTTAAATCGTTAGTGCTTACCGCACCAACAATCTCCCCCTTTTTGATGGAATGACAACCTGGTTAAGTTAGTGAAGATATTTGCAAGAAAAACAGATAACATCATTATGTGGATGGTTTTTAAGTTAGTTTGTATTTTCAATTGGTTTGGCTAACTTAACCCACCTAACCCTCCCCCTTTGGCATTCATCAAAAATAAGCATGTTTAAAAAAATACAGACTTCAGACAAAGTAAGGAGGCATGTCAAGTTAATCTGGGGGAGTTAAACTTAGTAATTTATCTTTTGTAAAAGAGCTAAGTTTTGAGATAAGTTTAAAAGATCTATTTTTCAAAACTAGGTAAAAATAGATAAGTTTTTATATAGTTTTCAAAAATAGATGTATATAAAAAAAATTTCAGATTTAAAGGCTAAGTTTTGTGAAAAATAGCTAATTTTTCAAGTATAGCTTCGAAGGTTAAGGTTTAAGAATAAGTTCTAAATTTTAAAAAAAAATTTTAAAACAGGTTTCAACTCTTTTCAAACATAAGAAAAATTTCAAAACTAGGTTTTAAAATATATTTCAAGATTGATTGAAGTTTAATTTTCAACACTAAGTTTGTAAAAGATTAAAAAATTTTAAAAAGACTTAGTTTATAAACTTACGCTTAGTTTACAAAAATTAATTTTTATAGAATTAAGTAAAGTCAAATTCTCAGAACTAGATTTTTAAATTCAATTTTCAAAACTACGTTAAATCTAATTTTGAAATTCAATAACTTAGTTTTCAAAATAGGTTTAAGAAATTTTTTAAAAAATGTTGTGAAAAACCAAAAAATTTTAATTGATTCCTCCCCCTGGACCTGACATCAAATCAAATGTCTAACCAGTTAGTTACTGACTGACTTATCAAAAGATAGCTGCTTTCACTTGGTTAGTCAAGTTAAGGTCAATCTTAACTTGATTAATATATATTTTGTTTTTAACGCCCAGACTTATGTCGATGCACTGAAATAAGCATCTTAAGTCTTAGGCAAGTGGCCTATGCATCTCACCCCTTTCTATTGTTTGGAAAACACAAGCAAGGTAAGCCTAGGGTTTTGATGAGATGCTCAAAACTAGTCCTATGGGTACATGCTTTCTAAGGATTCAAAAACTAGTCTAAGGCCAAAACTGTTTTTGAAAATCTAAAAATGGAAAGTTTTGAAAACAAACAGGTTTAACTTATAATCTGAAAACAATTTTTGAAAACGATTTTGAAAAACCCTAGTCTATTAAGCACATCCCTAATTTTCGACGTAAGTTGATAAATTCACTTTCAGGGAGTGGTTTTGTGAAAATGTCAGCTAAATTTGATTTGGACTCAATGTATTTGAGTTCAATATCACCTTTAGTAACATGATCCCTGATAAAGTGGTGCCTAATTTCAATATGTTTGGTTCTTGAATGATGCACAGGGTTCTTGGTTAAGTTAATTGAACTTATGTTGTCAATTAATGTAACGACCACCCTTCTTACTACTACTACACTCTAAGGATGACCGTTACTTGACTACTAACTCTACTTAATAGGTATGATAAAAAAAATCACATGGAAACCCTACCAAAAAATTTCGGCAGAGTCTCCCCTGTACCGGTGACCAAATCCGTAAATACATACAAAGTAAACTCAGCCACAGGCGGCTGGAACATATATTTTCACAACCACGCAGTTTAATAAATCAAATCATGCAAGTAATGAAAATCGGAAACATAACTTCTTACTATAAAATTTTTCTTATCAACTTAATAAGAAATTAAACTAAACAAATTCTTAAACTAAGTGAGTTCTTTAGCTAAGTCCAAAGGATCTCCATAGTCCACACATCACACACCGTCACAGCATCTCCTTGTCGCCTTCTTCCTTATACTTTAGCTTTTCCTTTATCTGCAGTAGGAGGAAAATAGTATCTATAAGCTAAAAGCTTAGTGAGCGCTATCCTACTCACAAAAACTCGATATGCATGTATATAAATAAAACATGCTAAAACTGAATGCTAACATGTAAAGCTACTCATGCTCATAAATAGCAAAGGAATCATGCTAACTGAAATACTAAACATGTATAGCTAATCATGCTCATAAATAGCAAAGGAATCATGCTAACTGAAATACTAAACATGTACAACTAATCATGCTCATAAATAGCGAAGAAACTAACTGAAAAGATAACATGTAAAGCTAATCATAGAACTATCATGGGTATCACTAAGAAACTGAATTGATACCTAAGCTAAACTAATTAATGCTAAACTGAGTCTAACTTGTATTCACATAACTAATTTGTGAAGTTTTGAAAACTATTTACATAAGAGATTAAAATAATAATCATGCTGCTGATGGGCCCGACAACTGTACTTGCTGTGCGCGTATCCCTAACTAAACCCGGGATTGCAAGTTCCGAGTCTAGTAGGGTTTACTAGGTTATCTAAACCTAGGGACGACTGTGGGAGCCCAACCCAATGGATATCTAATCCAGTACAGTGCCACTGCTGAAAGTAAAATACTGGATCATAAGCTAATTAACTTATCTTGCTTTTACTAGGTTATCTGAACCTAGAACTAGGTTATCTGAACCTAGAGGCGACTGTGGGAGCCCACCCATTGGACCGTAGTCCCATATAAGCTGAAGCAAGACTAAATAAGTTATTTTAAATGCTTCTACTGCATTTATTGAGCTATTAAAATGCCTACTGTAGCATTATATTGAGCTAAGCATTTTATCAAGCACTTGGGGTGCACTAGAACACACTCTACGTACTGAAAATCTGTATACAAAGCTTAACATAAGTCTACATGTAAAGCTTAACAAAAATCTGCATATTAAGTTTATCAAAATCTGCATACTAAGCTTATCTAAAATCTGCATGCAATACTTATGAAAATCTGCTTATTAAAAATCTGCATACTTTACTTATAAAAATCTGCATGCTATAAAAATGGAACTGCTCATGTTATTCCAATAGCAAATAGGGAACTAGAACAACTTAAGCATGCTGTGAAAGTAAAACAAATTCAACTACTAGGCATGCAATAGAATCTAGAAAATCTGCTCATGTTATTCTAATAACAAAGGAATCTTAGAAAATAAAGGAATCATTGCTGCATGGAATTAACAGAATATCATGCTTACTAAATCAACACAAAAGGATCTAAACTACTATGAATTGGTGGCTGTTCTTGCCCATGAATATGCACAAAAGATCTATCCAAACATACTGGCGTTCCAAATTGTGCATGCTCATAAATAAAACTGCTCATACTCATTGGATAGTATAGAAGAAAAATAAATTCTGCAGCAAATAAAATCTGCACTTAATGGAACCTAACATTACGAATTGTTTCCAGCAAAACAAGACCTAAGGAACAGCAAATAAAATCTGCAAATAAAAGCTACTGGTGCTTAACTAATAGCAATGAGAATTGTGCATGCCCAATTCATAGCAAATAAATCTAGGAATTAAGTCTGCTCATGCATATTCAATAGCTAAGAAATAGAAATAAGAATCAATACATGGCAATTAACATCAACTAATTCCTACTGATATGAACTACGAATCAAAGGTGAACTCTGACAAATCATGGCAATTAATCATCAACTAAAGACCTACTGTAATGAACTACAAAACAAAGGTGAAAGTTGACAAGTTATGGTAATTAGCAAGGGACTCAAACTGAAGCTAAAGAACCTAAAGTACTTAATGTTAGGGCTGATCTTGTCCCATGATTAGCAAAAGAAAGATCTAAGCTGAATCTCTGGGGGTGTTCTAAAACCAAAACTTGCTGAAACTAAACTTCTAGGGTTTCATGCGTGCTCCGGAAATAAAGAAGGAAACAAGAATCCGAAAGCAAAGCAAAGAAGAAAGACAAAATCGCGGAACTACTCCTACTGCAGGTGAGAAGCAACTCACACTTGTTCTTTAACTTACAACCGAGAAGATGGCTGCTAGGGTTTCGGATAGGTGAAGGTCTCGGCGTCTCCTTCGGATCCGCGTGCTCTCCACGACAAGAGGATCACGGTTGGGTGAAGACCGGCCGGAAAGAGCCCTTTTTCCGGCGCCGGAGTCGAAGCCCTAACACGGCTCTGTTTCGCCCGAGCAGAAGAGGCGCGCGGCGTCGCGTGAGGAGAAGAGGAGAGGGAATCGCGAAGTTAGGTCACGGGAAAAAGGAAATATAAACTTATCCCTTAAGTTATTCTCGGTTCCAACTATAACTTAAATATTTTTCTCTCCCTCTTAGGTTAACACAGCCCGCGAGCGCAGCTGGTCAAATGGGTTTTGCTTGAAGTCACAGGTTGCAGGTTCAAAACCTGGCTTCAACATATTCCTTTTCTCTTTTTTTTTAACACTTCTTCCTCTTGGTAAAAATACCAAACGAACTCCAAAAATTACATAAAAATACTCTAAAAATCTCTAGAATATTTTAAAAGTATTTCCAAATATTTTATGGACTTTTAGAACTCTAAATCATGAAATTTGGGGTGTTACAATTCTCCCTCCCTTATAAAAAGTTTGTCCTCGAACTTAGAATAATTCTGGATATATTTCTGTCTCATGCTATCTCCACGCTCCCCTAGTAACTTTCTCGTGCTTCTGGTTCTACCAAATGACTTTTACTAATGACACTTCTCTGTTTCCTAGTCTCTTGTCTGCTCTGTCCACTATCTGTGTCTGCTCTCATAGTTAAGATCCTCTTGGATCTACACTGTCTGAGGCTGAATCACTTGGCTAAGGTCGTGAATACACTTCTTTAGCATGGAGACATGAAATACATTGTGTATTGCTGACATATCTTGAGGTAAGTCTAGCTTGTAAGCTACCTTCCCAATTCTCTCTGTGATCGGGGTAGGGTCCTACGTATCGAGGACTTAACTTGCTCTTTTTCTCTTGGGTTCTCCGATGTACTCAAACTGTGCTTCTGCTTCAGGTTGGAATACGACTTTCTGTTTACGGCACTCTATGGAGGCACCGTATCTGATCAGGAAGTTCATTCCAAATATGACATCGTAGTCAGTCATATCTAGCACTATCAGATCACAAAAGAGTTCTCTGTCTGCTATCATGACTGGCACTGTTCTGAACCAGTGCGTGGATGCCATAACTTCTCCCGAAGGTAATGTTGTGAGAAACTGACTACTGAGTACCTCTGGGGGTATTGCTAACTTTTCGGCGAATGTCCTGGCTATATAAGAATGGGTTGCCCCAGTATCGAATAAGACAGTTGTACTTTACTGTAAAATACTAATATGACCTGTGGCAACTGTCGAGGCATTTGCTACGTCCTCTCTAGTGAGTGAGTAGATCCTCGCGTTCGTCGTAGCTGAGGGGGCTTCTAGTCTGCCCTGACTGATGTGTGGACCATCTAGAGCGGCCTGCATCTGGTGTAACTGTGCTGGCTTGACCTCGTACTGAATCTGCTGTGGTGGAGGAAGGCTGGTCTTGTTCGGGCACTGCTTAGCCATGTGCCCTTCCTGTCCACATTTGAAGCATCCGCGTGTACCCTGGCGATAAATTCCTGGATGAAATTTCCCACGAGTAGCACACTTGGGATAATGAGGCTGTTTGCTAGCTGGTCCTCCTTTCGGGTAACTCCCTGATTTGCGCTTGTTGCTGGAGTTCCCTTTCCCATTTGAGCTGTGACCTCTGGACTCTGAGGAGGCTTGCTTCTGCTGCTTGGTACTGTTCTGGTAGTGCTCGGTGATCAGAGCACTACTCACTAGTTCTTCTGTGGTTTGCGGCCTATGAACACCGCTAGCCACGTTCATTGCTATTTCCGGCCTGAGCATTTTAAGCATCAACCGGACTCGTTCTTTCTCTGTGCTGATTAATTCTGGACATAGACGAGCCAACCTATTGAATTTCTTCACGGCTTCCTCAACTGAAAGGTTGCCCTGACGAAACTCCGTGAACTCGTCGTAGTGGCGGTTTGTGACCCGCATGTGAAAGAACTCCTCGAAGAATTCCTTCTCGAAGTCGGCCCATATCATCTGATTCACTGGGCACTTCGTTCTGATTCTCTCCCACCACATACGTGCGTCTCCTGTCAAGCAGAAGAAGGCACACTTCACCTTCTCCTGTTCTGGCCAGTCCAGAAGCTCCATCGTGCTTTCCAGTGTTTTGCACCAAGCCTGAGCATCCCAGGGTTCGCTGGTGCCTGAGAAGTTCTCTGGCTTAATTCTCTGCCACAGGATCAGATAAGCTTCTCTCTTTGCCTCTGCTGCTGGTACTACTGGTGCTGTAGGCTGGACTGGTGGAACCTCTATAAATGCTGGGGTCGCTAGGTTAGGTTCCAGGGTGACGGTGGGAGTATTCTACTGATTAGCCTTTAAGGTGGCTATCTCCTGTTGCTGTTCTACTAGTTGCTGCTGTAACTGACCCACTAATGCTATAAGGTCTGGGGGAGGCACTGAACTGCCTGCCTCTTGCTGGGGCTCAGTAGCTAGTGCCCTTCTAGCTGGGCGTCCTCGTGCCATTTTCTAAATGGGTAGAGAACATGCATAACTAATACTATCATGTTATAGGTAACTACTATTATCATGTCAAATGCTATCAAATATTAACATGCTTTAGTTATCTATAAACATGAAAGCATAAAACATAGATAAGAGAAGAGGTATTCTTACTTGGAAGACGGCAAGATTGATGCTGATGTGTGTGATGCTGGAGAATGGGAACTGCTCTGATACCAACTGTAGCGACCCACCTTCCTTACTACTACTACTCTCTAGAGGTGGACACTACTTAACTGCTAACTCTACTTAACCGGTATGATAAAAAAAAATCACATGGAAACCCTACCAAAAAATTTCGGCAGAGTCTCCCCTGTACCGGTGACCAAATCCGTAAATACATACAAAGTAAACTCAGCCACAGGCGGCTGGAACATATATTTTCACAACCACGCAATTTAATAAATCAAATCATGCAAGTAATGAAAAGCGGAAACATAACTTCTTACTACAAAATTTTTCTTATCAACTTAATAAGAAATTAAACTAAACAAATTCTTAAACTAAGTGAGTTCTTTAGCTAAGTCCAAAGGATCTCCATAGTCCACACATCACACACCGTCACAGCATCTCCTTGTCGCCTTCTTCCTTATACTTTAGCTTTTCCTTTATCTGCAGTAGGAGGAAAATAGTATCTATAAGCTAAAAGCTTAGTGAGCGCTATCCTACTCACAAAAACTCGATATGCATGTATATAAATAAAACATGCTAAAACTGAATGCTAACATGTAAAGCTACTCATGCTCATAAATAGCAAAGGAATCATGCTAACTGAAATACTAAACATGTATAGCTAATCATGCTCATAAATAGCAAAGGAATCATGCTAACTGAAATACTAAACATGTACAACTAATCATGCTCATAAATAGCGAAGAAACTAACTGAAAAGCTAACATGTAAAGCTAATCATAGAACTATCATGTGTATCACTAAGAAACTGAATTGATACCTAAGCTAAACTAATTAATGCTAAACTGAGTCTAACTTGTATTCACATAACTAATTTGTGAAGTTTTGAAAACTATTTACATAAGAGATTAAAATAATAATCATGCTGCTGATGGGCCCGACAACTGTACTTGCTGTGCACGCATCCCTAACTAAACCCGGGATTGCAAGTTCCGAGTCTAGTAGGGTTTACTAGGTTATCTAAACCTAGGGACGACTGTGGGAGCCCAACCCAATGGATATCTAATCCAGTACAGTGTCACTGCTGAAAGTAAAATACTGGATCATAAGCTAATTAACTTATCTTGCTTTTACTAGGTTATCTGAACCTAGAACTAGGTTATCTGAACCTAGAGGCGACTGTGGGAGCCCACCCATTGGACCGTAGTCCCATATAAGCTGAAGCAAGACTAAATAAGTTATTTTAAATGCTTCTACTGCATTTACTGAGCTATTAAAATGCCTACTGTAGCATTATATTGAGCTAAGCATTTTATCAAGCACTTGGGGTGCACTAGAACACACTCTACGTACTGAAAATCTGTATACAAAGCTTAACATAAATCTGCATGTAAAGCTTAACAAAAATCTGCATATTAAGTTTATCAAAATCTGCATACTAAGCTTATCTAAAATCTGCATGTCATACTTATGAAAATCTGCTTATTAAAAATCTGCATACTTTACTTATAAAAATCTGCATGCTATAAAAATGGAACTGCTCATGTTATTCCAATAGCAAATAGGGAACTAGAACAACTTAAGCATGCTGTGAAAGTAAAACAAATTCAACTACTAGGCATGCAATAGAATCTAGAAAATCTGCTCATGTTATTCTAATAACAAAGGAATCTTAGAAAATAAAGGAATCATTGCTGCATGGAATTAACAGAATATCATGCTTACTAAATCAACACAAAAGGATCTAAACTACTATGAATTGGTGGCTGTTCTTGCCCATGAATATGCACAAAAGATCTATCCAAGCATACTAGCGTTCCAAATTGTGCATGCTCATAAATAAAACTGCTCATACTCATTGGATAGTATAGAAGAAAAATAAATTCTGCAGCAAATAAAATCTGCACTTAATGGAACCTAACATTACGAATTGTTTCCAGCAAAACAAGACCTAAGGAACAGCAAATAAAATCTGCAAATAAAAGCTACTGGTGCTTAACTAATAGCAATGAGAATTGTGCATGCCCAATTCATAGCAAATAAATCTAGGAATTAAGTCTGCTCATGCATATTCAATAGCTAAGAAATAGAAATAAGAATCAATACATGGCAATTAACATCAACTAATTCCTACTGATATGAACTATGAATCAAAGGTGAACTCTGACAAATCATGGCAATTAATCATCAACTAAAGACCTACTGTAATGAACTACAAAACAAAGGTGAAAGTTGACAAGTTATGGTAATTAGCAAGGGACTCAAACTGAAGCTAAAGAACCTAAAGTACTTAATGTTAGGGCTGATCTTGTCCCATGATTAGCAAAAGAAAGATCTAAGCCGAATCTCTGGGGGTGTTCTAAAACCAAAACTTGCTGAAACTAAACTTCTAGGGTTTCATGCGTGCTCCGGAAACAAAGAAGGAAACAAGAATCCGAAAGCAAAGCAAAGAAGAAAGACAAAATCACGGAACTACTCCTACTGCAGGTGAGAAGCAACTCACACTTGTTCTTTAACTTACAACCGAGAAGATGGCTGCTAGGGTTTCGGATAGGTGAAGGTCTCGGCGTCTCCTTCGGATCCGCGTGCTCTCCACGACAAGAGGATCACGGTTGGGTGAAGACCGGCCGGAAAGAGCCCTTTTCCGGCGCCGGAGTCGAAGCCCTAACATGGCTCTGTTTCGCCCGAGCAGAAGAGGCGCGCGGCGTCGCGTGAGGAGAAGAGGAGAGGGAATCGCGAAGTTAGGTCACGGGAAAAAGGAAATATAAACTTATCCCTTAAGTTATTCTCGGTTCCAACTATAACTTAAATATTTTTCTCTCCCTCTTAGGTTAACACAGCCCGCGAGCGCAGCTGGTCAAATGGGTTTTGCTTGAAGTCACAGGTTGCAGGTTCAAAACCTGGCTTCAACATATTCCTTTTCTCTTTTTTTTTTAACACTTCTTCCTCTTGGTAAAAATACCAAACGAACTCCAAAAATTACATAAAAATACTCTAAAAATTTCTAAAAATCTTTAGAATATTTTAAAAATATTTCCAAATATTTTTATGGACTTTTAGAACTCTAAATCATTAAATTTGGGGTGTTACAATTAATACTTTTACATTTGTGATATTTAAGTTGAAATCTTTTAGAATATGCATCATCCATAATAATTGTGCAACACTTTCGCCTATAGCTATGTATTCTGACTCAGTGGTAGATAGAGCAACACAATGTTGCTTTCTACTAAACCAGCTGACAAGTGATGAACCTAATAATTGGCATCCACCACTTGTGCTTTTGCGGTCTAATTTACATCCAGCATAATCTGAGTCAGAATACCCTATTAGTTCAAAATTATTGGTCCTAGGATACCAAATTCCTACATTTGTTGTTCCCTTAAGATATCTAAAAATTCTTTTAACTTGTGTCAAATGGGATTCCTTAGCACAAGTTTGGTATCTAGCACACATACTAACTGCAAATAAAATATCAGGTCGGCTTGCAGTTAAGTACAGTAGGCTACCTATTGCACTCCTATAATATTTTAAATCAACTGGTTTTCCATTTGGATCATTATCTAAGATTGTGTTTACTGCCATAGGTGTTTTTATTTCTTTTGTATTTTCCATTCCGATTTTTTTAAGTAATTCTTTAGTGTATTTGTGTTGATAAATATAATTTCCTTCATTTGTTTGTTTGATTTGTAATCCTAAGAAATAAGTTAATTTTCCTACTAAGCTCATTTCAAATTCTTTTTCCATTAGATTAATAAATTCTTCTAAAAATTCTGAATTTGTTGAACCAAATATTATATCATCTACATATATTTGTGCAACAAATATGTCTGCATTTAATGATTTAACAAACAAGGTTGGGTCAATTTGACCTTGGTTGAATCCTTTAGATGTTAAGTAAGATGTTAGCCTTTCATACCATGCCCTGGGTGCTTGTTTAAGTCCATATAATGATTTCTTTAACTTAAAAACATAATCAGGGTGTTCTAGACTTTCAAACCCAGGAGGCTGACCTACATAAACTTCTTCTTTAATTAATCCATTAAGAAAGGCAGACTTAACATCCATTTGGTATAGTTTGAATCCCTTGTAGGCTGCATAACTTAGTAACATTCTAATGGATTCTAATCTGGCTACTGGGGCATAGGTCTCATCATAGTCAAGTCCTTCAACCTGACTAAACCCTTTGGCAACTAGTCTAGCCTTATTTCTAGTAATTTTCCCAGTTTCACTTAATTTGTTTCTGAATACCCATTTTGTTTCTATTATTTTCTTATTCTTAGGTGGTGGTACTAGGTCCCAAACTTCATTACGCTCAAATTGGGCTAGTTCTTCTTGCATAGCTATAATCCAGTCTGGGTCTAGTAGGGATTCATCTACAGTTTTGAGTTCAATTTTTGAAATCAGGGAGATTTGACTCAGGTTCCTAAAAGATGATCTGGTTTGAACCCTTAGGTCTGGGTCACCAATTATTTGATCAGTTGGATGGTTAGGATTTACTTTTATAGTTCTAGGGGGTTCATTTTCTTGAGTGTGTTCATCTTCTTCATAGTCTAGGGATTTATTGGTTTCTTCAGAATCATTAATTTCAGTAGGTTGAAGTTGAGTTTGTCCTTGGGTTTCTTCAAATTTTACATTTGTGGTTTCCTCGATTTTTAGCGTAATTTTGTTATATATTCTGTAACCCCTACTGTTTAGAGAATATCCTACAAAAATTCCATTTTCTACTTTAGAGGTGAATTTTCCTAAATGTTCTCTAGTATTTAGGATGAAGGCTGGACACCCAAATACTTTAAAATATTTTATGTTAGGTTGTTTGTTATAAAATATTTCAAAGAAGGTTTTATTATGTCTTTTATTTAATGTTGTTCTATTTTGCACATAGCAGGCTGTGCTAACAGCTTCTGCCCAGAAATATTTAGGTAGGTTATATTCATTTAACATAGTTCTAGAGGCTTCTAGTAAGGTTCTATTTTTTCTTTCTACAATTCCATTTTGTTGGGGAGGTTTTAGGATATGAAAATTCGTGATGGCAGCCATTTTCAAGACAGAATTTGTTAAAATTATGATTTTTAAATTCTCCCCCATTGTCACTCCTAATTCTTTTAATTTTAAGATCTTTTTCATTTTCAATCTGTTTGCAAAAGTTTGTAAAGATTTCAAAAGTTTCGTCTTTATGTTTTAAGAATTTTACCCAAGTAAACCTAGAATAATCATCTATTATGACTAAACAGTATAAGTTTCCATTTATGGATTTGACTCCATGGGAGTCAAAAAGATCTAAGTGTAGAAGTTCTAATATTGAGTTGGTTTGTGGCTGATTTATTGGTTTGTGAGTGGATTTAGTTTGTTTACCTTGTTGACAAGCATTACATATGGTTGAATCTATGTTAGGTAATTTTGGTAAGCCTCTCACTAGTCCATTTAATTTGCTTATATTTCTAAAGTTGGTATGAGACATTCTTCTATGTCATAACCATGTTTCTTCTTTTTGTGTTAAATAACACTTAATGGAAGAAGTGGTTAAGTTGATGGCATAGATGTTGTCTTTTCTAAAACCTTTTAGGCTTATGGTAGGATTATCTAGATGTTTGATTAAACACTCTGTGTATAGAAATTTAACCTTATACCTAGTATCACATAATTGACTTATACTCAGAAGATTATATTTAAAATTTTCAACAAGTAAAACATTTGTAATTATAAAGTCAATTTTTAATTCAATATTACCTATACCAATTACCTTGAGTTTGCCGTTGTTTCCAAAGGCAACTGTTCCTAAGCTTTGGTAAGTGAGTTGAGTGAACTTGGTGTGGTCTCCAGTCATATGTTTGGAGCAACCACTGTCCAAAATCCACTTGGTTTCCTACAGTAAGTAGGATTTAAAGTTAGTCTTTTTATTTTTGAGAAGGCATTATTTAAGTTAATTTTAAGTTTAAAATTAAAGTTTTGACATTAATTTTTAAGTTTGGTTTTGACATTAATTTTTAAGTTTGAAATTGAAATTTTGAAATTAATTTTTAAGTTTAAAATTAAAATTTTGAAATTAATTTTTAAGTTTAAAATTAAAATTTTGAAATTAATTTTTAAGTTTGAAATTAAAACTTTGAAATTAATTTTTAAGTTTGAAATTAAAATTTTGAAATTAATTTTTTAAGTTTGAAATTAAAATTTTGAAATTAATTTTTAAGTTTGAAATTTTAATTTTAAGTTTGAAATTAAAATTTTTGAAATTAATTTTTTAAGTTTGAAATTAAAATTTTGAAATTAATTTTTAAGTTTGAAATTAAAATTTTGAAATTAAAATTTTGAAATTAATTTTTAAGTTTAAAATTAAAATTTTGAGATTAATTTTTAAGTTTAAAATTAAAATTTTGAGATTAATTTTTAAGTTTAAAATTAAAATTTTGAAATTAATTTTTAAGTTTGAAATTAATTTTTAAGTTTGAAATTAAAATTTTGAAATTAATTTTTAAGTTTGAAATTAATTTTAAGTTTGAAATTAAAATTTTGAAATTAATTTTTTAAGTTTGAAATTAAAATTTTGAAATTAATTTTTAAGTTTGAAATTAAAATTTTGAAATTAATTTTTAAGCTTGAAATTAAAATTTTTGAAATTAATTTTTTAAGTTTGAAATTAAAATTTTGAAATTAATTTTTAAGTTTGAAATTAAAATTTTGAAATTAATTTTTAAGTTTGAAATTAAAATTTTGAAATTAATTTTTAATTAAACAAATTTAAGCCTTGTTCATCTCACCCGATCTATATTATCAATCAGGGAATCCTATGATTTTGTGAGATGAAATTAGATTTTTAATTATGGAGTTTTGGTTTAACTTGTGTTAGATTCAGATTTAGCTTTAGTCTCCACAAATAGGCAATCTTCGGATAAACTTCTAAGCTTGGTGAGTCACATGGACGTCATTAGTAGTAACCAACCTTTCGAGGTTTTCCGAATAGTCCTATCCACGGAGCTTAGTACTAAATCTTGGTCTAACTGGTTAGGATTCATTTAAGGGTAGCTTCGGTCAGTTCCACTTGGCCAAATGCACCAGATCGAAACCATATCTTTCTAGACATGCGATGCCCAAGCTTCCCTAACGTACTATCATCCAAAAACTTCACCAGTACCATGATTCAAGTTAAACTTGGTCTCTTTTTAACTAATCCTAATTACCCTGCCGGGTTAGTTAATTTTGGAGGTGCCAGCTATTCTGGAGCCTCCCCCTGAATTATTGACCTTTAAATTTTCGTTTTAGGTTTGTGTCTGTTTCTTTTATAGTTATAATTAACTTGGTGATAGTTTATATTTTGTTGAGTTTTAAATTTTGAATTTTTAGGTTTGTATTTTGGTTTTTTATTTGGTTTAATCGAGTTTATATAATATACTTTTTCTTTAGGTATATAATATTGATTAAGTCCTACTTGCGTGGTCAGACACGCTTTTGGTACCCAAGCTTGATTAGTTGATTTGTATTGAGTTATTAATGACTTAAAAGTTTTATTTGAGTTCAACTTGTATCCGAGTCCGGTTTTATTATAACATGCTTTTTGATTGTTCAGGATTAAGTCAAGATTTTTTGATCTTGTTGTAAATTTTTCTAGCATATTTTTAAATTGTTAATATCATTTTTTAATGATAAATTCTCCTCCTCAAGTGTTAGATCTTGAGTTGGATTTGAATTTTTGATTTATTCCTTGAGGTTTTGATTTTCCTCAAGAAGTGATTTGTTTTCATTTTCTATTTTAATTAATTTACTATTTAAACAGGAAATAATTCTAAAAATTTTTTTGTTTAAATTAAAATATACCTCATTTGGGCCTTCGGAAACGAGTACAGACTCGTGGCTTGTTTCGGGTTCAGACCCGTCTTCATCTTCCGACTCGTCTTCTGTTTCAGCTTCGCGGGTGGCTCTGATGTTTCTGCTCTTCTTCCTCCGATTTGTCTGAGGAGTCGTCCTATGTTGCTTTGAGGGCCTTCTTTTTGGTTGACTTCGGTTTGTCGAACTTCAGTTTTGGGCATTCGTTCTTGTAGTGTCCCTTTTTATTGCAGCCGAAGCAAGTCACGTTCTTTTGTTCTGAGGGAGAACTGATCTTTTGAAGGTCCTTTTTGCTGAAGCTCCTTTTTCTCCTGGTGACCATTTTTCTTACCAAGTTCACCAGGTGTTCTTCGTCTTCGGAGTCTTGGTCGGAATCTTCTTCATATTCAGGCTTGCTCTTCTTTTCTTTGGAGGAACCTGCAAATAAAGCTATACTTTTCTCGGCTCCAGCATTAGTTTGTTCATGTAATTATAATTCACAGAAAAGCTCGTCTAACTTTAACTTAGAAAGATTTTTTGAAATTTTGTAGGCATCTACGATTGATGCCCACAAACTATTACGTGGAAAAGCATTTAACGCGTACCTTATTAAGTCTCTATTTTCCATCTGGTACCCTATTGCATGAAGCCTGTTGAGGATGTCCTTGATCCTCGCGTGGAGCTGATTCTGTCACGCCCCAGGTAGTCCCTGTCCGAAGAAATTTCGGCAGCATCTCCCCTGTACGGCGGACAATATGAATCTCAGTATACATATATCTATACCTCGGCCACACTCGGCCGGAACAATACAATACAATTAAGAAACAAACCACGCAGTTTATATCAACCTTCCACACAGATATAATATATGATCAATCCACGCAGTTTAATAAGGAAAGACGATATAGAACCCCGAAGATATATGTAAACAGCCTACTCCACTACAACGAAGAAAACAAATCCACGAAGTAATGAAAATACAACCGCAGCGGAAAACAAAAGTAGCAAACCCGAACGTTCAATGTAAAGTCCACAATACAAACCCACAATACAAGTATATAAGATGCAAAAGCAAAATATAATCCGACGAAGAAAATCCTCGCGATAATGGGGCTAGCGACTGGAATATCTCCTGACGGCCTCAACCTGAAAAATAGTAACAACGGGGTGAGTTCAAAGAACTCAGCAGGTAATCCAATAGATATGTACAGCAACATATAACTACCAGTAATATCCTAAGGTACAGTCTCCTAAACCATAGGACCTACAGTACAGTCTCCTAACAATATAACCGGTATGCATAGCTGAATAAACTGTAATGAGTAACCAGAAGCATATAATACAGTTTACAGCAAGAATAATACGAAATGCATAACTGAAATAAACTGTACTCACCTGCGAGGCTTGGGCGAATGACTGTGGACATACACAGATAAAGATAGTCAGAACAAATACGCATGTATCTTGTATGCATGTCAATCATATGCAATCACCAAAATGCATCAATCATAACGTATGCAATCCGTGCATATGATGCAATATGACATGGTCACCCCTGTCAACCAGTCAGCCATCTCACACACAATGGTGAGACCGAGTGGGTAGGGCTGTGACACCGTGCACTCTGCCATCACTGCCCCTGAAGAGTGACCGAGTGGACGGGATGCTGTCGGAGTACACCTATCCTCCTACCTCAAACATAGTGAGGGAGCGCAATGCTCTCAACTCCCGGTACGCGATGACGGGGAGGGATCCCGGCTGCAACCCCGCTGTGTCGTGCTACCCATGAGCACCCCGGCGGTGCACCACCGAGCAACCTGCCATACACACCCTGAGTGCTGTGCCACTACCCATGCAGTAGACACGTTGTGTGCAGGCCCTCATGTAGCCGGCCGACGAGCTCAACAATAATGGAGTCGTCCATCGCCCAGCATGCAATCATGCGGTATGGTGCATGCGGCTACAGAATGTCATACCTGAACGTATCCCCCTCCATATACGTAGGTGCCAAAAAGGTAAACGCAGATATATAACAGAGATATAAACAACATGAATCCAACAATATATAACAAGTATCTCCAGCATCTAATCATGGGTAGATAAGCACTATAAATAATCATAACCACGAACACATATACACATGGTAAGAGATAAAAGTAAACCAGACTAATGTAAAGCATCTAACAGTAGAAGCATGTGATAGGTATCAACTAAGCTAAGACCAGGGAAGAAATAAATCTTCCATCTATCACTAGTAACCATATATAAACTATACATATCATAAGACAGTATCAAAAGATAAGTCAAAGGGTACCCGCCTCAAATAGAAGGTACAAATCACGCAATCCAAAGTCGACGTCGAGACGCCGTCTCGAATCAGAGTCCTGTGTAAATAAATACATTTACATTTATTTAGCTAGAATACAAACAAATAGCTAAATAAATCCTAAATAGAAATTTAGGGACAAACCCTAACCTATAAGCCTCCACCTTTCTAACGGTTAATTAGGAATAATTTCCTAATCCGTAGTTACCAATTAGATTAGTTATCTAATACCTAAATTAAATCCAATAGTCGATTAGGGTTACTTGTCTTAACCCTAATCATTCCATTTAGGTTAATCTAAGCAATTAGATCTAATCACAAATAACCACTACTAGAATCCAAACCTAAATAATCAAATCCAACAATGGTCTACATCTAAGATCAAATCTACATCCAACTACTCAACCAATACATAAACCCTAATTCATCCACACTAAGATCAATCATCTAAAACAGGACAAACCCTACACACCTTACCTCGATCCAGTTGCTGTTGATTGCTGGAACCAGAGAAGCTACTGGTTGAAGTGTTGTCGGAACCAAGAACAACTCCACAGCCAGAACAGAACAAGACCTCACCTTGCTGCTATCAATCTGATCAAGCAGGAGGTCAAGCGGTGGAGATCACCAATCAAGCAAGAATTCCCCTAGCCTCTGCCGATAGCTCAAATGATCCCATCATCTTCAACCGAGACCTAATCAACCACAAGAAGATGAGGATCAAGAACAGGGTATCGGTGAACAGAGAAGAGATCGGGGGAATGGCTCCCGGCGATCTAGGGCACAAATCAAAGAACAGGAAAGAGGAATAAGGTTCGGATTGCTTACCCATTGAAGCCCTAATCGCCCCTTCCACGCCGGCGATCGGGTGGCACGGCTCGATCCAGATCCGGCCAAGGAAGAGATGGATCGCACTGTGAGCAGTGCGAGGAAAGGAAAGGGAAGGTCGATTGGCTAGGAGACAACACGAATCAACCCCCCGCCGTGCCCTAGTTGCCGTATCGCCGACGATCGATCGTTGAATCCACCGAACCGCAACCCCTCGATCGAAGGAGATCGGTACTCCACCAATCTCGTCGTGCTCCAGCAAGCTCCGGTGACGCCACTGGTTTCCGTCGAGGTCGACAGCCGCCGGAACCGTCGGCTTTGCTTCGTCCGCAAGAGAGAACAGAGAGAAGGGAGGGGAGATCGGGATCGCGTCGGGGCAGAGAGGGGAGGAAGAGCTCGGTTAAAGGATTAAGTCGGGTTCGGGAAAAAGAAATAAGAAAGGAAATTTATAATTAAAACTTTTCCTCACTTAAACGGGTATCCCAAACGGGCTTTAATCCGAACCCGAAATTGATCCCCTTAAAATCCGTCATACGAGCTCCGAAAAATTCCTAGAAAATCTCGAAAAATCCTGGAAAAATTCTGTAAGGCTATTTCTCAAATAACCCTATTATTTAAATTTTCTGAGATCTCACATCCTCCCCTACTAATAAAAATTTGGTCCCCAAATTTCGCTATAACTAACAGCAAACACTAAAATATAACCAAACAGTATAAATGCTGAAAGGAACTCTAACCCACATACCTCACGTAAAAAGATGGGGGTATCGAGCTCGGATCGTATCCTCCAGCTCCCACGTAGCCTCCTCGTCAGAATGATGCTGCCATCCGACTTTAACCAGTCGGACAGTCTTGTTCCGCAGCTGACGCTCTCTACGGTCCAGAATCCGTACCGGAACCTCCTCGTAAGTAACATCAGGCTGAATAGGAACAGATATATCTGATAGAACATGTGCCGGATCGGATACGTATCTCCTCAGCATAGATACATGGAATACATCATGAATGCCAGCTAGAGATGGTGGTAGCGCCAGACGGTAAGCTACTGCTCCAATCCTCTCCAAGATCTGGAATGGTCCAATATATCGGGGAGCTAGCTTACCTCGAAGACCAAATCTCTTCACCCCTTTCGTGGGTGAAACTCTAAGAAATACGTGATCACCAATGGAGAACTCCAGGGGTCTCCGTCTCTGATCAGCATAACTCTTCTGGCGGTCCTGAGCCTCTGACATCCTCCGTCTGATAGTGCGAACTAACTCTGCATCCTGCTGAGCTCTCTGAGGTCCTACCAACTGAGCCTCCCCAACCTCTTCCCAGAGGATGGGTGTCCGGTAAGGCCTACCATACAACGCCTCAAACGGTGCCATCTGGATAGCCGAATGATAGCTGTTGTTGTAGGCGAACTCCACTAATGGCAGGTGGTCCTCCCAACTGCCTCCAAGTCCATGACACAAGACCTCCAAGTCCTCCAATGTCTGAATAGTCCGCTCATCGCCCATCATGCGGATGCGAATCGATCTGAGCTGTGTGCCCAAGGCCTGCTGCAGACTCTGCCAGAATCGGGACGTGAACCGTGGGTCTCTATCTGATATGATGCTCAAAGGAACACCATGTAATCTAATAATCTCACGACAATATAACTCAGCTAATCGATCCAGAGAATCAGTCTTCCGGATCGCTAAAAAGTGTGCGGATTTGGTTAATCGGTCAACGATTACCCAAATCGCATCATGGCCTCGACGAGTCCTAGGCAGTCCTACCACAAAATCCATAGTAATATGCTCCCACTTACACTCTGGAATAGGGATCCTCTAAAGTAAACCAGCAGGTCTCTGGTGCTCAGCCTTCACCTGCTGACAGATAAGACATCTAGCAACAAACTCCGCGATGTCCTTCTTCATACCGTTCCACCAATAGGAACGCCTCAAATCCCGGTACATACGGGTCCCACCTGGGAGGATAGCAAATCTAGAACGATGAGCCTCCTGAAGTAACTCCTCCATGACCGGGTGAGACTGAGGTACACACAATCTACCTCGGAAATAAACAATACCCTCGTCGTCGTAAACTCGGTCATTGTCCGAAGCTATCCGCTAATGAGAATATCGATCTCGGCTGGGCCTCTCGAATCCTCATCACGATCGACGATGAGCAACCATGGTAACAAGAATACCTGCTCTGTCCGTCCCTGCTCCTCAAGGCCCAACTCGGAGAATCCGATCAAGTCCGTGACTAAAACTCGGTGACAAGCTAAAGTCCCTCTGGACTTCATACTCAGCAACCACATTAGCTTTACCGGATGGTAGCTAATAGTACAATCAAAATCCTTGAAACTCCATCCATCTCCTCTGTCGGAGATTGAGTTCCTTCAGGTGAAAATATATTTGAGACTCTTATGATCGAAGAATCTCAAAAGTAATGCCATAAAGATGATGTCGCCAAATCTTCAAAGCAAAGATAATAGCGGCTAGCTCTAAATCATGTCTTGGTAGTTCTTCTCATGCTCCTTCAACCGACGAGAAGCATAGGAGACTACCCTACTGTCTGCATCAAAACAGCATGAAGAGATGCGTCTGTATAAAGTATGAATCCGTCATCACTGAAGGTAAAACCAAGACCGGTGCTGATACTAATCTCCGCTCAGGAAGCTGGTCTCGCAAGCCTCGACCACGTGAACTTCACGCCTTTCCTAGTCGACGTGTCAACGGCATAGCAATCTTGGAGAAACCCTCAGCAGATCGTCGGTAATATCCATAAGCCCAAGAAACTGCGAATCTCTTGGGTGACTTGGTGCTCCTAGTGATAGCCTCGATCTTGAGGATCTCTTGAAATACCTCGGCTAGAAACCACATGTCCTAGAAAACCAACTGAGGAAAGCCAAAATGCACACTTGAACGCATATAGATGATGTCGCCTAAGAGTCTCCAAGAAGGTGCTGCGCATGTTCCTCCTCGGAACGTGAATAGATCAATATGTCATCGATAAATACAATCACAAACTAATCCAGATACTCCAAAAAGATACGGTTCATCAAATCCATAAATACTGCTGGAGCATTGGTAAGCCCAAATGGCATTACCAAAAACTCGTAATGTCCGTATCTGGTGCGAAATGCTGTCTTCTGAATATCAGAATCTCTAACTCTCAGCTGATGATATCCAGACCGTAGATCAATCTTAGAATACACTGATGTATCTCTGAGTTGATCAAATAAATCCTCAATCCGGGGCAAGGGGTACTTATTTCTGATAGTCACTGCATTCAGCTGCCTATAATCGATGCACAACCTCAGAGTACCATCCTTCTTCTTGACGAATAGTACAGGAGAGCCCCACGGAGATACACTAGGGCGAATAAATCCCCTATCTAATAACTCCTGGAGTTGAACCTTCAGTTCGTCCAACTCTTTCGGTGCCATACGATACGGAGCTTTCGATGCTGGTGCAGTCCCTGGAATCAGCTCAATAGCGAACTCCACTTGCCTTCGAGGAGGCAAACCTGGAAGCTCGTCTGGAAATACGTCTGGATACTCTCGGACCACTGGAACGTCTGAGAGCTGAGAACTACTGCTGTCGTTAGTATTAATCAAAGATAATAGCAGTTTCTGCGCCTGTATCGCAGAAATGGTCGATATCCCATCGTCTCTGATGCCAGTGAAATCCCAAGAGGGTTGGTTCGGGGGTCGAAACGTAACCACCCTCTTATGGCAATCAACTGTGGCATGATAAGCAGACAGCCAATCCATACCCAGGATAATATCGAACTCGACCATCTCCAGTACTAACAAATCTACCGTGAGTATAATGCTACCAAAATCTAACGGACAACCTCTGACCTCCTGAGTGACATCCAAGGTATCACCAGATGGTAAGGAGATGGTCAGTCGCCGCGGTCTATGAGAAGGTAGTCTACCAATCTCTCTCATAAATGCACAAGATATAAAAGAATGTGAACTACCTGTATCAATTAGCATATCAGCAGAAAATGCATAAAGTAAAACCGTACCGCGGAAAACGGATCCATCGGCCCGCTGTGCGTCCTCTCTGGTGACCGCGTGTACTCGTCCAGCATCGGACGGTGGTAGAGGCGATAGCACTGCCAAAGGCTGCTGCGTCGAAGTCTGAGCCTGCCACTGAGTCGGTACTGGATACTGAGTCAGAGATGGAACTATAGGCTGCAATACGTACTGAATCGGTGGCTGGGGCTGTAACTGATACTGCGCCAATGACTGAGGCTGCAACTGATACTGCTCCTGAGTCCGATACTGAGGTCCCGAAACAGAACTCTGGGACTCCATAAGGACGCTAGAACGCTCCTGACCCTGAATGCTATAAGCAGCTGCTGCAGTGGGAGCTGTCCTCTGCTGATGCCGCGAAGATTGGGCTTTCGACCCTCCTCGCTGAGTCCCAGACTGACCAAGTGGTCCTCCCGACACAGAAACTCCGGAAGCTACATGCTGGGCCTTCAGCGAACAACCTCGGCTGATGTGCCCAGGCAGTTTGCAATAATAGCAAACTGACTGTCCCAGAGTACATGCAGAGGTGATGTGATCTCGGGATCCACAACGGGTGCAGTGCGAGTCATCAGTGGACTGTTTCCGGTTCTGCTGAGAAGACCGGGAACGTCCTGAGGAAGACTTTCCTGATTTCTGGGATCGGCCAGATGACCCAGAAGTACCCTGACCCGTCTGAGTGCGACTGCTCTGCTGCTGTCCAGTAGTCTGTGGCTGCTGGCTCTGTCCGGAAGTCCGATCAGTCTGCTTCCTCTTCTTATCTGCATTCACTCTCCGATGAGTAGACTCAATCATGAGAGCTCTATCCAGTGTCTCGGTGTATGATGAAGTACTAAAGCCAGAAATCTTCAGCTGAAGATGCCCGTCCAGTCCCTGGACAAACTGAAGCATACGAGATCTGTCATCGGCAACTAACTCAGGACAGAATCTGGCCAACCGATTAAATTCCATCACTGAGCGGTTATTCTGCCGCAGACTAAGAAAATCCTGCCGAAGAGTCATCTGATATGCTCGGGGAAAATACTGACTCTCGAATGCCTCCCTAAATCTCGTCCAGGTAATATGCTGATCGCCTATGATGGAGCGCTGTGTGTCCCACCAGATCTCTGCCCCATCTCGCAGGTGGTAAGCAGCTAGCTCGGCCTTCTCCCACTCGGAGCAGGCCATGTAAAAGAATGTCCGCTCCATAGTCTCAATCCAGGACTGAGCTATGCTCGGATCAGTCTCCCCGCGGAATAATGTGAATCGACTCTTCATCGACTCAGCTAAGGCTGGGATCCGTGCTCGTGCCGCAACTATACCAGTAGGGATCGCTGCGGAACTAGGTAGAGCCACTGGAGCTGATCCTATGGGTGGTGCTGAGGGATAGGCCGGAAGAGGTACCACTGGTGCTGTCGTATAACCTGGGATGGGTACTGCTGGTGGAACTGCTGAGTAGGCATAAGTAGGGGCGACTGGAGGTACGGTGGGCGGTACCGGATAAGGAGTAACCGGTACTGCTGGTGCGGGTGCCGGGTGTGCAGTAACCGGCGCAGGTATCTGGGGTACCCAGTACGTAGTAGCAGGCGCGACGGTGGTACCACTGGTGGTACAGTCGAGGTAGGTACCTCGGAAGTCGGAGCTATCGGGGTCTGATAAGCACCCGTACCCACAATGACCTGAGGAGTCTGCCCCTGACGGACAGGCTCAACCCTGACAGACCTCTCTGAAGACTCTGTCTCAGGAGAATCTAACGGCCTCTTACGTGGCCGCCCACGTCTCGGTGCCGGTACACGTGTAGGTGGCATATCTGTAAAGAAAATGTTACCCAGATATCACTACAGGTATAAGAACTGAAAAATTACCTAAATTACCTATTGGTGTCTGGAGATGTCCTGTCGCTGCATAGCCCCCAAATAGATCCAATAAAACCTCGTCAAAATGCCTCGGAATTCCGAAACGAGAAAATCGACGGAAATCCGTACAATCCGAAAATATCCAGATACGCTCACAAACTCCGGAACACAAAAATCCGAATCGGAGCCTAGCTCTGATACCAAATAAATTGGTATCAGATAAACCTCGAAAATCCAAAACGAAGAGCAAGTATCGTGAGCCTTGCTCTGATACCAAATAAATTGGTATCAGATAAAATCCCAAAAATCCAGAATGCCTAGCAAACTCCAGGACACAAAAATCCGAAATCGGAGCCTGGCTCTGATACCAAATAAATTGTCACGCCCCAGGTAGTCCCTGTCCGAAGAAATTTCGGCAGCATCTTCCCTGTACGGCGGACAATATGAATCTCAGTATACATATATCTATACCTCGGCCACACTCGGCCGGAACAATACAATACAATTAAGAAACAAACCACGCAGTTTATATCAACCTTCCACACAGATATAATATATGATCAATCCACGCAGTTTAATAAGGAAAGACGATATAGAACCTCGAAGATATATGTAAACAGCTTACTCCACTACAACGAAGAAAATAAATCCACGAAGTAATGAAAATACAACCGCAGCGGAAAACAAAAGTAGCAAACCCGAATGTTCAATGTAAAGTTCACAATACAAACCCACAATACAAGTATATAAGAAGCAAAAGCAAAATATAATCCGACAAAGAAAATCCTCGCGATAATGGGGCTAGCGACTGGAATCTCTCCTGACGGCCTCAACCTGAAAAATAGTAACAACGGGGTGAGTTCAAAGACCTCAGCAGGTAATCCAATAGATATGTACAGCAACATATAACTACCAGTAATATCCTAAGGTACAGTCTCCTAAACCATAGGACCTACAGTACAGTCTCCTAACAATATAACAGGTATGCATAGCTGAATAAACTGTAATGAGTAACCAGAATACAGTCTACAACAAGAATAATAAGAAATGCATAACTGAAATAAATTGTACTCACTGCGAGGCTTGGCCAATGACTGTGGACATACATAAAGATAGTCGAACAAATACGCATGTATCCTGTATGCATGTCAATCATATGCATCACCCAAGTGCATCATCCAATATGCAACAATCACAATAAATGCAATCATGCATATGATGCAATATGACATGGTCACCCCCGACGCCAGATCGATCTCACACACAATGGTGAGACCGCGTGGGTAGGGCTGTGACACTGCACCTGCCATCACTACCCAAGAGTGACCGAGTGGACGGGATGTCGGAGTACACCTATCCTCCTACCTCAAACATAGTGAGGGCGCAATGCTCTCAACTCCCAGTACACGAGGATCCCGGCTGCAACCCCGCTGTGTCGTGCTACCCATGAGCACCCCGGCGGTGCACCACCGAGCAACCTGCCATACACACCTTGAGTGTTGTGCCACTACCCATGCAGTAGACACGTTGTGTGCAGGCCCTCATGTAGCCGGCCGACGAGCTCAACAATAATGGAGTCGTCCATCGCCCAGCATGCAATCATGCGGTATGGTGCATGCGGCTACAGAATGTCATACCTGAACGTATCCCCCTCCATATACGTAGGTGCCAAAAAGGTAAACACAGATATATAACAGAGATATAAACAACATGAATCCAACAATATATAACAAGTATCTCCAGCATCTAATCATGGGTAGATAAGCACTATAAGTAATCATAACCACGAACACATATACACATGGTAAGAGATAAAAGTAAACCAGACTAATGTAAAGCATCTAACAGTAGAAGCATGTGATAGGTATCAACTAAGCTAAGACCAGGGAAGAAATAAATCTTCCATCTATCACTAGTAACCATATATAAACTATACATATCATAAGACAGTATCAAAAGATAAGTCAAAGGGTACCCGCCTCAAATAGAAGGTACAAATCACGCAATCCAAAGTCGACGTCGAGACGCCGTCTCGAATCAGAGTCCTGTGTAAATAAATACATTTACATTTATTTAGCTAGAATACAAACAAATAGCTAAATAAATCCTAAATAGAAATTTAGGGACAAACCCTAACCTATAAGCCTCCACCTTTCTAACGGTTAATTAGGAATAATTTCCTAATCCGTAGTTACCAATTAGATTAGTTATCTAATACCTAAATTAAATCCAATAGTCGATTAGGGTTACTTGTCTTAACCCTAATCATTCCATTTAGGTTAATCTAAGCAATTAGATCTAATCACAAATAACCACTACTAGAATCCAAACCTAAATAATCAAATCCAACAATGGTCTACATCTAAGATCAAATCTACATCCAACTACTCAACCAATACATAAACCCTAATTCATCCACACTAAGATCAATCATCTAAAACAGGACAAACCCTACACACCTTACCTCGATCCAGTTGCTGTTGATTGCTGGAACCAGAGAAGCTACTGGTTGAAGTGTTGCCGGAACCAAGAACAACTCCACAGCCAGAACAGAACAAGACCTCACCTTGCTGCTATCAATCTGATCAAGCAGGAGGTCAAGCGGTGGAGATCACCAATCAAGCAAGAATTCCCCTAGCCTCTGCCGATAGCTCAAATGATCCCATCATCTTCAACCGAGACCTAATCAACCACAAGAAGATGAGGATCAAGAACAGGGTATCGGTGAACAGAGAAGAGATCGGGGGAATGGCTCCCGGCGATCTAGGGCACAAATCAAAGAACAGGAAAGAGGAATAAGGTTCGGATTGCTTACCCATTGAAGCCCTAATCGCCCCTTCCCCGCCGGCGATCGGGTGGCACGGCTCGATCCAGATCCGGCCAAGGAAGAGATGGATCGCACTGTGAGCAGTGCGAGGAAAGGAAAGGGAAGGTCGATTGGCTAGGAGACAACACGAATCAACCCCCCGCCGTGCCCTAGTTGCCGTATCGCCGACGATCGATCGTTGAATCCACCGAACCGCAACCCCTCGATCGAAGGAGATCGGTACTCCACCAATCTCGTCGTGCTCCAGCAAGCTCCGGTGACGCCACTGGTTTCCGTCGAGGTCGACAGCCGCCGGAACCGTCGGCTTTGCTTCGTCCGCAAGAGAGAACAGAGAGAAGGGAGGGGAGATCGGGATCGCGTCGGGGCAGAGAGGGGAGGAAGAGCTCGGTTAAAGGATTAAGTCGGGTTCGGGAAAAAGAAATAAGAAAGGAAATTTATAATTAAAACTTTTCCTCACTTAAACGGGTATCCCAAACGGGCTTTAATCCGAACCCGAAATTGATCCCCTTAAAATCCGTCATACGAGCTCCGAAAAATTCCTAGAAAATCTCGAAAAATCCTGGAAAAATTCTGTAAGGTTATTTCTCAAATAACCCTATTATTTAAATTTTCCGAGATCTCACAGATTCGCCGTTTCACCTTCCTGCATTTTTATATTAAGAATTTTATTTAAAAGCAGGTCTCGTTTTGTTACCTTGGTCTCGTTTTGTTACCTTGCCGTCGCTCGTTCCCTCGTGCAGCTCGATCAATTTGTCCCACAGCTCTTTAGCATTTTTGTGTGGACCGACTCTGTTCAGTTCTTCTCTTGTTAATCCGCACTGTAGAGTGTTGATCGCTTTATTTTCTGTTGACGCCTTTTTCTTCAAGTCTGCTGTCCAGTCTTCAGGATCCAGTATATTCCCGGAGTTGTCTGCTGGAATTTTATAGGGTCTCGTAACGCTCATCCACTGGTCGAAGTCTGTTTTGAGATAAACCTCCATGCGCTTCTTCCAGTACGGAAAATCGTCCCCGTTGAAGAGTGGAGTTCGTACTGTGCTGAATCCTTCTGTCTGAGACATTTTAGTCCTGCGTACACAAGAAAGAAAAGAAAAACAAAAATCCCAAGACTTGGTCTTAGATTAGTAGTGCGGAAGAAGAAAAAATAATAGAAGTATCTAAATTGGTGTTGCACCAATTTAGATTTAATTGCAACGGAAAAAAAAATTCAAAACAGGTAAAAATACTAGTTTGAAATTAAACGTAAAACTGAAAGCCGAAAAAAAAGATTAATTTTTCACCCCCTATCTGATTGGTGGTTGCACCAAATCAGAGCGGTACCTGCTCTGATACCACTTGTAGGACCGTGATCGTTCGATAGAGGGGGGGTGAATATCGATTCGAAAACTCGAGTGTAAAAGTACGCAGCGGAAAAGTAAATGAACACAATTGATTTTACTTCGTTCGGAGCCTGTGACGACCCCTACTCGAAGGCCCGTGGTCCTTGACCACTTTCGTTGGGCAATCACTAGCAATTCGAATGTGATTACAAAAAAGAGTGCAAGAAATGCTAATGAAACAAAATACAAAGTTATACCGACAGAAAAGAAAGCTTAAAGAACAAGGGCGCGTTGTCGGAGCTTTGTTAGCGTCGCTGGAGCACAGAGCAGCAAAGCAATCTGGGAATTCTGAAATGATATTGAAGCTCCACCCCTGGGGCTTCTTTTATATGCTGCTCCGGGCGCCTGGATCCCTTCCGGGCGCCCTGGTGCGACGTGGCAAGTCCAGTCAGGATGCTCCACGTGGCGAGGCGACGCAGAGGATAAAAGTTGCCTCCGGGCGCCCGGACCTCCGGGCGCTCGGACCTCCGGGCGCTCGGACCACCTTTTTCCAGAGATTCCTTCTCCTGCAAAACAAGGTTAGTCCGAGGCAAAATATATCCTGCAACATAGATTGTTAGCACAATTTATAAAGTATGAATTAACAGAAAAAGTATGACTTAGATTCCGTCTTTCCTAGACCGGAATCTAGTCACGATCTCGACTTAGATATCCGAA
Source organism: Zingiber officinale (assembly GCF_018446385.1). Lineage (NCBI taxonomy): Eukaryota > Viridiplantae > Streptophyta > Magnoliopsida > Zingiberales > Zingiberaceae > Zingiber > Zingiber officinale. The sequence goes on along the minus strand of NC_055995.1, from coordinate 3,121,064 downwards.
ATGGATCTAAGTCGGATCGACGCCTAATGTTCCCTTCCTGGGAACGCGTCCTCGCAGTCACTCCCCTCCAGTGACTTACCTTACTTACCTGCCAGACGTCCGGTCAGCCCGTCGACCCGTCTGGACTTCGTGCCAGCTATCCGGTCAGCCCGTCGACCTAGCTGGGCTTCGTGCCTAAGCGTTCGGTCAGCCCGTCGACCCGCTTGGACTTCGTGCCAGCTATCTGGTCAGCCCGTCGACCTAGCTGAGCTTCGTTCCAGACATCCGGTCAGCCCGTCGACCTGTTTAGACTTATCCTGCACACTCGATCAGAGTGTTAGATCAACAATAAACCTAACTTAACTTATTTGTCATTCATCAAAACCTGGGTTAAATCGTTAATGCTAACCGCACCAACACCTCTAAGCTGCTCCAAGGTGCCTCCAACGCCTGGTCCAAGGTGCCTCCAGCTTCCTCCGAGGCGCCTCCAACTCTTCTGGACAGCTGGCTTCGGCTAGCACCCGAGGTGCCTCCAAGCCCCATGGAGGCGCGTCGGACATTGTTCATCCGAGGTTAAACATGCTCCTTTGTTTTTGCAAATTGTGTTAGTCCCAAACACAAACCATGCAAAACAAAGTTAGCACATGGATAATATTATAGATAAACTTGACAGTCGTCGGACTACCCGGGTCTGACTTCGAATTTCCGACCAGAAATCCTAGGTCGACCCGACGCCTACTGTTCCCTCTACGGGGAACGCGTCCTCACCTACTCCACTCAGGAGATTTACCTGTTTCCAGTGCGATCCTCCAGATCGATTGAACTTTTGTTCGGTGCTCGATGCTTCCGGACTTTCTGCTGGATGTCCGCTTCCCGGCTGGTCCAGTCTTTCACCTGGTTCGCGACACCAGGACTTTCCACCTAGGGTATACCCCCTAGGACTTTTGCCTGAAGCACTCGACCCACCAAGACTTTTCGCATAGGGTTACCACCCCCTATGACCTAGGGTTACCACCCCCTAGGGTTTTCACTTGCCTAACCACAGCTAGGACTTTTCCTGAAACACTTAAACAGACTTGTTAGATCACAACATAACCTTAACTTTGAATCCTTTGCCATTATCAAAACTCAGGTTCGATCGTCGGATGCTTCCCGCACTAACATAACCCTCTAGTTTTAATAAAAAAGTTTCCTTCTTGGATGTTTCTCTTATTGTTTTCTCCTCAATTTTTCTATTCTCATCAACCTGTATGATAATCCCTATCCTATCCGACGGTATCATCTCTCCTAATACTCTACAGTTGGTTGGGAAGCAATAGGAGTATTAAAATACTGTCAACTAAGGCCAATTGTTATAACATCAAGCTATAGTAAAAAATCATAATCCAGTTAGCCTCATTGACTAGCCTAGGGCGACCGACTTGATGCTATGGAAGTTTTCCACTAACCGCTAGGGTAAATCAAAAAGCGCATGTGACAGCCGCCCAGAAGCCTAGCATCTTTTTGTTGCGTCCTCCATTTAGAGGAAAAATTCGTGCAAATACGTTATAGTTGGGGATCGAACCATGGATGCATGGGTGACAACCTAAATATGCTACCGCAGCACCATAGTCCCGGGGACAACATCAAGCTATAGTGAATCATATGCGACACGAGATTAACAAGTTATTATATTTATGCTGAGGATTCCAAGGTATAGATAGAATGGTATGTTTCACTGCTGAAAATACATAAACTCTTGAATGAATTTTCCACGAACTAATTACAAGGCATAGTTATGTAGAAAAATCCCTCTACATGTTCCATGAGAAAGCCTTCCTAGTTTTTTTTCTTATAGATCATTTTAATATATAGTAACACTCTTATCACCATTGTCAATAATCTCCCTAAATTATATGATTCTATTTGAAATCGATAGAAATGACGTGCTAGGCAGGTGACTCTAAGGTTAACTGAGTGAAGACTTCCAACATTTAGAGAAAGAGGGTTCCTTCTTCCTTTCTATGCATGACAAAGAGAGCACACAGTACGTCAGTGCTAGAATTAGGGAAGGGGTCTCTGACGTAAGCTCTCCAACGTTCAAGTTAGTATAATGGCCGAGTGGAAATGGAGAAGAACAGTAGATACGTGTGCATAGTAAAAATATAATGAGTCACATATCTAGCCAACGAAGAGGATCCCCTTTATATATCACCTATTATAATCTCCACAATCATAAGGTGGTAGAAAATGTCTGGTATTAGAGGTTGTCGAGTAAAGGAAGACACACGGCTAGGGAAATGTACAATCACCGTCCGAGGAATCTTCTGTTACTCTCATGTGAACCATTTTTATAACTTACGCTATTAACGAGGTGAGTAAGAGAATATATTATCCCAGTTGTGTTGGATGATGAAAAGTAAACAGTAACCTTCGAAGAAGGTTCTATTGAATATATACGTTATAATAGAAGAATTTTCTCTAATAAATTATTGTTACTCTCTTATAGGTTGTTGGGATTCTTTGACAATATTGTTCTCGGAATATATCTCGGCCGAATCTTTAGCGGACAGATTGTATATTATATTGGCAGATCGATACATAAGCAATAGGGTACTGAGTCCCATAAGGTCGTCCGACCCTTGAGCCGCTCGGTCGTATATTGTATGGTGCTGGATATATGATATTGAAGCAATAAGGAACCAAATCGTATAGGGCCGACCAATTATATGATCGACCAACCATATGATGGGATACTTACCTTTGAAATATAGAGAACTGCGTCTCAAGAGACCCGATTGGGACTTTTGAGTTGATTGTTCATATAAGGAGGCCTGTCCTTGAAGTGATAACCTAAGATTTGGAAGTCCGATCGAGTCTATAATGAGATTTACCTTATACATTTATCTTTGTACATATAAGGGACGGGTGTGCTGAGTTGTGTACACCTGACCGGTGTTGTTATTGACTGGCTATATGAAGTAAGACTGACATATGAGAAAACCCATAGGTTTGGCTAGCTATTGGGTCGACCAACTATATAATGAGTCACTGTACTAGTAGAGAGCTGTATCTTGTATGCTCGATCGACGTGTTAAGGTCGGTCAGATTTGCTCTGTGTATCTTGGTAATGAGTAGAGCGACTGTTGGTGCAGCGGAGACCGGCAAGAGGGGGGTGAATTGCTGAAAACAAAAAGTAACTATACCCTCCTCGTACTTTCAACTCAGTTAGTGCAATAGTTAACAAAATAATAAAACAGTAAAAGAAAGACACAGAAGAATTAACCTGGTTACAACCAAGGATGTTGTTAATCCAGGGCAGTAGAAGCGCACTAAAAGAAACTCTCCTTTGCTGAAGGCGGAGAAACCTTTTACACTTTCAAAAACTCAGAACTATTGCTAGGAAACACTACAGATTGAATGCTTGAGTTGTTGTTGAATTCCTAGCTCTAGGGGCCTTTATATAGGCCCTGGAAATCTTATCCCGAGAGTCCAAGGCGCCTCCAACAGGGTTCAAGGTGCCTCCAACTCGATCTGCGGATAAAACTTTATCCGCAGCGCAAACGGTCAAACTGGCCTGCTCAGGGCGCCTTGAACAGGCTTGAAGGCACCTTTGAAGGCGCCTTCAAGCTTGTTTAAGGCGCCTTCAAGCTACAGTAACTTTCTGCTACAGTAATTTCCAGCTTCTTTTGACTCCTTTTCTTCTTCGCTTTGGCTTCCGAAGCTCCGTTCTTTTGGGTGATTGCGACCAACTGGAATAGGGCTCACCCGAACCTAATTCCCGGCCTTCTCCTCGAGCAGCCTTCCGTCCCGGCTTAACGTCCCTTGAACTCCGCGCACGCTCTTCATGCCCACCGGAGTACTCTTCCGCAGCTCTCTCGTCCTTCGAACGCACCGAGCCCGTCGGCTCCCTTCCCATGCCGTCCTTCTCGCTAGCTGCGTCTTCCGCTCGACTTCCTGTGCTCCTAAGCTCCTGCACACTCAGACACAGGGATCAAACACAGCAGGACCTAACCAACTTGGTTGATCACATCAAAACTACCACGGGGTCCAACAATCTCCCCATTTTTGATGTGCATCAACCCAAGTTCAAGTTAGGGTTAAAAATAGACAAAAAACAGTAATTTTAAAAAAAAAATACTAAACTAACAAGTTAAGAATAATTTTTGCAATTAGTAAAATTACAACACTTTTTTTTAAAAAATAAATTTTAAGTTTTCTCTAACTCCCCCTAAACTTGTACTTTTCTCTCCCCCTTTGATCATAGCAAAAATGGGGTCTTAAGAATATTCAAGTAAGATTGAAGTTTTTTGAAAATTTTCTAAGTTAAAAATGAATTTTTGAAAAAAAAATTGCTAAGTTAAAATAAATTTTCAAAAAAATAAAAAATAAAAAATTCTAAGTATAAAAAATCCTAAGTAAATATTCAAATGTTCCCAAAAAAATTTTCTAAGTCAAGTGAATGAACTTTTAGAATTTTCCAGAAGAAAATTTCTAACCCAAAAAATTAAGTTAGAATTTTTAAAAAAAAAATTCTAAGGAATTTTTGTTTATTTTAACAAATATTTGATAAACTTTCAAAGCATTATTTAATTTTTGTTTAATGCTTTTTCAGAAAGTTAATTAAACATTTTCTTTCAATATTTTAGCTTCCAGGTCGTGGCGAGGCACTAGACCTTCTTGGTTATTGGAGCAACAACCACTTCCTTAGACAAAGCTTCCATAAAGAATTTCAATGTTTAATTTTCTCATTGTAAGCTTTTAATTTTTGAAAAATTAATTAAGTACAGATTTTGGAACCCAATAGAGGTTCCTACCTACTAGGTTATTCAAATACTTAGGGGGTACATAATTTTTGGGTATTCTTCTAAGTTGACCTTGATGCTTCCTTATATACCAATTTAATTTACCATAAATTCTAATTTTTGACTTTGGAAATTTCTTTAAGCATGCATCATTTTTCAATTTTTCAATTTCTAATTTTAAATTTTCATTTTCTGATTTTAGATGATCATACATTTCTAACGGGCATGCTCTTGCTAAGTTCAACTTTAGTTCAGCATTCTCTTTTTCTAATTGATCTAACTCTTTAGAAAGAGACTTGATAAATTTGAAAGATTGAGTTGGGGTTAGATTGCGTACCTTACTTACCTGGTCTGGTGACGCTCCCCCTTCACTGCTGCTTTCCTCTGACGTTCCTCCCCCTTCGTCGATGCTCATCTCTGAACTGGATGTTTCTTCTAGCTGATGGTTCGCCAATAGCGCTAACCCTGAGAATTCTTCGATGTCCGACTCAGAGGTTGACGAATCTGACCAAGTAGCCTTCAGATTCTTGTGCTTGGAGGGTTCTGGTTTCTTGTATTTTGGCTTTGCCCTTTCTTTCTCCTTTCTCTTTAGCTTTGGGCAGTCATCTTTGATGTGTCCCTCTTCGTTGCAGTTGTAGCAGCGAACCGTCCTCTTCTTTCGATGATGCCTCTGCGATTTAAATTTATTAGTACTAAAAAACTTATTGAAGCGTCTTACCAGTAGTGCCGCTTCGGATTCGTCGACTGAGGCTTCGGAGTCAGAACTGTTCATCTTTGCCTTTAAGGCAATGTTCTGACTTGTCTTCTCTGCTTCGTTGGGTTCTGAAACTCGAGATTCGTGAAGTTCAAAAGTTGAAAATAATTGTTCTAACGTACTTACCTCGAGGTCCTTAGAGATGTAGTACACATCTACTAAGGAGGCACACTCTAGAGTTCTCGGGAAGGCATTGAGCGCATATCGGATAGAATCCCGGTTGGTTACCTCTTCTCCAAGGTTCGTTAGTTGCGTTATCAGCTCCTTGATTCTCGCCTGGAGTTGCGCTACCTTCTCGCCTTGGTTCATCCGGAGGTTCGTTAACTGGTTCCGGAGGATGTCGCGCTTCTCTAGCTTCGCTTCGGAAGTACCTTCGTGAAGCTCCAGGAATTTCTCCCAGAGATCTTTCGCTGAATCGTAGCTTCCGATCTGATTTACCTCCTGCGGCGGCAGCACACTGAGCAGGTGGAACTCTGCCTTTCCGTTGGCGACGAAATCGGCTTACTCCTTCTTACTCAATGTGTTTTCTTCTTTGTCTTTCGGCGCTGCAAAACCATATTTCATTGTAATAAGAATATCAAAATCTGTTTTAAAAAATACCTCCATTTTGCGCTTCCAAGTGGCGAAGTCTCCGTCGAACTTCGGGGGATGGATGTTCGCTCCGGCCATCGTCTTGATCGTAGTGCTTCAGTTGGCGGTTAGTCCTTCTGAGGTGATCAGGCTCTGATACCACTTGTTGGTGCAGCGGAGACCGGCAAGAGGGGGTGAATTGCTGAAAATAAAAAGTAACTATACCATCCTCGTACTTTCAACTCAGTTAGTGCAATAGTTAACAAAATAATAAAACAGTAAAAGAAAGACACAGAAGAATTAACCTGGTTACAACCAAGGAGGTTGTTAATCCAGGGCAGTAGAAGCACACTAAAAGAAACTCTCCTTTGCTGAAGGCGGAGAAGCCTTTTACACTTTCAAAAGCTCAGAACTATTGCTAAGAAACACTACAGATTGAATGCTTGAGTTGTTGTTGAATTCCTTGTTAGAGTGTATACTAAAAGCCTAGCTTTTGGTATAAACATTTATCTAGAAATAAGAATCACATTGGTCAAATGTCTACATTTATGATAAATGTAGTTGTTCAATTAATTTATATTGTAGATAACATGGTGTGTGGTGTCACACACAGAGGATCATGTTATCAGTACCTTATAAATTATAAACAGTAACTCACGACCATAATGGAAAGGAACAAACCATTGGAAGGTCGTAGTGTAATTAGGTATTAGTTTATCTTAACTATATAATTACACTAGTACACTTAGAGTGTATTGAGTAGGACCATTAGAGGTCGTTTCTTTTATACTGACTTTATAAAGAAATAAAGACCTCAGTTATTATGGAAGTGTGTGCTCTTAATCCTAATATAATAACAAGCACATATATTTGATATTTATTTCTTTAATTTATCAATGGGTGAGATTTAGTTCGATGAATCAATAAGCCCGATAAGTTGGGAAATGATATCACTTATAGTGTGTATTGTTGATTATAGAAGGAAACTGTGTCCTAGTGATCTAGGTTGAGAATGTCCTCAAGAGGAGCTCATAAGGATTGTCATGTTAAACCCTGCAGGTGGACTTAGTCCGACATGACGATAAGGTTGAGTGGTACTACTCTTGGACTAAGATATTAATTAAATGAGTTGTCAGTAACTCGCTTAATTAGTGGATATTTGACATCTTAAACACAGGGAGACTAACACACTCATAATAAGAAGGAGCCCAAAATGTAATTTGGGATTGGTGCGGTAGTTCAATAATAGTTCTTTAGTGGAATGAATTATTATTGATGGAATTAAGTTGTGTGTTCGGGGCGAACACGGGAAGCTTAATTTCATCGGGAGACCAAAACTAATTCCTCCTCTCGGTCCCTATCGTAGCCTCTTGTATATAGAGATTTATACCCACCACATACCCACCTTCTTACCCAACCAATAGGGGCCGGCCAAGCTAAGCTTGAAGCTCAAGCTTAGGGCCGGCCAAGCCTAAAGGTTGGCCATAAGGTGGTCGGCCAATAGCTTGGAGCCCAAGCTTAGGTGGCCGGCCACATCATATTAAAAAGGATTTTTTTAAAAAAAATTATTTCTTATGTGGATATCATAGTTTTAAAAGAGAGTTTAAAAATTAAATCTTTCCTTTTAAAGCTTTCTACAAAAGATTAAGAAAAGATTTGAAATCTTTCCTTATTTGTAGATTGAAAGGAGATTTTATTTTTAAAGAAAAACTTTCCTTTTTAACCATGATAATAATTTAAAAGAGAAGTTTAAAAATTAAATATTCTCTTTTATTTGTTTCTACAAAAGATTAAGAAAAGATTTGATATCTTTCCTTATTTGTAGATTGAAAAGAGATTTTAATTTTTAGAGATAACTTTCCTTTTGGAAATTATCCACATGTTTAAAAGAAGAATTTTAATTTATAAAATTTCCTTTTTATTAACCAATCATGAAGGGATAAAAATTATTGGAGAAATTTTTATAAATTTCTAGAAACAAATTAGGAAGTTTTAATTCTTGTGTGAATTAAAATTTCCTTGTTTTGGGGAATTAGAAGTGGTCGGCCATTATTATTAAAAGAAGAAAATTGTTTTTTAATTAAAATAATTTTTCTTTTTATGACAAAAGAATTAAGGAATTTTTTATTAAAATTTCCTTATTTGTCAAGACCAAGGATTATAAAAGAGGGGGTAGAGGTGCCTTCATGGGTGATTAACTCTATTATTCTTCTCCTCTCTTTCACTCCTTGGTGGCCGGCCCTAGCTTCTTCCTCTTCTCTTCTTCTTATGGCCGGCGGCAACCTCTCTTGGAGCTCTTGATGGTGGCCGGTTCTAGCTAGGAGAAGAAGGAGAGAAAGGTGGTTTTGTTTCTTGCATCCCTTGGAGCTTGGTGGTGGTGGCCGGACCTCTACTTCTCTTGGAGAATTGTGGTGGCCGAAACTTGCAAGGAAGAAGAAGGTGCTTGGTGGTTCTCATCTCGGAAGATCGTTGCCCACACAACGTCCGAGGTTAGAAGAGGAATACGGTAGAAGATCAAGAGGTCTTTTTAGAAGGTATAACTAGTAATTTTTCCTTTCCGCATCATGCTAGTTATTTATGGAAATAATACCAAATACAAGAGGCTTACGATTCTAGTATTTCGAATATGTTTTTCGAAGTTGTGTTCTTTTATTTTTCTTTTCCTTGTGATTTGATTGTTCTTTTTGGTTGACCTAAAGTTATTTTAGGAAATTAAATATTAGCTTTCTATAAAAGGTTTTGTCTAGTCGGTGGTGGTTGTTCCCATATCCAAGAAGGCCATGTGCCTCGCCATGTCAGTACTGGGAACCAATTATGAAAATTAATATTTAATGGAATTAATAACTTAGGTGATTTGGATCAAACGTGTTAAGTTCCGCAGGAGATCCAAGTCTAAACCTTAAAGAACAAATAGATTAAGTTTTGGATTAAACGTGTTAAGTTCCGCAGGCGATCCAAAATTTAATTTAAAAGAACACATGGTAGCTAGGAAAAGGTTCAGACCTTTGTACAAAATTTTTGTACAGTGGAACCTCTAGGTTTTCCGAGTAGCAACCAACATTCCTAGCTCCAGGGGCCTTTATATAGGCCCTAGAAATCTTATCCCGAGAGTCCAAGGTGCCTCCAACAGGGTTCAAGGCGCCTCCAACTCGATCTGCGGATAAAACTTTATCCGCAGCGCAAACGGTCAAACTGGCCTGCTCAAGGCGCCTTGAACAGGCTTGAAGGCGCCTTCAAGCTTGTTTAAGGCACCTTCAAGCTACAGTAACTTCTGCTACAGTAACTTTCTGCTACAGTAATTTCCAGCTTCTTTTGACTCATTTTCTTCTTCTCTTTGGCTTCCGAAGCTCCGTTCTTTTGGGTGATTGCGGCCAACCGGAATAGGGCTCACCCGAACCCAATTCCCGACCTTCTCCTCGAGCAGCCTTCCGTCCCGGCTTAACGTCCCTCGAACGCCGCGCACACTCTTCACGCCCACCGGAGTACTCTTCCGCAGCTCTCTCGTCCTTCGGACGCACCGAGCCCGTCGGCTCCCTTCCCGTGCCGTCCTTCTCGCTAGCTGCGTCTTCCCCTCGACTTCCTGTGCTCCTAAGCTCCTGCACACTCAGACACAGGAATCAAACACAGCAGGACCTAACCAACTTGGTTGATCACATCAAAACTACCACGGGGTCCTACAACGACAAGCTCTCTAAGTTTGACCGGCTTAAGGGATAACCGACCATATGCTGAAAGACTTATACTATAAGATGAGAAGCTAGGCCCCCTGAATTCGGCCAGAAGGATGACATACCAGCTTTGTGGTAGGCTAGCCATCCCTTCAACCCAATTAGCTATTGATTGATTGAATATATAATAGTTGTCTTAGCATAGAAATGGAGTACTAGGTCCCTTGGGTCCAACCGGCTCTTGGGCCGGTCGCCCCTATACTAAAAGCTTTAGCGTTGGGCGAGAAATAAAGTCCTGTTGAAAGTGACCCGTTGGCTGTCACCTCCCCTTGACTTTGATCGACACCTCACTTTGACTTTAACTGTCACGTCATACCTGGATCCACTCATAATATCCTATATCATTATACATTTGCATTGCAACAAGTTTCTATTTTGCCCATGCAAAATGTAAACTATGCTACTTATACATCGCAACATAAGTTCAATTGGTGGTCATTGCAGTATAGACAGAACCTCATTTCTTAATCTAATCAGACAGCGACACTTCCCCCAAAAAAATCAAGTGTAATATGAAAGAAGTAAGCATATTGAGTCAGCCTACGAAGATAAAGAATGTTAAGTTAGTATACATCAACACAAAAGATCAAATTGTTGACATTGTAAGTTGTAACTTTGAAGTGGAGGATGGAAGACAATTAAGTTTAAAGTGGTGTTGTTCAATAAATCTCCTTGTTCATCTCTCTACTTACTTATTTTAAAAAATACAAAGATAGGTTCAACTTTATCATGGGGCTCTATCTAAGGGCATTCACAATGCCATTAACACCTTCACACGTTAATTCCAAAGTTTAATTTTTTTTTTATTTTATTTGTAGGCATTAACGCATTCAAAGAACTAAACACGTTACAGTGCATCCACGTCGGCGTTAATGCCTCAGGTATTAACGCCATTATGGATGCTCTAAGCTTTAAATACTAGAAATCATGTAACTGCACGAGAAAGTCGTAGCTTCAAAAGAGGAAAATTAGAAAGAAAATAGCAAAAGACAGTGCACGTACATTAGAAAATTGCAAACTCAATCTATGAGACAGTGAAAACTCATGTATACAATGGAAAAGTATCATTAGGATCAAACTTCAAACTTTTGACTGAGGTAACTGAAAAAACTCTCTGTTTTAACTCATCCAAGTTAGGTTAGGGGAGTAGAATAAAATTATTTTGAAAATTCACTGTCATGCATTATTGACGCCGAACAGAATATGCATATTATTATAGGGTGTGAAGTTACAAAGGAATTAACAAAAAAATAAGAGAGAAGCAAAAAAAAGGAATAGTTTAAATTAGACTTAAACCTATTATAGAATCAAGAGCATAAAGAAAAAGAGATGTAACTGTAACGTGCTTATGTGAAACCAATTGATTCAATATTAAAATAACTTGTCATAAACATCATTTAAGCATAGGTTTATATAACTTTCAAAATCTTAAACATAAATCTAAACGAAAAAAATAACTAACTAGACTTATTCCCTAAGATTTAGGAGAAATTAACTAACAAGACTTAATTACCTAAGATTTAGGACAAAATTAAATATAATTAAAGAAAAAATAAATAAATTTAATTAACGAATAACTAATTAAAAAAAACCTAAAAGATGCAAATCTGAATACTTTGGACCCTCATGCATCATAGCCTTATAGGAGAACATAAATTAATCGTGGTGTTGGATGCTCCTGCATCAGACCCCATAGGTTGAAAAAAACTCATCCTCAAGTTTAAAATATTATCAGGTGGCAACCCAAGAGGAAGATCCTCTAGCACTAAATCGGCAATATTCATTAGTTGCGGATAGATGCATGTTAGAGTAGCTTTATTTGATTTTTGTCTTCCAAATCTGTTCTTGATAAGGGGTAAGATGGTCTCAACTCTCTCTTCAAACTTCACGATGAAAGCCAAGAGATAAATCATGCATGAATAATATACTTCTTTGGGTTCAATATCACACTTTTGTCTCATAGAATCAAAATACTCCAATCCTTCATCAACCTTCCTAGTGTGAACATATGCAGACAACACCAAGATGAATATGATGCTTGTGGGCTCATTTTCTGTATCAAGTATCACTTTGAACAACTCCAATGCTTCCAAACCAAGTCTATGCTGAGCATAAGCTATGGTCATAGTATTGAATGAGACCATATTACGTTGGGGCATCATCTCGAAAAGCATACTCACATCTTTGAGATTTCCACACTTCGCGTACATGGAAACTAGTGCATTATCAACAAAGGTTTGATTGCTTGGCGACTTAGTCTTAATGGTTAGTCCATGCATTTGCTTCCCTTGTGACGGGGATGACAAATTCGAGCATGCACTGGTGGCGCACACAAAGATGTAATTGCCCAATTTAACCCTAGCTGCTGCGTATCATAGAAACATTCAAGGTCTTCCTCTGAGAACTCATCATTGAGCAAGTACCTTGAGATCATTGTGTTCCACACGACCAAATTAGGATCATCAACCTCCTTGAAGACCTTCATCGCATCAACTATCCAGCCAACCTTCGAGGACATGTCAATCAAGCCGCTGTCAACATGAGATTTTCTTGCAAAATCATTCTTGCTCATATGCACATGGAACTGTGCACCTCCGGTTGAATCCTTCATGACCATGAATGTTGTGAGCATGTTGACGAGCATAAATATGTCGATTTCGAAGCCTTTCCTCACCATTACCTGAAACAAGCTAAGGGTTTTTAGTCTCTGTCGGTGTTGTCCAAATGCAACGATCATGTAATTCTAAGAAATATCATACCTTTTGTAGAACATCTCATCAAAAACTGGCTTGACTTCGACCAAAAAGTCACCTTCATTGTAGCTGTTGATGAGGGAGTTGTTAATAGAGACATAGGAGTTAAGAACTGAGACGATGGTGAGAGAGTGGAATTGCTCAATGACATTTACGACAGATGAGATGATAGAGGAGAGGTTGAAGCCATTGGCGTCAGAGCTGAGGTAGCGCATGCGAGAAAAAAAGTGGATGACATTGCAAGCGTAGGCACCACCAGTGGCGACTGCGAAGGCGGGGAGGAGAGTGTTGTGGCAAGTTGGAAGACTACTTCAGTGTCTGATTGAACAACTAACAATAGCAAAAAGATCCAAGAATAGAACTTAAGCAAGTTGGTGAAATAGAACCTGTAGCCCGTACCATCGGGAAGAGAAAAAAGAACCATAGCGGGGAAAGAACCAGAAGAGACAATAGCCTTGAGTGATAGAACATTCATTATCTTCAATACCTTAATTCATCCATTTTTACAAATGATATTAATGTTTTCTCCTCCACTGGAATGCTTTGTAATTGTATATCTAAGGCCATAATAGATTGTCGAGCTCTTTGTACCTCAGAAGAATTTAATTTGTTAGTATTAGCCCTAGTACCAATTATGAGATGATTGTAAAGAGCTCCTTTTATATCATATTTCGTTATTAATAAAGGTAAAATTGGTTATTATATTTACTTCAATTCAGTGCCGAATGAATAACTATAATAATGTCCTAGAGTAGGAGATTCTAATCTACAACATATTAATTGGTTGAATTGATAGTGAGATATTATAGATATACATAGAACATTACTCTTAACTATTCCTAGTCAAGCATTAATGTGCAAGGACAATATTCATGCGTTATGACTAGCATGTAGGCCAACGGATAACTTAATCTCATAAGTCATAGATATGAGATATCAGGTTGACACATGAGTATATATTAGAGAATATATACTGAATGACCCACCATGATAATGTTTCATGGATCATTATATGAGTATCATAAACATTCTCATGTGACTATTAGTATGAATAATCCTTACACCTGAAGTCACTACGGTTCTCTATATAAGGAGTTGTATACTTTGGTATCGACAAACGTCACCTGTAACAGGGTGGATCATAAAGTCAATCACTGGGTATGCAATAAGTTATGCAGAGGGATGTGAGTAATGTAGATGAGATCTATCCCTTCCATATAATGGAAGTGATATCTGTAGGTCCCTTGACTAGTAGGACACAAGAATGCATGACCATGCTTAAATAAGTCAATGTGCGATATTGAACTTATTTGATTGAGTGTGTCTACTTAGAGATCAAGAAACATAAAAATTGATAAGAAGATGACACGGTCTATGCCTCATTGATCAATCTAGATATCAAGGATAGAAGGATTGAGTCATGCAAGATAATAGACACGGAAATATTAGGTCGGATCTCGACATTCTTATCACTTGGGTAGCAATGAAGCCTTGCTAGATGTCACTCATTATTTATGTTTCTAAAATAGTTTTAGAGATATTGCAAACGTTACGAGAACCTATTGGGTCACACATAAAGAAAAAGTCAATGGAGATGGATTCATATGATGGATCATTGGATTAAATCTAATTCAAATTAGACTCATTGAGTTAGACTCAATTGGATCCAACTATTGGATTGAGTCCAATTTAAATTATACTCATTGAGTCAATTGGATTGATGATTAATGAGTTGGACTCATAAGTGATTTCATGAATTTGAATTTATGAAGAAAAAGGAGTGTACAACTTGAATTACTCGTGCATTGGATGCATTAGATGAAGAGTGAACAATTTGAATTGCTCATGCATTGGATGCATTGGATTTATTGGATGAAGACAAATATTAATGTCAATTAAGGAAATTGACATTAAGGCATGAGGCAATTTCATGAATCTATAAAAAGGGGTTTTTAGATTCATTTTCATGATGAGTTTTTGGTGTTCTTGCTCTTTCTCCTCCTCCTCCTCCTCTCTTCCACTTGGCCGAAACTTCTAAGAAGGGTTGCTAGCACAACCTTTGGATGTTTCATTCTCCACTTTATGAGTTTGTAAGACAAATGAGACTTGTTCGTGTGGATACCATAGAGACGCAGCCACTTGATCGCACTAAGATCCGCATCTAAAGAAACGTTGTTGTCGGGATTGCGAAGGGCCCGCAACAAAGGTATAACTCCCTCTCCCATGTAAATTTTATTATATGGTTTCCTTTCGCATGGATCTTCTGGAGGAACTAGATATTTTATGCTATTCTTTCATGTGTTTAGCACCCTAGTTCTTTACATAATTCGCTCTCAATATTGCTTTTAGCATCATTAGGCCTTGCAGTTTGCTTCACTTCATTGGGTTCAAAAACAACACAATCATGATCTTCATCGTAGAGTCAATCAATCGAATTGGGAACAATAGATCCTCCCATATGTAACTTGGAGTGGAAATGAGGACTTCAATGGATGCGTTCTCCACCAAGCGGAAAGCATTAGAGATAAGGGAAGATTCCTCTTCTTCCTCCAAGATATTAGTAGCGTGCCCTTCATTCTTATCCTCTTCTTTAGGGTCTTCCTCCTCTTTGTCATCTTAAATTGGATCATCAAGTATTTTGATCTTGTTATTGTCTCTGCCGCCTCCTATGATTGGACGATCGAAAGAGTAAAATTGGTTGTATTTGATGTTGATGAAGTCTGCATCCTCGTGGTTGTCTTCACCGTCGTGGAAGGAAGGAGGGGCCATAGAGGTACTACAGAGTTAGCGTTCCCTCGAAGTTATAGGTTGTGGGGTGGTTGATCCCGTATTTCTCAAAACCAAAATTGCACTTGGACATCTATTCTCGATTAGAAATTAGGGATTTTTTAAAAGGAGAATAATATAACTTACAATCTTTACGATCTTGTGCCGCTAGACGTCGAGATAACTTTGTGACTTATCTTTGTAGATATTGAATCTCATCTTGGGTGCTACAACCACGGTGTGATCCTTAGCCAGAACCTATCTTTTACGACCATGACCATGCCCACGATGACCCTCTAACTCTGATACTAATTGACACCGAACAGAATATGTATATTATTCTGGGACGTAAAGTTGCATAGGGATTAATAACAAAATAAGAGAGAAGTAACACAAAAAAGGAATATTCTAAATTAGGCTTAAACCTACTATAAAATCAAGAGCAAAAAAAAAGAAGAAAAAAGAGATGTAACCATAATGTGACTTAAGCGAAATTAATTGATTCAATATTAAAATAACTTACCCTAAATATCATCTAAATATAAGTTTATATAGTTCTCAAAACTCTAAAAAAAAATATAGTTCTCAAAACTCTAAAAAAAATTGAAATGAAAAAAATAACCAACTATATTTATTCTCTAAGATTTAAGATAAATTAACTAATAAGACTTAGTTCTTTAAAATTTAGGATAAAACTAAATATAATTAAAAAAAATAAACTAAATTTAATTAACGGATAACTAATTAAAACAATTTAAAAGATGTAAATCTGAATATTTTTCTCCTGCATCATAACTTTATAGGAGAACATACATTCATCAATTATGCCTTACAAACCGGAAGTGCACCAGTCATCTCTCAAAGGTAGAGAGTTGGTGAGTTTGCAGCTAAGCATGGAAAACTTAAGGCCCTAATTATTCCAAACTCTTCATTCATTGCTGTGTGGAGCCACATACTCCAACTAAACTAATCATCCTTGTCAAATCCTTTGGGATAGCATTGTTTGCCATATCCAATTAAAGGAATCTTTCAGCTAAGAAGCGACCCAACTGTAGCAGTTTGCATGATTAAGCAACAGTCTGGCTCCACCAATTACTTGTTTCTTACATAAACAATGGGCTCTATTTTTTTTTAATTATTATTAGTTTGCAAAAATCTACAGTATGACAGTGCGGTTAGGAAGGTGGTGGGTGGGGCTCTCAGCCGTGACGACTTATTCTGGCACCTTCCTCTGCAAAATATATGCTCAGTGGATGATTCAAGTGACAGCACAAAACACAATGATTGGAAGCGAGAAGGCACCAGTGACGATTTAAGATAATGAGATTATTGAAACTTCTATTAACTTTTCTGTGTCTACGAGTATATACGATCGATTAATGAGATTTATGCTGTTCTTGTTCAATCAATTAATTAAAATTGATTTACAAATACTCCTGAATTCCCTGGAAGGAAAAATTGCGGCCAATTCTCGCAGCCACATCACAGTCATGCTTTCCTATCACAAGGAAAGCTTCGTTCTACCAATATCATCCAGAACTGTGTGCTGAAAAACGATAGCTGAATTCATCATCCCTACTTGGATCAGTATAAAAGAGACTGACTGACTTTAATTGTTAACCAGTAATCAGTTGAATGAGGATGCGTTTAACTTTGTTGCCCAAACCGTAGGACGTAAACGTTCCACATGAAGCTGTATAGACTGCGTAATATTGCAGTGTGTCAGGATGGAGCTATCCCGGGTTCGAAGCAAACTCGAAAGGTTGCGGTGGCACGATCACTGCCGACATCGGTGTTGCACTGGAAGCAGAGTTGCCATAATTAGACTGACTCGAGCCCAATCTGGCCAAACATTTGGCTCAGGTTTTCACAGACCTGGCTCGCTCACTTTGAAGTAAAATAGAAGTAAAAGCCGGGCAGTGCGGGACCCACAGCCGTTGCCCGTTGGGTTGTAAAGTTCGGAAGAGGCGACGGTGACAGCCTGGCCCCGCCTCCCTCTCTGCCTCTATCCGGACCGTAAACCAACACTGAGGCGACTAGCACACATGGTCTCGCTGTCACCGGGGCCCACCGGGACCACCTTCTTTACAACCATAGCCATCTCGACTGAGCGCAGGAATTAAAGCGTGAATGATTGATTCGTTACCCGCTTTTTTTTTTGTTTAATTTTTTATTTATTTGTTTATTATTGAAAACTAAAAAAAATCGATATTCCAATCTGCCCGCATACTTATCCATAAAATGCCCCCCTCACGGTCGCATGCCTACGGAGTAACAGAGAGAGCAGCAGTGGGAGCACGAGCAGCGTGCGAGACTAGTCATCATGTCGAAGGAGGTGAGCGTGGAGGCGGACGAGGCGCGGCCGAAGGACTACACGGATCCCCCGCCGGCGCCGCTACTGGACTTCGGCGAGCTCCGCCTCTGGTCCTTCTACCGCGCCCTAATCGCGGAGTTCGTAGCCACGTTGCTCTTCCTTTATGTCACCATCGCCACCGTCATCGGCCACAAGGAGCAGAACTCGACTGACCAGTGCAACGGCGTCGGGATCCTCGGCATCGCCTGGGCTTTCGGCGGCATGATCTTCATCCTCGTCTACTGCACCGCCGGCATCTCTGGTGCGTCGCGTTGTGCTTGTTAATTGACTTGTCCCGGTCGCTTAAACGGGGGGTTTTTGCTCGATATTAAATTTGCAGGCGGGCACATTAACCCGGCGGTGACCGTCGGGCTATTTCTGGCGAGGAAGGTGTCGCTGGTGAGGGCGGTTTTGTACATCGTGGCGCAGTGCCTGGGAGCCATCGTCGGCGTAGGCATCGTGAAGGGGATCATGAAGCACCAGTACAACACCTTTGGCGGCGGAGCGAACCAAGTGGCTTCCGGCTACTCCAAGGGCACCGCCCTCGGTGCCGAGATCATCGGCACCTTCGTCCTCGTCTACACCGTCTTCTCCGCCACCGACCCCAAGCGCAACGCCCGCGACTCCCACATCCCTGTACGTTGGCCGCCGGAGCAAGCAACTTCTCAAAATGCGTCATCAATTATCTTTTCTAAGAAGCGTTCCGTCGAATAATTTGCAGGTGTTGGCGCCACTTCCCATCGGGTTCGCCGTATTCATGGTTCACCTCGCCACCATACCCATCACCGGCACCGGCATCAACCCTGCTCGGAGTCTCGGCGCAGCAGTTATCTACAACCAAGACAAGGCCTGGGATGAGCACGTAAGTAACTCGCGAAACTCTAGAAACTCACAAAACCGGGAAAAAAAAGCTTTCTTTGAGTTATAACGAGCGCTATATTTTGGCGCAGTGGATCTTCTGGGTAGGCCCTCTCGTGGGAGCCTTGGCCGCGGCGGTGTACCACCAGTTTATCTTGAGAGCGGCGGCCATCAAAGCGCTGGGATCATTCAGGAGCAACACCGCCAACTAAGAAAACGCAGGACAGGGCAGAGGAGCATGCAGTTAGGCAGCTTCTATTAGTTGATTTGATTGCCGTACCATGCTTGTATTAATCTTTGGTTTCCTTCCTTCCCCTTCTGTCTTCTTGTGTGTAAAACTGAGGATGATTGATGTGTATGTGTTTCATGATCTTAGCTTCTCAATGCTGTCGTTTTCTTTTCTCTTTAATTTGCAGTATCATTAATTAAGTTGTATTGGCTCTTTAATTATCTTTTACCTGCATATATATAATTCATTCTTCCTCCTCCTGCATCAATGGCATTGAAATATCTTTTTTAACTGGCCTGAGTAACGAGCCTTTCAATTCTCAGTACTCAGTCAAGGCGCTGCAGCACAAAGTTAAAGGGTCTGTAAAAGAGGTGGTGGAGGGTGTGTGTTGGATCTGCAATAGTGGCTCTATGATAAAGCTGGGGCACCTGCACTTGCCCTGAAGGCATGCAAAAGAGAGGTGAATTCTCGTGGACGGGCAAGAAAACTAAAGTTGGCACTAGCCATTGTAGGCTGCACTGTGTCCTTTCGAGACTAGGCAGGTGGTGAAGTGCCATTGGGTGCGTTGTCCGAAGCTCGTACGGCCGGTTTCGTTTGGCAGCTAACACGAAGGTAAATCCACTGAGCTGGCCGTCGTTTCCTGGCCACACGTTGAATCGTCTAGAGTAGTGCAGTAAAAGTTTGAATTATTAAAGAATCCAAAGCGCGAGGGGCACGACGACGCCAGGCAGACCAGGCCCCGCTGCCTGATTACTTTTACTGGGGGGAGAAAAAGTGCCGTTGTCTGTGCAGATGACTAAAATGAAAAAACAAAAAGCAAAAAACGCTCCTCGTTCTTTTCTGTTCTTTGTTTTTTTTAATATAAAACACTAAAGAGATTCTCACTTTGATGGAAAAAGAAAACAAAGCTCCTTGTTCTTTTTTGTCGTTTTCAAAACTCGAAAGAGATTCTCAAATAAGGTTCCAAACTCGCTATTTCTGCCTTGAACCAGGCCATGCTTGGTCTGACCTGTAGGCCATGCTGTGCACGGCCCACACTACCCAAATCAAGCCCAACTGTGACCTCTACGTGCCCACACCTTCATCTGATGCCCATCCTGCAATTCACACCCCTTCGTAGCATCACTTTTGCATCCTTTGTTCGGACCCAGGGGCCGTTATGATGACGGTTCCAACTTTTTTTTTTTTTTTTTTTTTTTTTTCACCCTTTGTCTTTTATTCTTCTTCCTACGAAGCAAGGTATTATTCTTGCCGCCCGACCGCCCGCACTTTCTCCCTATTTAAACCGAAGAGCCAGCGCAGTAGGGTAACACGCGACCGATGGCGACTGTGAAGGTCATCGGGTCGCCGACGTCGGCGGAGGTGGCCAGGGTGTTGACATGCCTCTTCGAGAAGGACATCGAGTTCCAACTCATTCGCGTCGACAACTACAAGGGACAAAGGAGACTCCCTGATTACCTCAAGTTGCAGGTATACCGATATTGTGAAACAATTAATTATATTTTACAGAATTAAAATTTACACTTCTCGTTGTAGCCCTTCGGGCAGGCCCTCGCTTTCGAAGACGGAAAACAGATCCTCGTCGGTGAGGGAACTACTTTTCTGCGGTTGCATTGTTGTTTGAGAACTAATCGACAAATGAAATTGCAGATTCGCGTGAAATCTGCCGTCACGTGGCGGAGAAGTACGCGCAGCAGGGGAACAAGGACCTGCTCGGCTCGGGCACGCTTCAGCGCGCCTCGATCGAGCAGTGGCTGCTGACGGAGGCGCGGAACTTCGACCCGCCCGCCTCCGACCTCGTCTACAACCTTGCCTTCGCGCCGCTGCTGGCGCTGGAGCAGGACCGCGAGGCTGTGGAGCGCGGCAAGAAGAAGCTCAATACCGTGCTCGACATCTACGACCGCCGGCTCGACGAGACTCAATACCTGGCCGGCGACAAGTTCACGCTCGCCGACCTCTCCCACCTCCCCAACGCCCATCGCCTCGTCCAATATACCGACTTCAGCGCAATGTTCGAATCCAGGAAGCGCGTGGCTCGTTGGTGGGAGGCCATATCCAGCCGCGCCTCATGGAAGAGGGTCGTCCAGATGCAACAAGAGCCGCCGCACATTATTTAAGCCTAAACTAATATAAATAATGTTAAAATAATATAAAAAATTCTGTTATCAGTATGATCAATCATAAGTTTAAGAGTAAATAATCTATTTTTTTTTAATAAAAAATCGACTTTTATATAACACATTATAAATAGGGTAGCTTAACTACCCAACATAGGGTAGTAGTGTTGGATATACGTCTTAAACATAGTATCAATAGAAAGAAAATATATACAATTCCTAAAATTAAGTGGTGGAAGTTAAAAGATGAGAAGCAACATATATTTAAGGAGAAGGTAGAAGTACAAGCATTAGGTGAAATATACGATGACTCTAATACAACATGGGATAAGATGGTATCAAAGTTTAAAATAGTAGCTAAGAGTGTCCTCGGTGAGTCAAAGGGGCATGCACCGTGATCCTGTCCGAATGCTGAATCAACGGGTGCTGGGCACGGGGCGCTCCTCGGATGCTGACGTGGATCTTCAACTGGTCGCCAGAAACTCTGGCGAACCTGCACAGAAGTCGGGCCGGGAAGGGGTTCCCGGCGGCGACCCTCCGACGCTCAAGTCAGGCAAGCAGATGAAAAAGGTGGCTCCAAAGGTGTCAAAACGCGTACCTCCGGCGAAGGATGAGGGCATTTATATAGGGCAGCGGAGAAGCGAGTGCGCGCATATCGAGGTGTACACGTGTCCGTGGCCCATACCCCAGTAAGGGCTTGTCAATGAGCTTACCTGACCTATACTGCTACAGTCCAAACATGTCCTCGATGGGACAGCGGAACCCCACGTCGCGTGATTTGGAGTATGACCATATCACGAAGCATGCCAGCTATCAGAAGATGTCCCTTGTCTTTTTCCCCGAACTCCTACCGTGCGTCCGACCGGCCCACGTCCGCCTTCCGTTCTACCGGTCATGTATGATGGTGCACTTGGGAAATTATCGGTAATGTGTTTTGTGGCTACTGTTAGCAGTATGCTTCATGTCTTCGGCTGAGCGTGCTGTCCGCTCGGCCCTACGATCTTGCCCCATGAGCGCCGGAACCCCGACTTCCATAGGGGTGCCTTTTGCCCTCGGCTAAACACCGGGAGGCCGCCCGGTCGGTCAACCCCCTTTCTCCGGTCGGCCTAGCTGGTCCGACCTTTTTCGATGGACCGCCCGGCTCTTTGACTTCCACGTGGCATTGCCCCCTTACAACGAGGGTCCCCTGTTCTTATCGCCGGATCACTTACCTCCCTTTCAAGTCTAGTCGAAGGAGGCGATTAGTCCGACTGACTGGACTGCGAGTCTGGCCGGGCGGCTAGTATTCTCCGATCGGCCTACCGCAGAGATGGCCTTGAGTGAATCACCAGTGGCCTTCCTCGGATCTCCTCGTAATCTGCGCCAATCTTCGACATTAAGGCTGAGCATGCGTTCATTAAATGCTTCTAATGGTCGAATGCCACGTGGCGCAACGCCATCATCGCACGGCGGCGGTGGCATGGTGCTTTGATGTGATCGAAGCGATTCGAAATGGACGGCCCGATGCACGCTTTGATTCCCGTGACCTGGATCCGACGGTGAAGACCGCCCGGCCTCCACCCTATAAATCCTTCGTTTCCTTCTCTCTCACATTTGCCTTTGCGATTTCGACCCCTGCCCCCAGCGCTTTGGAGCTCCGGCGATTCCGCTTCTGCTTTCCGACGACCTCTGGCGCCTTCTTTCCGCTCCTTCTCATCGTAAGGCCATCTTTCCTTGTTTCCGGTGCTTTCCTTACATTCCTTTTCCATATTTTCATCCTCGGGATATCTTTTCGTTCGCTGTCTTCCTCCTTTTGCCTTTTTACCTTTTCGATTCCTTCCGATCGGACCATGGCTAGTTCTTCTCATCCGGAAGACCAGTCCCTTGGGCCATGGTACACCACCATGCAGTCACGCTTCGACCGGCGTGACTTTGATATCCTGACTGATAATTTTGATATTCCCGACGATTTTGAACTTCTTTTAGCCGGTCCTTCCGCTCGGCCGCACAGGTCGCCGCGCGGAGCCTTCTGTGCCGGTCTGCGGTTCCCTGTACATCCTTTCATCGTAGATGTTTGTAATTTTTTTGATGTGCCGCTCGGCAGTCTAGTACCCAACACCTTTCGTCTTCTCTGCGGTGTTGTTGTTTTGTTCAAGATTCACAACATCCCCCTCCGACCGGAGGTCTTCTTTTATTTCTACTACCCCAAGCAAGCTGAGCCGGGCACCTTCATGTTCCAAGCTCGGCCCGGCTTAGTCTTCTTCAACAAACTACCCTCTTCCAATAAACATTGGAAGGATTATTTTTTCTACATCCGTATGCCCGATCGGGCCAACTTCCCGACCCAGTGGCAGGTCAGCCTACCTCCCACTCCCGAGCTGAAGAAGTTCAAGACCCGACCGGACTATCTCCATGCTGCAAATATACTAGCCGGTCTGCGACTTGACATCAACAAGTTTCTTCACGAAGGAGTGATGTACATCTTCGGCCTGAGTCCCATACAGACTCCTCTTCCGACCGGATTCGGTAAGAATTTTGCTTGGACATTTGCTTTAATTGCTAACTGATTTCTTTTCTTTCTCCTGCAGCTGACATCATGATGGATTCGGTGATGGCCGGCGTTCTGAATAGAAAGGCGGCGGCGCTAGAGGCCGCGGCGGCCAAGGAAATGGAAGCGCTGGGTATTCAGCCGGTCGGCTCCCATGAATGAGAGAGCGGGACTCAAGCTGAGTCGGTCGCTCAAGCTTCTCAATAGAACGTGGCCAACGGAGCCACCCCCCCGGAGAACCAACTGCCCCCCAGGAAGGTTCCGCTCGGGAGGAGGAGCAACCTCTACAAAAGAGGCGCCGGGTGGAGACTCCGCTGCGCTCTGCTACCTCCGCGGTCCAACCCTTCGACCGGGCCACCGCAATCGCTCGAGGCAAGGCGCCTGAGGCCGAAACCATTTCGTCCGACCGGACGCCTTCTGACTGGGACGAGCCAGCTGCTCCAGTTGAGGCTACTCCGATCAGCACCCTTCCGCCTGCTCGTCATTCCGTCCAACGTTCAACCATTCATTCCCAGTTTTCTGCGCCTGCTTCTGATCCCCTTCCAACCGCCGGTCGGACGATCCCCGGCCACGGCCGCACTATCCGAGTCTCTCTTCATCTCCCAACCGAAGAGTTGCTGCCCGAGGCCGACCGCCCGACCGTGCCCGAGCACACCATCACCTTGAAGGGGCCTCTAGCCGAGATGTGGGCCGACGCTCGGGAGCGCGTCGCGCTGATCCCCCTCCGCAACCTGGCCAATAGCCACATGCAGGAGGCCACGGGGGTAAGATCGTTCTCTGAAGATCTGCCTGCCTTCTTCCGATCGGCTGCTAACAATTTTCTTTTGCCAGAGATGGGTGGAGGAGATCGTCGTCCCCAATCGCCTAGCCATGGTGGACGAGGAGTTGAGACAACTGAAGGCGGCTAGCGGTCCGTCCGACTCTCAAGGCCCCTCGTATGCTGAGCTGCAAAAGGAGTTGAAGAAATCTCAAACTCTGCTGGCAGCCGAGCAGAAGAAGACAGCCGATCAGGCCCATGCCTTGGCCGAGTCCGAGCGACAAGTCAAGTCGCTCGACACAAAAATAACCTTGGCCACCACTCGGAAAAATACGGCCATTTCCGACTTGGAGAAGAAGAACGTAGAGGCTCGAGGCCTGGAGCTGAAGATAAAGGAGTTGACAGAGCAGTTCGACCGGGAGAAGGCGGGCCATGCGACCGACGCAAGCAGACATCTGGACGAGCTGAAGACTCTGCAAGAGTCCCTTGCCGCGTCTCAATTGGCCTTCTAAGAATACCAAGGGGCCGAGCCGAGCCGAGTTGCCGCTCTGAGACAGAATTACATCCGCTCGCCCGAATTCTCGGAGAAAGTCTGTTAGCGGATGTACACGGCCTTCGACCTGGCTATGACCGCCACCACCAAGTATTTGAAGTCGAAGGGGCATCTTCCCGAGTCCGCTGTTATCCCGGCCGCAGATCAAACGACTCTCCTCAACAACATCCCCTCGACGCTTTATGAATATCTAGAGTAGGAATCCCCATGTAACTGGGCCGCTCGGCCAAACAATGAATCTTTTTTGTATCCTTGTCGCTCGGCACAACTTATTTTTGCTATAGTTTCCTTTGTTTGCCCCGCGTTTGGCGTAAATAGATCATCTTTCTGTTCTTGCAACTTTGGATTTGGGCAAGAAATTTTTCTCTTGTCATCTTTAAAGTGTTCTTTAAAACTCCTCCGATTGGCTTCATACTATAACATGAGCTTAAGCCGCTTGTTTTCAAAAAACGCCTTTCAGCATGCGACAGCATAGCCGCTCGGCGTGCGGACGTTATTCGCTCACGCTCTTCCATTTTTAATTCGTATTAACCGTCTTTTGCTTAGCACCTTACCTAAAAAGGGGTTTTTCATCTATTTTTGCTAAGCGAGCCACTCGGCCGTATGTTGGCCTTAAAGAACAGGCTCTGTCGTCGATCGGCTCTTACCGCCGGAATGTATCACGTGGACGGTCTTCCGCTCGGAGGGTTTATAGACGCCGGCTCGTCTCTCGATATTTAACGTCGGAGCTCGACGGTCTTCCGCTCGGAGGGTTTATAGACGCCGGCTCGTCTCTCGATATTTAACGTCGGAGCTCGACGGTCTTCCGCTCGGAGGGTTTATAGACGCCGGCTCGTCTCTCGATATTTAACGTCGGAGCTCGACGGCCTTCCGCTCGGAGGGTTTATAGACGCCGGCTCGTCTCTCGATATTTAACGTCGGAGCTCGACGGCCTTCCGCTCGGAGGGTTTATAGACGCCGGCTCGTCTCGAACTCTTGTGCTCAGTGTTCTTCTCGGGGGTTTATAGATGCCGGCTCGTCTCTCGATATTTAACGTCTGAGCTCGACGGTCTTCCGCTCGGAGGGTTTATAGACGCCGGCTCGTCTCTCGATATTTAACGTCGGAGCTCGACGGTCTTCCGCTCGGAGGGTTTATAGACGCCGGCTCGTCTCTCGATATTTAACGTCGGAGCTCGACGGTCTTCCGCTCGGAGGGTTTATAGACGCCGGCTCGTCTCTCGATATTTAACGTCGGAGCTCGACGGTCTTCCGCTCGGAGGGTTTATAGACGCCGGCTCGTCTCTCGATATTTAACGTCGGAGCTCGACGGCCTTCCGCTCGGAGGGTTTATAGACGCCGGCTCGTCTCTCGATTTTTAACGTCGGAGCTCGACGGCCTTCCGCTCGGAGGGTTTTTCGTTTTCTGTCTTCTCGTCTGGGCCTTTTATCAGAAGAAGATCCCCGATCTCTATGGATTGCTGCAGCTTCGGGGGTGTGGAATAGGGCCCGATGAAATACAATGGTGGCCTGCGGTGCTTCCGCTCGGCCACCAGACGCGGACGTGGCTTGCTGCTCCGGCCGCTTGGTTGCTGCTTTTTGTTTTTGCTCCACAAGCTTGGCGGCCCTCAACTCGACCAGAGCGTCGAGTTCCTCCGTGGAGAGCGTCACCGTGTGTTGTCGTCCAGTGTTGTCCATTGTTTCTGCTCGGATACAGGAGCGTTCCCACAGACGGCGCCAAATTGATCCTGTCCGAATGCTGAATCAATGGATACTGGGCATGGGGCACTCCTCGGATGCTGACGTGGATCTTCAACTGGTCGCCAGAAACTCCGGCGAACCTGCACAGAAGTCGGGCCGGGAAGGGGTTCCCGGCGGCGACCCTCCGACGCTCAAGTCAGGCAAGCAGATGAAAAAGGTGGCTCCAAAGGTGTCAAAACGCGTACCTCCGGTGAAGGATGAGGGCCTTTATATAGGGCAGTGGAGAAGCGAGTGTGCACATATCGAGGTGTACACGTGTCCGTGGCCCATACCCCAGTAAGGGCTTGTCAGTGAGCTTACCTGACCCATACTGCTACAGTCCAAGCATGTCCTCGATGGGACAGTGGAACCCCACGTCACGTGATTTGGAGTATGACCATATCACGAAGCATGCCAGCTGTCAGAAGATGTCCCTTGTCTTTTTCCCCGAACTCCTACCGTGCGTCCGACCGGCCCACGTCTGCCTTCCGTCCTACCGGTCATGTATAATGGTGCACTTGGGAAATTATCGGTAATGTGTTTTGTGGCGATTGTTAGCAGTATGCTTCATGTCTTCGGCCGAGCGTGCTGTCCGCTCGGCCCTACGATCTTGCCCCATGAGCGCCGGAACCCCGACTTCCATAGGGGTGCCTTTTGCCCTCGGCTAAAGACCGGGAGGCCGCCCGGTCGGTCAGCCCCCTTTCTCCGGTCGGCCTAGCTGGTCCGACCTTCTTCGATGAACCGCCCGGCTCTTTGACTTCCACGTGGCGTTGACCCCTTACAACGAGGGTCCCTGTTCTTATCGCCGGATCACACCGCTAAGTAAAGAATCTTGGTGGTGGAATGAGAAAGTACAAGAGAAAGTGAAGGAAAAACGAATAGCTTATAAGGAATTATATATTTGTAAGAATGAGGAAAACATAAAAAAATATACAATAGCCAAGAAAGAAGCTAAGAAAGTGGTGAGTGATGCAAAAAATGAAACTTTTGAACGGTTATATCAAAAATTGGATACAAAAGAAGGGGAAAGAGATATTTATAGAATAGCTAAAGTGAGAGAAAGAAAAATAAGAGATCTTAGCCAAATAAAATGTATTAAAGATGAATGTAATAGGGTATTAGTAAGCGATGGAGAAATAAAAGAGCGGTGGAAGAGGTATTTTCATCAACTTTTTAATGAAGGTTTAGGAAACCAACTTAACTTGGGTAATTTAATTAGGTCAAATGAGCATCAAAATTTTAATTTTTATCGTAGAATTCAAACTTCAGAAGTAAAACAAACTTTAAATGAGATGCACAATGGAAAAGTCGTTGGACCAGATGATATTCCAATAGAGGTATGGAAGTGCTTAGGGAAACAAGGTATTGAATGACTTACAAAATTATTTAACATGATATTGAAAACGAAAAAAATGCCTGATCAATGGAGGATAAGTACTCTAGTTCCCTTATATAAGAATAAGGGAGACGTACAAAAATGTGCAAACTATAGGGGTATTAAACTAATGAGTCATACTATGAAACTTTGGGAAAAAGTAATAGAAAAAAGATTAAGGAAGGAGACAACAGTGACAGAAAATCAATTTGGATTCATGCCTGGAAGGTTGACAATAGAAGCTATACATCTTCTTAGACAATTAATTGAAAAATATCGGGAGCAAAAACAAGATCTACACATGGTATTCATTGACTTAGAAAAAGCGTATGATAGAGTCCCAAGAGAAATTATATGGTGAATTTTAGAAAAGAGAGGTGTTAGCGTAACATATATTGAACTAATTAAGGATATGTATGAGGATGTAACGACCAGAGTAAAGACTTCAGGCGGAGTAACTGAAGCATTTCCAATAAAGATAGGGTTACATCGAGGATCAACTCTAAGTCCCTATCTTTTTACACTAATTATGGACGAACTCACTGCGCACATTCAAGACACAGTACCGTGGTGCATGTTGTTTACAGATGATAATATTTTGGTAGATGAGACACGTGAAGGAGTAAATGCTAAGCTAGAATCTTTGAGGGAAACACTATAAGGAAAAGGTTTTAAGGTTAGTAGATTAAACACAGAATATATGGAATTTAAATTTAGCAATATTAGAAGTAATGAAACAATTGTTAAGATAGGAGAGGACGAGTTACCTTGAACCGAGCGATTTAAATATTTAGGATCATTTTTACAAAATGATGGAGGGGTTGAGAGAGATGTCTTACATAGAATACAAGCAGGATGAGTGAAATGGAGGGGAGCGTCGAGTGTTTTATGTGACCGTAAAATACCTCTTAAACTTAAAGGTAAGTTCTATAAAACCGCAGTTAGATCTGCTATGTTATATGGAGCTGAATGTTGGTCTATGACTCGAGCAGAAGATGAGAGTTGCAGAGATAAGGATGTTAAAGTGGATGTGTGTGCATACGAAGATGGACAAAATAAGAAATGAGAGCATTAGAGAGAAAGTCAGAGTTGCATCTATTGAGGAAAAACTCCGAGAGACACAATTAAGATGGTACAAACATGTACTTAGACGACCAATAAATGCTCCAGTTAGGCGATGTGAAACTATGATAAATATGCATATCAAACGAGGAAGAGGAAGACCAAAAAAGACTTGATTAGCAACAATAAAACAAGATAAAATTTATTTAAATATAGATGATGATATAATAGGTGATAGAGTTCAATGACGTAAAAGAATTCATACAATCGATCTCACTTAATGAAAAAATACTTGATTATTATTATTGTTGTTGTATATAACACATTATAAATGTTCCTTCTTTTTTTCATGAGCAAAATCTACTGGACAGTTAATCTAATTAACTAAGCTGGAGTGTTTCTTCTTTATGTGTCCGCGTGGGCCATGGTGGTTAATTTGTCAATGTTTGCTTAATTATTGAAAGTAGTCAACGACATGGTGGAAGAATCATTGTTTTTGATTTTTTTTTTTTTGGCTTCTTTTCATAACAAAAAAATAAAAAGAGAAAAAAAAATGATTGGACTAAATGAGGGAACTAAAAAAGTAATGATGATGATAGATTTTTTTTTTTTTTTGGTATTTTAGAAATTTTTGATAATTTTTATTTTTTATTTTAAATATGTCTAGGAATTTTAGGATTTGAGTTGTTAATAATTTTTTTTAAAAAATTTATTTCCCATTTATTTAAAAAAATTATTTCCTTTTTTTTACCAGATAGTAATTGAAATCTATATATTAGGATTTTTTTTTTCTTTTGTTTGAATTTAAGGTAAGAGTCTTATATAATCATCTGTTTAGCTATTTGAGAATTATTCCTAGTTATTAAATAAATTTTTTTTTTTTTTGAAAAAATCTAAAGGATAGTGGTTATCTTTTCTTATCTTCTCCTCAAATCCCCTTTTTGTTAGCTCATAGGATAATCACTATCATGCCTAGCATCAGTTGGTATCAGAGCTAGCAAGTTCCGATTTGAGGAAGCCGAGCGTTAAATCCAATGGAAGGTCGTCATGGTAATACTCATGGTCGTGTCAGGCAGGTTCCGACTGAGGAAGCCTCGCATCGTGGTGGAAGCATCCAAGACAAGGTTGAGGATTTACAAAAGCGAGTCACAAATTTAATCCAGCATTAACGAAGTGAAATCTTGAAGATTGTGAGATATCAAATTATGGATCTGAGTCTACCTTCAAGAACACTTATCACCAACGGGCTACATACTAAGAATGTCATGGTAGGAAGGAACATTATAGAGGCCTAAGTTTTCATATTAATCTGCACGTATTTTCTAGTTCATTATTAGTATAGGACTTCGTTGATTGGATCAACAAAGTGGAGAGGATTTTTTGTTATGAGAAAATTTCCGATTAGGTGAAAGTAAAATTGGTTACCTTTAAGCTCAAAGGTCTAGCATCGGTATGATGGGAGCACTTGCAACGCTTACGAGACCAACAAGGCAAGGTCAAGATTATAGATTGAGAAAAAAAGATTATTTTCTTCTCTTTGGTTACACTCAAACTTCTTTCGAAGAATGATTAGGTTTCGTCATGGAGAATGATTCTGTCTGAAAGTGAAGAAGATGGTGCGCTGGCTAGGTGACTCTGATGTTGACTGTGAGAAGATAAAGACCCTGATGACACGATCGATCCTACGAGACAAAAGCAAGAACTGAGAGAAGAAAGTGTTAGTCACTGGGCTAGGGAGGGGGTTCTTGGTGCACACACTCCAATGCTCAAGTCAGAACAGTAACCGAGCGAAAATCGAAAAAAGATCAATAGTAGAACCATAGTGTGGATGAGTGCATGTGCGTATATATAAAACGTCAAATGTACATGGCCAACGGAGAGGACCCCCTTTTGATACCGCTCTTCATAACCTCCGCAATAATAAGATGTACAGAGAATATCTGGTGTTAAAATATGTCGGATGATGGAGGATGGGCAGCAACCCTCCTCTAGGTAGAGGCAAGTTCCATCGCGTATATATGTCAAAGCAATTGAATATTCTTTGGTGAGTAGCCGTTATTCTCTAATAGGTGGTTGTAATTCTCTGACAATGTTGTCTCATAGAGGGAGTTCGACCGACTCTGGGGTCGACTGGATGTATGCTGAAAGTCCTGTTCATGAGAAGTGGGGAGCAGAGTCCTGAACGTTCGACCGGCTCTAGGGCCAACCGGGTGTATACTGAGAGCCTTGTTCATGAGAAGTGAAGAGTTGATGTAAGTACTCCACAA
Source organism: Zingiber officinale (assembly GCF_018446385.1). Taxonomy (NCBI): domain Eukaryota; kingdom Viridiplantae; phylum Streptophyta; class Magnoliopsida; order Zingiberales; family Zingiberaceae; genus Zingiber; species Zingiber officinale. The sequence goes on along the minus strand of NC_055995.1, from coordinate 3,089,917 downwards.
TGGTTTTGATGTAACTAACCAAATTAAGTTAGGCTCTGTGGTTTTGATGCCTTACGTTTGAGTGTGCAAGGACTTAGAAATGTAAGAAGTCGAGTGAAATACGCAGCAGATGAGAAGGATGACACGAGAATCGAGTCGACGGTCTCGGTGCATTCGAGAGACGAGAAGATAGGAAGAGTACATTGGTGGAGCGAGAAAACACGCACGTTGCTTTCGAGGGACAAGAAGCCGGAGTGGAAGCTTCCTCAAGGAGAGAAGGCTGGAGTTGGGTTTGGATGAGCTCAACTATAGATGGCCAGAAAACACCCAAGCAACTAGAGTGGAACACCAGACAAGTCAATGGGAATTGACCTTGTCCGGGCGCCCAGACTAATTTGGTGTCGATCAAATGCCCTCGAAGGAATGTCGCAGTGGATCACTATTTGGGTCCATGTCAGCACCGGTCGGAGCGCTTAGACATGAAAAAAAAATCTATCTTTGCATCATTACGTAGCCGTTGCGAGCATATAAGGTGCACAGTTGGGGGTGCTTGGAGCGGGTCCAGGTGCCTGGAGCAAGTCCAGGGGCCCAGATTTGCCACATCAGCAAACAACTATTTTCGATTAGTGGACAATAAATAGAGCCCAAATCTTCTTCATTTGAGACAATATTTCTATACTTGAATTTTCATTGTTGTTCTTCATTTTTTGAGTTGTCAATGTCCCGCACGAGGCTTCCTTGCCTCCGACTTGTGTTGAAGAAGGAGTTGATATATTGAGTTTCATTTGCCTTGGATTAGCAACTTCTCTTGTTGTCAACTAAATAAATTCGGTAGTCTCGTACTTTCTTTTATGCAATTTAATCTTGTCTATTAAAGTGTTTTTATAATTTAAATTCGAAAGTTGTAAGAAAGGGTATTTTTATAATTTTAGGCAATTTACCCTCTCTTATCGACCGCATCGGGACTTACATGTGGCATTAAAGCAAGGAGGTTTCAGAAGGACTAATTGCCGACCGAAGAAAAGAAAATGATGGACAGACCAAATATCAACCCGCACATTGGAAATGCCGAATAGAAGCGTGAGAGCAAACTCACTTATAACTCGGCCGAAAGGTATGAGGGTAAGCTCACTTATAACTAGGTCGATCGCATGAGAGTCTAGGATAGGCGTGGATAAGCGTGAGAGCACGCTCACTTATAACTTGGTCGGGCAGTATAAGACTCTAGGATAGGCGCGAGAGAATGTTCGCTTATAACTCGACTGGGAGGCATGAGAGTATGGGACATAGGCGTGAAAGCAAGCTTACTGATAACTCGGCTGATAAGCGTGAGAGTAAGCTCGCTTATAACTCGACTGAGGAATATGAGAGTCTTAGAAATAAGCGCGAGAGAATGCTTGCTTATAACTTGGCTAGGTGGCATGAGAGTCTAGGATATAGAAGCGAGAGCATGCTTGCTTATAACTCAGCCGGGACGCATGAAAGTCTGGAACAGGTGTAAGAGTACACTCACTTATAACTCGGTCGAGCGGCATGAGAGTCTGGGACAGGTGCGAGATCATGCTTGCTTATAACTAGGCCGAGTGGTATGAGATTTTTTTTTTTTTTTTATCTGGGGCATGCGCGAGAGCATGCTCGCTTATAACTTGGTCAAGCAGCATGAGAGTCTGGGATAGGTGTGAGAGCACGTTCGCTTATAACTTGATCGAGCAGCACGAGAGTTTGGGACATAGGCGCGAGAGCATGATCGACTGAGTGACACTAGAGTCTAGGGCATAGGCACGAGAGCAAGCTTGCTTATAACTCGATCGAGCGGCCTTATAAATTAGTCGGGCAGCTTGAGAGTCTGGGATATAGGTGTGAGAGCTTGCTTGCTTACAACTCGATTGAGTGACATGGGAGTCTGGGACATAGACGCAAGAGCACACTCGCTTATAACAGGGCCGAGTGGCATAAGATTTTGGGACAGGCGCGAGAGCAAGCTCACTTATAACTCGGCTAGGCAGCATGAGAGTCTAGAATAGAAGTAAGAGTAAGCTCACTTATAACTCAGACGAACGACACGAGAGTCTAGGATATAGGCGCAAGGGAAAGCTCACTTATAACTTGGTCAAGCGACACAAGAGTTTGGGACAGGTGTGAGAGCAAGCTAGCTTATAACTCAGCCGGGCAACATGAGAGTCTAGGACATAGGCACGAGAGTAAACTCACTATAACTCGGCAAGAGAGTCTGGGACAGGCGCGAGAGGACATTTTCTTATAACTCGACCGATTGGCATAAGAGTTTGGGATAGATGTGAGAATATGCTCGCTTATAACTCGACCGATCAACACGAGAGTCTGGGACAGGTGCGAGAGCAAGCTCGCTTATAACTTGCCCAAGAGTCACGAGAGTCTTGGACAGGCGCGAGAACAAGCTCATTTATATCTTAGCCAAGCAGCACGAGAGTTCGGGACATGTGCAAGAGTTTGCTTGCTTATAACTTGACCGGACGGTATGAGAGTTTGGATATAGACACCAGAGCAAGCTCGCTTATAACTCAGCTGAGCATCATAGGAGTCTGGGAAAGGAGCGAGAGCAAGCTCGCTTATAACTAAACTGAGCTGCACGAGAGTCTGGGACAGACGCGAGAGCACACTCGCTTATAACTCGATCGATCGACACGAGAGTTTGGGATTGAACCTCAAAGCTTAGAAGCACGGCGTTGGAGGCATGGTGTAGGACCCGAATGTTGGAGTAATCTAAGTGCCTTAGATTTTGATGTTTGGAAAAAAAATTTAAGTTAGGCATATTGTTGTATTTGATATGCATTGTGAGTGTGCAGGATACAGGTACAATAACGTAAGTCTAAGTGTGACTTAGCAATGGAAGAATTCCTGGAGGCGTGACTTCTTGGCAAAGGAAGACCCGACAATAATGATAAGGTCGATGGAAGCTATAGAAGGTAAGGCATGAATGATGAGGAGGCATCCGAGGGACGCGAAGCTGATGGAGGAGGTTAGAAGGCTAGGTCTAGGTTGTGCGAGCAAGGACGAGTGCATGAGAGACTGTATTCAGGGTAAAATTTCAGTGTTACTATAGTGTTACTGCAGTAGAACTGTAGTGTTACTGTAGTAGTATTATAGTATTACTGTAGCAGTTGACTAGTATTTTCATCAGTCGGCTGGTAGCCGATTGTTGTCTTACAACGGTCGAATTTCACTTAGGACTAGTTAACTATGTTTGTACTAGTCGACTAGTGGCGGAAAAAGAGTTTGGTGGTTTCCTCCCGAGCTCTATTTAATAGAGCTTGGAGTGCTTGGACATGGTTGATGAAATAGAGATGGTTAACCCCTATTAGTAGTCTTCCAAGATCCTGTGTGTGATCCGTGTGTACGTGATCAAGATTGTGGCGAGGTTGCTCCACCCACAAGGAGATTGAGCTAGTCGAAGATTCTCCGGGGAGTCATTCACCAATGGATCAGGATCGTCTACCTTACGGACAACCATGGAGTAGGAGCCTTAATCTCCTAACCACGTAAACGCCTTGTGTTTCAGTTTGTTTTGGTTTGATATCTTTCCTTATAGTTTATAGAGTTTAGCATTCTTCTTATTAGTTTGTATTTTGCTTTTCGTTGTGTACTAACAAGTGTAGGAAGTGATGACTTGGGTGAGACGCTATTCACCCCCTCTAGTGGTGTCAAAGTTCCAACAATTAGTATCAGAGCAAGTTGAGCTCTTCGTTGGACTAATCGCCAAAGGATCAACCGCTAGAGGTAGATGAGAGGGAGTATGCTGAGAGCCTTGTCCAAGAGAAATGGTTCGTTCGGCCACACACACCCTTACTTTGATCGTCACTTCACTTTGACTTTGATTGCCACATTGTCTTGACTATCACCTCCACCTTACCTTTAGAGTCACTCACAACGCGTCATATCAGAGAACAATAGCTCCAACACCTGAGATGACCTGGACGATTTCGAAGATGATTTAGAGGAGAATTTGACCTAGAAGATACCAAGATGAAGAAGTTGTTGATGAAATTCATCAAACCTCTCATCCTGACACATATTATGATGAGTATGAGATGAATGATAACAAATTTTATGAAGATGCTATAATGGAAGAGAAATCTCAAATTCAAATGGGAGATGAGACTGAGGCGACTAATAATCCAGTTTATGACAAAGAGGAGGAAGATCCTAAAGAAGAAGAGATAGACCCAGATAAAGTGATGATAAAATCATTACATAAGTTTTATTATATGGAAGCCGTGGATGATGCTGATATCCTTCAAAAGGAGAAAAGTCAGAGAGCGATGTTTGGAGCTTATCAAAGAAGAAAAGAGGAGCACAATTTTGATGTCAATTTTAAAGTGAACAGTGAGATTACAGAGGCTACTGTTCCAAATGATCTAACACACGAAGCCGAATTCAACAAGACCTCCACCTCCCACAAGACCTTCTGAATTCGATCGTTCAGCTCACTTTAAATGCATGTTGTGGTCAATACCATGAGGTTAATATCAATCTCCTCTTGAAGCTGCATCGAGCATTTGATGAAGTGCAGAATGAAAAGGATGAAAAGTGGCAACTTTTCATCAATCTAGATGTCGCAGAAGAGTTAATGTAGGCCTTTGGTTTGTTCTTGGAGCTTCTTTAAGAAGTGGGTGAGAAAGAGTTTTGCAACCGAGTCTACTAACTGCGCAAAGAGGTGGCAGGGATGATTTATTTAGTTTTCGAGATCAATTTACGAGGTTTAGTTGTGATGCGATGTGTGGAGAGTGACCTCGAAAGTAATGTGGGGACGATAGTCAAGATGATGTGATAGTCAAAGTCAAGGCGATGTAACGGTTAAAGTCACGGTGAGGTGGGAGTCAAAGTTAGGGTGTAAGTATCTGAACGAACTACCTCCCATGAGCCACCTCTTATGGGAAACTCCAGCATAAACTCGGGCAGACTAATATCCAACCGGGGCTAAGGGGAGCAGTTCCCCACTTCTCATCAACAAGGTTCCCAACATTTAGTTAATCGGTCCTAGAAGTGGCCAGACATACGTGACTCACCTCTCATGGACAAGGCCCCAGCATAAACTTGGGTGGACCAAGAGTCGGCCGAGGTAAAGGGCACAATTCCTTACTTCATATGGGTAAGGCCCCAGCATAAACCTGGGCAGACCAAGAGTCAGCCAAATCTACGAGGTCTAGATCCCCATATTTTATGGGCCCATCTCCCAACATAAATTTGGGCGAACATAGAGTCAGTCAGAGCTATATAACTTAGCTCCCCATTTCTCATGAGTAAAACTCTCATCATAAACCTAGCGGACATAAAGCCAGCCAGATCTAGGAACTTAGCTCCCCACCCTGCAAGGACAAGGTTCCCAGCATATATTTGTTCAGCCCAAAGCCAGTCGGACGTCAAGGGTACAATTCTTCACTTCTATGAGGTAGAGCTCCTAGCATATGGCCGCCGGGCCCTAGAGTCGGTCGGAATATCAGAACTCAGTTCCTCACTTCTCTTGGGCATGACACCCATCCTACATCTCCCAACATATAGTCGCTCGACCCCAAAGTCGATCAGATATCCAATTATCAGTTTCTCACTTCTCTTGAGCATGACTCCTACCCAACAACTCTCAGTATATCGCCGCTTGACCCCAGAGCTGGTTGGACATCCGAGACTCAGCCTCCCACTTCTTACAAGCAAGGTTTCTTGGATATACCCGCTTGGCCTAGAGTCGATCAGACGTCTGGGTTTAGCTTCCCACTTTTTACAAGCAAGGCTTCTAGCATATACCCGCTTGGCCCTAAAGCCGGTCGGATCTCTTCTATGATATAATATTGTTAGGGAATCACAACAACCTTTCAGAGAATAATAGCTATTTTTCAAAGAATATTCTCTTAGCCTGACATATATACATAATGGAACCTTCTTCTACATGGAGGAGGCTACTGCATATCCTCCATCACTCGACATATTCTGACACCAGACATTCTCTGCCACCTCATTAGTGCGGAGGTTATGAGAGACGGTATAAAAAGGGGTTCTCTTAGTTGGCCACGTACGTTTATAGATGTTTTTACATTCATGCGCTCACACACGCATGCTTTAGATGCATCCACGCTATTGTTCTACTGCCCATCATCTTCCACCTTTTTCGCTGTATTCCGACTTGAGCATTGGAATGCTTGTGCCAGGGACCCCCTCTCTGGTTCTCAATCTAACATTATTGTTTGTGGTATGCACAGTGTCATCCGCATCATCAAGGTCTTTATATTTTCATGATCAACATCGGAGTGATCCAGTTAAAATATCATCTTTTTTGCTTTTAAATAGGATTAGATTATTTTGGCATACCAAGGAGTTGGGTCTCTAGTTTTTTTTTAGCGAGGGTTCCTTTTGATGACCTTTATTTTTTTTCACACAGCCATTTCGAAATTTAATGGGTAGAAGCATGTTTGGTCATAGCATGTTTTCTGATCATGGAAGCCTCTTTAGGGAGACTGGCAATCGTGTGTTCCTGGAGAAGGCTTCCGAATATAACTCAAAGGGTATGGTCATTGACAATGACGACGCTGATGACGACGGAGGAGGAAAAATAAAAAATAAAAAAATTTGATAATTCTAATTAGTTTTATTGATTATTTTTGGGATGTCTGGCTTAGGCCCATGGAAGTTTTCCACCGATCATTAGGATAAATTGGGAAGCGCATGTGGCGGCCAACCCAGAAACCCAACATCTTTTGATTGCGCCCTCCATTTGGAGAAAAAATTTCTACAAATATGTTATAACTGGGGATCAAACCGCGGATGTCTGGGTAACAACTTAGATGTCTTATTGCAGCACCATAACCCCGGGGACGATGACGATGGGCCAAGAGGATGTTGAAAATTTAATATAAATGAGAAATAAATCTTAATCATTGGATCAAGATTGACAAACTTGATCATTCAACTTGAAAGATTTAAATGTCCTTTGGATGGCTAAATCTCATTCATTGATTTTCAAAGGATGACATCTAATAAAGAGGTAGTGTGTCTCTTAGGAAAAGATGCTATCTACATCATCCAATTCAAAATGGATGGATGAGATCTAATTGAACCAAGAGGTTCTTATACCCCTTCATTAAGTATAAATAATGTCCCTCACATTCTCATTTTACTCACTCAATTCCTTCCAAGTAAAGCAAGCATTGCATTCCATACTTGCATTGGAGAGTTCGAGAAGCTTATTTGGTTAGAAGTTCTTGCGATTTACAGTGCTGCTATCACAAGATAAAGTCATTGTATCTTGGGAAACGATTACCATGTTCCGTCAACACCGTGTGTGGGGCAAATTCATCTTAAAGAGATAGAGTCTAACTCTAGTCTGGACTTCGCCAAAATGGTGGTATATCATCATTCTGCTCGTGCTCAGATTGCACCTTACATGAAGATCCCAACAAGTTTAAGACGAATTTATCTGTGCAATGTTAATGGATTCATCATCGACGGCTCCTGTTCCACCGGCGGATGACGAGAAGCCAGAGAAGTTTACAGGTATGGATTTTAAGAGGTGGCAGCAAAAAATGCTATTTTATCTAACCACATTGAACCTTGCAAGGTTCTTACATGAAGATGCCCCCTCTATATCTCAAGACAAGATTGATAAAGGAAAGAGGGCTGCATATGATGCCTAGGGACATAGTGACTTCTTATGTCGAAACTATATCCTCAATGGATTGGATAACACGTTATACAACGTGTATATTCCAATGACAAATGTAAAGGAGTTATGGGAATCTCTCGAGAGGAAGTACAAAACAGAAGATGTCGGATTGAAGAAATTCATCATTGGCAAATTCTTAGACTTCAAGATAATTGATTCCAAAACTGTGACAACTCAAGTCTAAGAATTGCAGTTGATCCTACATAATTTGCATGTCGAGGGCATGACAATGAATGAATCCTTTCAAGTTACTACGATAATCGAGAAACTTCCACCTTTGTAGAGGGAATTCAAAAATTATCTAAAGTACAAGCAAAAGGAGATAGGACTTGAGGATCTGATTGTAAGACTATAGATTGAAGAAGATAATTGCAAGCAATTAAAATTAATAAAAATGTCTATATTAACAAAGGCAAATCTGCTGGAACCAAACACTGACAGAAAAAGGAAGTATCCTGACAAAGGACAAAGATAATGGAGGGCCAAGAGATTCCAAGGAACATGCCACAACTGTGGCAAACCAAATCACAAGGCCAAAGACTGTCGACGTCCAAAGAAAGCCACTCATGTGCACATGACTAAAGATAAGTCAATGCCAATAGATATGTCAAAATTAGACCAGACTGCCATTGTATTTGAAGCCAACTTGGTGGATAATCCAAGGCAGTGGTGGGTTGATTGTAACGCCCGTCCCTCCACTACTACCTTAGGAAGGACAGGGTTACTTAAAATATACATACATGCATAAATATGAAATCATGGCAGCGGAAGCGGTTTATATTTTTATTATCATATCATCATACTCATATAAACATGTTAACATGACATGGCATGGAGAACTACATGATCATACTATCATAGTAGCACTTTTAACTAAACATGTGAACAGGGTAGTCATGCAACCTATTAAACATGCTAACTTACTAATCCGTTCAACATATCGTGTGAACATACTAGCATTCATGCATGTAACTTGACTTAGAAAGTAGCATGTGAACAAGTGGAAACATAATTATCCAAATCGGTTAAACATGTTCTAATTATTATAGTGTAGCAACCATCAAAGCCTAAGGTAAAAAACATAGAATAGTTCACATGCATATTCTAAAACATATATATAATTTTTTTGACACACAAGACAGATCTTCATCCACCATGCCACTTCCACACACATCTTTGCCCTTCCTGCTGCTCCCTTTAGTTTAGCCATTCTTTTCCTTTCTCTGCAGTACAAGGAAAAATAAAACTATAAGCACATAGGCTTAGTAAGATCCTTTCATACTCACAAAAACCATGAATTAAACATATAGTAGTGACATATTCTTTTATTCAATCTATAACTTGAACATTTACATGCTAGCATAAAGTAGTGGCATACTCACTTAATCCAATCATAACATAACATGTGAGCATAAGCATAAGGTAAAAGCATGTTCATCTAGGCAACATAACATATCTCAAAAGTGCATAAATCATAGCATATGGAAGCATAAGCATATATAGCATGAAACATCTCAAGAGAGCATCTACCTAAAGCATAAGAAATCATATAGCATGAGATATGTAGATGCAAGATGTTCTTTTGAAGACATGTATCATGTAGCATGAAATGAATATATGCAAGATGTCCTTTTGAAAACATATATCATATAAGTACTTAAACATAATCTCAACATGAGGGCCCGGCTTTGTACCACACACATACATGAGTGCGCGCATCCTAAGTAGATCCAAGGTAGCTAATCTTGAACCTACTAGGAACTAGGCCCGTTTCATTGACCATCGACCTAGGGGCAACTTAGGAGCCCATCCCTTTTACTAGGTCTGTTTCATAGACCATCGACCTAGGGGCAACTTAGGAGCCCATCCCTGGTACAAGCCATACAAAAGTAAAATAGCATACATGTTTCTTGTCATAGCATAGCATATCATGTTTCTTGTCGTATCATAACATATCATGAAGAGTGCTTTTGATCCCAACTTAAGGGAAGCATCTCTTAGGCCTTTCATCTTACATAGGCCTTGCATAAACATAACATGATGTCATAAGGTGCACATAGCATATAACATAACATGTAGAGTCATAACATGATGGCATGAAGTGCACATGACATACAACATATCATAGGGATCATAACATGATGGCATGAAGTGCACATAACATATAACATATCATAGGGATCATAACATGATGGCATGAAGTGCGCATAACATATAACATATCATAGGAATCATAACATGATGGCATGAAGTGCGCATAACATATAACATATTATAGAAATCATAATCATGTATAGTTGGAATTTTTGAACTCTCTACAAGTCTCAATCATGATTTGGCCGAAACATATAGGCATGGTCATGGGTTTTTCAAGCAACATAAAACATGGAACTCAATATCCTAACATCCCATAATTCTTAGTATAACATGTGAGGACTTTAGGAAATCCTAGGTAGCTTCTTAACCTAATCTTTTTCTTCTTGGCCGAAACCCTAGGAGCATGGTTCCAAATTTCTAAGTAACATAAAGTATGAAAACTTTAACCTAACATCATGTAGTGGGTTACAACCCATAATGAATCATAAACAAGCATAATTTAGGTATTAAACATTCTCTAAGCCTATTTAACTTTTCATGGCCGAAACCCTAAGGAGCCATATTTCAAGATCTAAGCAACATAAAGTATGAAAATCTTAACCTAACATCATGTAGTGGGTTACAAACCATAAGGAATCATAAGCAAGCATAATTTAGGTATTAAACATTCTCTAAGACCATTTAATTTTTCATGGCCGAAATCCTAAGGAGCCATATTTCAAGATATAAGCAACATAAAGTATGAAAATCTTAACCTAACATCATGTAGTGGGTTACAAACCATAAAGAATCATAAGCAAGCATAGTTTAGATTTTTAACTTTCTCCAAGCCTAATTATCTTTCCATGGCCGAAACCCTAAGGAACAACCTTTCAAGATCTAAGCAACATGAAGCATGAAAAACCTTAACCTAACATCATGTAGTGGGTTACAAACCATAAGGAATCATTAACAATTATAAGTTAGATTTTTAACTTCCTCTAAGCCTTTTTATCTTGTCATGGCCGAAACCCTAAGGAGCAAAATTTCATGATCTAAGCAACATGAAGCATGAAAACCTTAACCTAACATCATGTAGTGGGTTACAAACCATAAGGAATCATAAACAAATATAACTTAGATTTTTAAATTCCTCTAAGCCTTTTTATCTTGTCATGGCCGAAACCCTAAGGAGCAAAATTTCATGATCTAAGCAACATGAAGCATGAAAACCTTAACCTAACATCATATAGTGGGTTACAAACCATAAGGAATCATAAACAAATATAACTTAGATTTTTAACTTCCTCTAAGCCTTTTTATCTTGTCATGGCCGAAACCCTAACCATAGGGAGCATGAAAACAACTACTTGTACTGCAGGTGAGGGGATACTTACATCCTCTCGCTTGGTCCTAAGGAAAATTGCTCTTGCTTTTGTGAAGTTTGCCTAGGAAGGAGGCCTTAGCTTGACTTCGGCAATGAGGAAGGAGAGCACTTTGGCTTTCGATGGAGAGAAGGAGGGAGGAAGAAGAGAGAAGAAAAAAATGGAGTTCTCTTTCCCTTTCTCTTACTTATTGTAAATGAAGGAAGAAAGCAAACTCAACTTGTCATTGAAAGAAGAAGAAGAAAACTCAAGCTTTTCTTTCTAAGTGGAGGAAGCCTTTCCTTACCTTTAACTACCATGTCCCCTTCCCTTCTAACAACACACCCTTGCTGGGGCTACTGGTTATCACATACATGCATCTAACAAGAGGTCCAAGGTTCAAACCTTGGTCATGCCTCTTTTTGGTTCTATTTTCTCTTATTTTTTTTGGGGAAATTCATATAAGGTCCATTCTAATCATAATAAAAATTCATATGAAATTATTAGAGATCCTATGGGTGTTACAGTCCCCCATACCTCATAAAAGTTCATCCTCGAACTTAAAATAACTCTGGGTATTTTCATTTCATATCGTCTTCGCGTTCCCAAGTGGCTTCTTCGAACCGTTGATTTTGCCACAGGACCTTTACTAAGGGCACCTCTTTGTTCCTTAGTCTTTTGACATCTCGATCTAATATCTGAACCGGTCGGCTCTCATAACTTAGGTCCTCTTGCACCTGCACTGTCTGTGGTTCGACCACTAGGTCTGTGCGAGGAATACATTTCTTGAGCATTGAAACATGGAACACGTTGTGGATCGCCAACATCTCCGGGGGCAGCTCTAGTTCGTAAGCTACCTTGCCGACTCTTCTCAAAATTTGATAGGGTCCCATATAGCGCGGGCTTAGTTTTCCCTTCTTTCCGAATCTCATCACTCCTTTCATAGGAGCTACCTTGAGAAATACCGAATCCCCGACACTGAATTCCAACGGCCTACGTCGCTTATCTGCATAGTTCTTCTGCCGACTCTGAGCAGTTTCTATTCTTTGGCGGATGTCCTGTATAGCACGGGTGGTGTTGTCAATGAAATCTGTTCGGAATCCCATCTCCTTCTTTTCGCCACCTTCGTACCAGCATATCGGGGATCTACATTTCCTCCCGTACAAAGTCTCGTAAGGCGCCATTCCAATAGTAGCCTCGTAGCTATTGTTGTAGGTGAATTCTGCTAAGCATAGATATCGGCACCAACTCCCCTTAAAGTCTAAGGCGCAAGCTCGTAACATATCTTCTAGTACTTGGTTCACCCTTTCTGTTTGTCCGTCGGTCTGAGGGTGGAAGGCAGTACTGAGCAATAACTTCGTACCAAGAGCCTTCTGAACGCATTCCCAGAAATGTGAAACAAAGCGACTATCTCTATCAGAAATGATGGTCTTAGGAATCCCATGTAATCTAATAATTTCCTTGACATATAATTGAGCCAGTTGCTCAATTGAGTAGGTCATCTTGATTGCTAGGAAGTGGGCGGATTTTATCAATCTGTCCACGATTACCCATATAGCATCATAACCGTTCGTCGTTTTGGGTAGTCCGGAGATGAAATCCATAGAAATGTCCTCCCATTTCCATTCTGGAATCTGAATTGGCTGTAGTACTCCTCCAGGTCTCTGGTGTTCTTCTTTAACTCTCTGGTAGATCAGGCAGGTACTGACATACTGAGCCACGTCTCTTTTCATACCGAACCACCAGAATTTTTTTTTTAAGTCCTGGTACATTTTGGTAGATCCAGGATGCATCGCATAGGATGTTGCATGAGCTTCTTCCAGTATCTTCTTTCGTAACTCTGGATCGTCGGGAATACATAAGCGGTCACTGAGGTATAATACTCCACTGTCAGCGATACGAAATCCGTCATTCTTTCCTTCTAAGCTCTCTTGCTTGATCCTTTGGATGCTTGGGTCACAGGTTTGCTTCCCCAATATGTCGTCGAACAACGTTGGTGCTATTGTCAGGGTAGAGAGCTGTTCGAACATATTTTCGACCCCGTAACGTATAATTCCCCTTGGCTTCCCAATAAACTCAAACATCTGCTCCGCTTTAGGCCGAAAGACCACTTTTCTTTTTCGACACTTGATCGAAGCACCGTACTTGCTCAGGAAATCCATGCCCAATATAATATCATAATCCTGCATGTCGAGCACTATCAAATCACCGTAGAGTTCTCTGTCTGTGATTCTGATAGGTGCAGCTCGCAGCACATGAGTAGAAGGCATCACTTCTCCCGAAGGCAGGGTCGTTAAGAACTTGCAATCTAAGGCTTGTGGTGGCATATCTATCTTCCTTGTGAAAGGTATAGAGACGAACGAGTGTGTTGCCCCAGTATCAAATAATACAGTAGCATGCTGACTGAAAATAAATATCTGACCTGTGACAACCGTAGAAGCATTCTCCACGTCTTCCTTGGCGAGGGAGAAAATCCTAGCATTCGTTGTAATTGGCGGGGCTTCCAATCTCCCTTGGCTTATCGAAGTCCCTTCTATAGCAGTCTGCATCTGATGTAGCTATGGGGGAGCACTTTGGTTCTAGACATACTGCTGAGGAGGTGTCTGAACCTGAGTAGGGCAGTTCCTGGCCATATGTCCTTCCAATCCACAGTTGTAGCACTTATTTATGCCTATCCGACATATCCCTGGATGCTTCTTCCCACATGTGATACACTGAGGAAACATGGGTTACTTGCTTGCTGGACCACCCTTAGAGTCGTTCCATTGCTTTCTCTTGCCACTGTGGTTCCCTTTGCAGCTGGCTCTGGTGCTTTGAGTTTTCTGTCCTCCTAACTGGGCTTGACTCTTGCCCTCGTTCAGCGCCTTCAAGTAGTGTTCGGTGATCAAGGCACTGCTGATTAGCTCTTCTGCAGTCTGCGGTCTATTAACTCTGCTGGCCACGTTCAGAGCTATCTCGGGTCTGAGCATCTTCACCATGAGTCTGACCCTTTCTCTTTCTGTACTGACCAACTCCGAGCATAGGCGCGCTAGTCGATTGAATCTCTTCACAACTTCATTAACTGATAGGTCACCTTGCCGGAACTCGGTGAACTCGCCGTAGTGCTTGTTCGTCACCCGCATGTGGAAGAATTCTTCAAAAAATTCAGTTTCGAAGTCCGTCCATCTCATTTGATTTACTTGTCTCTTGGCTTTGACTCTATCCCACCATATTCTGGCATCACCCGTAAGGCAGAACAATGCACACTTGACCTTCTCATGTTCTGGCCAGTCCAATAGTTCTACTATGCTCTCCACAGTCTTGAACCAGGCTTGAGCGTCCCATGGTTCACAGTTACCAGAGAAAGCTTCCGGCTTTAGTCTCTGCCACTGAATCAGGTACGCCTCCTGTATAACCACTCGAGCAGGGCCTACCGGTGGTACTGGTACAGCTGTAGGTACGACCGACATCGTATTCTGATTTCCTGGTGGGGTAGCAGGGTTCCCTTGCTGATTCATCAGAGTATTAATCACTTGCTGCTGTTCAGTAACCTGACGCTGAAGTTCGGTGACTACGTGCATCAGATCAGGTGGGGGTACCGTCTCATCGGCTCTGGTATTGCGTCTTCTAGCCATGCTTATCTTCATAATGACAACAAGGCTAGCATAAGTTATCATCATTCCTACTCTACCTCATACATACTTAGACTAAAATGTTCCTTATCATAATTAAAAAAATAGAGTAGACATGCATATTTAGATAAAAGCATTTCTTATCATGCATAAAGAAATAGAGTAGGCATAAAGATGACATAGGAATTCTTACTTGGAGCGGCAGGATGGAGGCTTGATGTGTGTGTAGTGGAAAGGCAGACCTGCTCTGATATCAAACTGTAACGCCCGCCCCTCCACTACTACCTTAGGAAGGACGGGGTTACTTAAAACATACATACATGCATAAATATGAAATCATGGCAGCGGAAGTGGTTTATATTTTTATTATCATATCATCATTTCATTATACTCATATAAACATGTTAACATGACATGGCATAGAGAACTACATGATCATACTATCATAGTAGCACTTTTAACTAAACATGTGAACAGGGTAGTCATGCAACCTATTAAACATGCTAACTTACTAATCCTTTCAACATATCATGTGAACATACTAGCATTCATGCATGTAACTTGACTTAGAAAGTAGCATGTGAACAAGTGGAAACATAATTATCCAAACCGATTAAACATGTTCTAATTATTATATTGTAGCAACCATCAAAGTGTAACGCCCCACCCTCCTCGCTACTAGTCTGTGAGGGTGGAGCGCTACTGAACTACTAACTTATCTTAACTAACATTGCACACATGTGAATATCAATACATAAACTCTCTAAACATGCAACTGATAGCATCGGAAAACATAAACAACTTATCCCTACATTCTACTCCAGCATGTATACACAGCTAAAACTATACATCAATCTAATCATGCTGAAATATATGTATTAATCTGAACATGCATGCAATAATTGTACAACTCAGATAATAGGTCTAATGTGCATAACAATTTAAATGAAAGAATTCTAAATACATGGCAATCTTAATAAATTCTTATGCTAAATCCCAAGGCTTCTAGAGTCCAGGCATCACACATCCATCTGCATCTCCTTATCGCCTTCCTTTGCTACAACTTTTCCTTTCCTTTATGTACAGTAAGAGGAAATGCAACTATAAATAAAATTACTTAGTAAGCGCTATCTAACTCACAAAACTCGAATATACATGTGAATAAAATAAATCCAAAACTGAATGCTTTAAAGGGAATACTACACATGCTCATCTAATAGCAAAAGAAACAAGACATGTTGAAATGCTAAACATGTAAAGCTTATTTCACTTGTTCAAAACTTATACTTTTATACTTCAGAATAATAAGTTTAACTGAACTGATACATAAGCTGAGCTAAACTGATGCTAGGCTAATGCTGAATCTGAACTGTATTCACGTAACTGATTTGTGAAGTTTTGAAAACTATTTTCATAATAGATAAAATAATAATCATGCTGCTGATGGGCCCGACAACTGTACTTGCTATGTGCGCATCCCTAACTAGACCCGTGGTAGCTAGTCCCGAATCTAGTAGGGTTTACTAGGTTATCTAAACCTAGGGATGACTATGGGAGCCCAACCCAAGGACAACTAAGAGTCCAGCACAGTGCCACTGATAAAAGTAAAATACTGATTCATAAGCTGATTTATCTCAATTACTTCTTCTTTAAATGCCTTGGCATTTTAACGAGCACATTGTGTGTCAAAATTCCTAAAGTCTTGACTTTGAGATCTACTTAAGGCCTTGGCCTTTTTCTTTTTTTTTCTTTATCTTTCTTATACTTGTTAATACCTCTAATAAAAGAATGCTTATTTAAAAACTGAAATGTTTAAACAAATTCTAACTTTGAAATACATAAACAAAAATCTGCATACTATGCTAATCAAAATTCTGCATACTATACTAATCAAGATTCTGCATTCTATGCTACTCTATTTCTGCATACTATGCAAACATAAATTCTACACTATAATACTTAACCAACTGCACTATAATTTGTTTTTTTAAAAAACTGCACTATAAGTTCTACCAAAAATCCGCACTACAAGTTCCACAAAAAATTTGCACTATAAATTCCACCAAAAATCTGCACAAGTTCCACCAAAAATCTACACTATAAACTTAATTAAAATCTGCACTATAAGCTTAATTAAAATATGCACTATAAGCTTACATAAAAATCTGCACTATAAGCTTAATTAAAATCTGCACTATAGGCTTAATTAAAATCTGCACTATAAATTCCATCAAAAATCTGCACTATAAACTTAATTAAAATCTGCACTATAAGCGTAATTAAAATCCACACTATAAGCTTACATAAAAATCTGCACTATAAGCCTAATTAAAATCTGCACTACAAGTTTAATTAAAATCTGCACTATAAGCTTACATAAAAATCTGCATTATAAGCTTAATTAAAATCTGCACTATAAGCTTAATTAAAAGTCTGCACTATAAGCTTAATTAAAATCTGCACTATAAGCTTAATTAAAATCTACACTATAAGCCTACATAAAAATCTGCATTTCTAATTACAAGGGAAAAAACAAATCTTGGATCTACTCTAAATTCCCAAGCAACCACAATCCTTTACAACATATTCCGAAAACTAAAAGAAACACTAAATCAAAGCTCGAAACTGCCCTTACCGTAGGTGAGTAGCACTTACCTTGGTTTCTTGGTCTTACAATCCGAATTAGGCTTCTAGGGTTTCGGAGAGCTTGAGATTTTGGCTCTTCTTCGTCCCCACGGCTTCTCTTCGACGAGAGGATCTTAAGGAGGTGAAGAACTCTCGGGATTTGCCCTTTGCCGGCCGCCGGAGAGAAGCCTAGCTCCGGCTTGTTTCCGCCCGAGAAATCGCCATCGCCGCGGGCAGAAGAAAGGAGAGGAGAAAGGTTTCTAGGTCACGGGAAATAAAACCCTCTCCTAACTTATCCCTTTTATAATCTCCAATATTCTATTAACTTCTTAAATAAATTTTGCTACCTTTTCTAAATAGAACCGCCCGCTTGGGCACTTGGTTAGCCGGATTCGCTTAAGGTTCAGTTCGGGTCGGAGGTCGCGAGTTCGAATCTCGGCCGCAACCCTTTTATTCCAATTTATTTTCTGTTTATTAACTACCACTTAAATAATTTTCACTCCTCCTTTAATTAGCAATGCCCGCTTGAACACTTGGCTAGCCGCGTTTCGCCAAAACCTCTGACCGGGTCAGAGGTCGCGGGTTAGATTCCTCATCTGAACCTTTTATTCCCATTATTTTCTATTTCCTAACTATTGCTTAAATAAATTTTGTTCTCCTTTTAATTAGCAACGCCCGCTTGGGCACTTGGTCAGCCGGATTTTGGCTCGGTTGGAGGTCTCCGGTTCGAATCTCATCTTGGATATTATTTTTGTCAAAACTTCTTTCGTTTAATAAAAATACCAAACAGACTCCAAAAATTATATAAAAATACTCTAAAAATTTCTAAAAATCTCTAGAATATTTCTAAAGCATTTCTAAATATTTTTCAATGCTATTAGGACTTGGAATGAGGAAATTTGGGTCGTTACACAAAGTCTAAGGTAGAAAACATAGAATAGTTCACATGCATATTCTAAATCATATATATAATTTTTTTGACACACAAGACAGATCTTCATCCACCATGCCACTTCCACGCATCTTTGCCCTTCCTGCTTCTCCCTTTAGTTTAGCCATTCTTTTCCCTTCTCTGCAGTACAAGGAAAAATAAAACTATAAGCACATAGGCTTAGTAAGATCCTTTTATACTCACAAAAACCATGAATCATGAATTAAATATATAGTAGTGACATATTCTTTTATTCAATCTATAACTTGAACATTTACATGCTAGCATAAAGTAGTGGCATACTCACTTAATCCAATCATAACATAACATGTGAGCATAAGCATAATGTAATAGCATGTTCATCTAGGCAACATAACATATCTCAAAAGTGCATAAATCATAGCATATGGAAGCATAAGCATATATAGCATGAAACATCTCAAGAGAGCATCTACCTAAAGCATAAGAAATCATATAGCATGAGATATGTAGATGCAAGATGTTCTTTTGAAAACATGTATCATGTAGCATGAAATGAATATATGCAAGATGTCCTTTTGAAAATATATATCATATAAGTAATTAAACATAATCTCAACATGAGGGCCCGACTTTGTACCACATACATACATGAATGCGCGCATCCTAAGTAGATCCAAGATAGCTAATCTTGAACCTACTAGGAACTAGGCCCGTTTCATTGACCATCGACCTAGGGGCAACTTAGGAGCCCATCCCTTTTACTAAGCCTGTTTCATAAACCATCGACCTAGGGACAACTTAGGAGCCCATTATTGTAACACCCCAAATTTCATAATTTAGAGTTCTAAAAGACCTTATTAAAATCTAGAAATGTTTTAGAAAAATTCTAGAGATTTTTAGGAATTTATAGAGTATTTTTATGCAATTTTTGGAGTTCGTTTGGTATTTTTACCAAGAGGAAGAAGTTTAAAAAAAAAAAGAAGAAAGAAAAATGTTGAAGCTGGGTTTTGAACCCAAGACCTCAGGCTTAACCCGAGTCTTAACCGAACTCAGACAACCAGCTGGTCCACGACTGTTTTGTTATAATTTAAGGGAATTAAATATGATTAAGTAGTTTTAAGAAATGAAATTAAAATTCTGTTTAAAAAAAAATAAAGAGTCGAGGGCGGCTCGAATCCGAGACCTTCGAGAATCCGCTTTTCCAGCAGACCAAGCGCGCACGTTGATATTTCGTGAACAAATCAATCACGAATTGGTCTTAAGCCGTAGGTTATAAAAGGATAAGAAAGAGAGGGGTTAATTATTTTCTTTTCTCTCTTCTCCTCTTCCCTGGCGTCGACGACCCCTCTCGGGCGGAAAACATAGACGAGTTGAAGGCTTCGTCTCCGGCGCCGACCAAGGGGTCTTTCCGCGAGATCTTCACGGATCCGAACACCTCTCGTCAAGGAGAACACACGGGCATAGAAGGAGGGCAGAGATCTTCACTTCTCCAAACCCTAGAAGGCTCTCTTTCGGCTGTAGGACCAAGAATCCGAGGTAAGTGCTTCCTCACCTGCAGTAGAGTAGCTCCAGATTCTTGTTTCTTCCTTGTTTTCAAATTTTGCTATGGAGATTTCCGTTTAGGGCTTGGCGTCAGCTGGTTTTCAATGAAGTTGTTCATTCTTGGTGTTCGGCTGGGTTTTATTGGGCTTTGGTGGTTGTCGATGGTTTCAAAGCATGTTTTAAAGAAAGGATATGAATTGTGTAGATTCGTCGTTTAGCATGTGTTTGGTTGCTTCGGGATTTAGTAGTTGCTTCTTCAACTATGCTTTGTGATGATTTCCGAAAGAATGATTCAGTCGAACTTAGTGTTTAATGCTCAGGTTTGCTAGGTTGCTGGAGAACTTGCTTGAATTCAACTTGTTGTCACTGTGAATGATCTGTTTTGACTGGAAGTTGTGGTAGGTTTCTGTTGCAGCTTTGTTCTGGGATAGCGGTTTGATTTCTATTGAATAGATTTGAGAAGTTTTCGAATCCGAATTGTGTTCCTTGTATTGCTTCTACAGGATTGTTGGTTTGAGTTAGTTTCAGATTCGTTTCCGTATCACGATCGTGTTCCTGGTGTTAATGACGGTCAGATTTGAACTATGTGTATACAATTTAACATGGTTTTGTTCTTCCGAATAGATAAAATGGATTTTCAAAGTGTTAAATGTTGGTGCGGGAAGCATCCGACGATCGAACTCGTGTTTTGATAACGGCAAAGAATTCGAAGTTAAGATGTTTTTTAGTCTATCAAGCCTACTTGAGGATTTCAGGAAAGTCCTAGCTACGGTTAGGCAAAGGGAAAACCCTAGGGGGCAGTAACCCTAGGTTATAGGGGGTGGTAACCCTATGCGGAAAGTCTTGGCAGGTCGATGGCTTCAGGCAAAAGTCCTAGGGGGTGGTAACCCTAGGTGAAAAGTCCTGGTGTCGCGAACCAGGTGAAAGACTGGACTAGCCGGGGAAGCGGATGTCCAGCAGAAAGTCCGGAAGCATCGAGTGCTGAGCAAAAGTCCAGTCGATCTGGAGGATCGACTGACAACAGGTAAATCTACTAAGTGGAGTAGGTGAGGACGCGTTCCCCGCAGAGGGAACAGTAGGCGTCGGGTCGACCTAGGGCTTCCGGCTGGAAATCCAAAGTCAGACTAGGACAGTCCGAAGACTGTCAATTATTACTTACTGTGTTTTATCAGATTCTAACACTGTCTTGCAGGGTATTTTGCTCGGACTAACCTTTGTTTGCAGGTGAGGAGCCTGCTGGAAAAAGGCTGTCCGGGCGCCAGGGATGGATCCGGGCGCCCGGAACAGGTCCTGGCGCCCGGGACCAAACTTTATCCCTGCCGCGACTTCGCCACGTGGAGCATCCTGGTTGGTTGGCCACGTCACACTCCAGGCGCCCGGAAGGGATCCAGGCGCCTGGAATCACATATAAAAGGAGGGTTGAGGTGCAGCTTCAAAGAACAACGAATTCTAAGTGATCTTTCATCAACACGCTGCTCCAAAAGACGCTCCGAAGTGCTACTACAAGTACCCGACGACCCGAAGCTTCAGAATTAGCACTTCTTGTCGTCGGTATAATTTTTGATAGCTTTTATTTGTACTCATAATTGTAATCTGTTAACGAGCTTATAGTTGTTGCCCACCGGAAGCGATCAAGGATCGCGAGCCTTCGAGTAGGAGTCGACTTAGGCTCCGAACGAAGTAAAATCGACCTGTCTCTTTGTGTTGTCTCTTTATTTTTATTTCCGCTTATTCCGCTGCACATTTTAACTCCGATAGTTTTCCAATAATTGAACGAAATAGCCATGAGCGCTATTCACCCCCCCTCTAGCGCTTCTCGATCCAACAATTGGTATCAGAGCGAGGTAGTCTTGAATCAGTGCAACCACTATTCGAGACAAGTTTTTCGTGGTTTTGTTCGGAGTCGATTAGAATTTAGCCTCATAGCTATATTCTAATCTCTTTTTACGAATCGATTTTCTGCTCAAAGCTGGTCAATACCACTTGAGCCTGTTATTTTTTCCTTCCTCCCGCACTACTAATCCAAGACTTAGTCTTGGAATATATCTTGTTGTTTCTGTTTTTTTAGATCTAAATGGCCCAACAAGAAGGATTTAGCACCGTTCGTCCCCCATTATTTTCCGGAGAAGACTTCGGATATTGGAAGGGGCGAATGGAAATTTATCTAAAGATCCAGTTCGACACCTGGATGATCGTCAAAACAGGATTGCAACTACCAACTGGTACAGACGGTAAGCCTACATCCTGTGAAAACTGGGAGCCAGCATTTATCAAAAAGGTGGAAGCCGACGCCAAAGCCACCTGCACAATCCAGTGCGGCCTTACCAAAGAAGAGCTCAACAGAGTCGGTCCATTCTCCTCCACAAAGAAACTATGGGAGAAACTGATCGAACTACACGAGGGCACCTCAGAAACCAAGGTAAGTAAACGTGATTTGTTACTAAATAAACTATATAATTTGAAAATGCAGGAAGGCGAGACGGCAAGCTCTTTGCACGCCCAAATTCAAGATATCCTGAATTCTCTACATGGAATCGGGCAGAAGGTAGAAAACAGAGATATGATAAGGTATGCCCTTAACTCATTCCCTAGGAGTACACTATGTGCATCAATGGTAGATGCCTATAAAGTCTCTAAGGATTTGTCCTCCTTGAAATTAGACGAATTATTTAGTGAATTCGAACTCCATGAACAAACTAGTGCACAGCCATCCGAGAAAGGGATTGCTTTGATTGCAGGAACGAGTCGAACATGGGAATCAAGAGGACGGCGAAAAATTGAATCGGAATCAGAAGACGAACCTGACTCAGAAGATTCAGAAGATGAACTGACCAGCGAACTTGTGAATCTTGTAAAGAAGCTCTACAAGAAGAAGAAGGGCTTCAACAAGAAAGATCTAAAGAAGGCAGTCCAATCCAGGGAGGCCCAACAAAACTCAAAGGTAAAGTTCGAAGTCACATGTTACGGGTGCAACCAGAAAGGGCATATCAAGGCCAACTGTCCCAACCAAAAGGTGGCCAAAAAGCAAAGAAGAAAGAAGGCCCTAAAGGCAACCTGGGACGAATCTTCCTCGGAGGACGAAGACGACGAACTCGACCAAACGAGTTTACTCGCATTGATGGCCCGGGACCAGATCATCGAATCCGAAAGCGAGTCAGAAGCCGACTCCGAGCAAAGCCACGGATCCGCATCCGTTTCCGAAGGGCCAGACTCCGCTGTAAGTATTCCTAGGCTTAATAATTTAGTCAATTATTTACTTCGCAAATTAGCCAAGTCAAATTTGAAAATTAAGTCACTTTTAAAAGAATTAACCATTCTTAAAGGAGTAACTAACTCAAAATCTTTAACTGAAGATTCAACTCAAGTACAACAACTTGAGAAAGAAAATTCAAATCTGAAAAATCAGTTAAATGATTTAAAAATTACTTTAGAAAAGTTCTCTCTGGGCTCCAAGAATTTGGATCTAATTCTTGGGACACAAAGAGCCGTCTACAATAGAACTGGGCTAGGATATAAAAGTAAAAAGAAATATAAATCTTATTTATCCTTAATAAACAAACAAAGTAGTAAATCAGTCCAAGCATGGGTCCCCAAGTCCAAATTGATAAATCAAATTGGACTTGGCCAATACTGGGTTCCGAAGGATCAAATATACTTCCTCACCAGACCATATCGAGGCCGTGATCCAGGGAAAGCTAAAATGAAAACGATCGTAAGTTAAAATTCGAAATTAAATTAAAAATCTAAAATCAAATTCAAAATTCAAAATTCGAAATTAAATTAAAAATCTAAAATCAAATTCAAAATTCAAAATTAAATTAAAAATTTTAAAAATTAAACAAATCAAAATTATAAATGAAAAATAGATGGAGGGTCTAAACTAGCTAGCACCTCCAACTGAACTACCCGACAGGGTAACTGAACCTAATTTACCCGGAATGGGTAAAACAAGAATGGATTACCCGGCAGGGTAGTTAAGGTTAGATTAAAACGGGATAAGTTTAACTTGATCCACAGTACTGGTGAAGTTTTTGGATGATAGTACGTTAGGGAAACTTGGGCATCGCATGTCTAGGAAGATATGGCTTCGACCTGGTGCATTTGGCCAAGTGGAACTGACCGAAGCTACCCTTAAATGGATCCTAACTAGTTAGACCAAGTTTTAGTATTAAGTTCAATGGGTAGGACTATTTGGAAAACCTCGAAGGCATGGTTACTTTAATGAGCTCCTTGTGACTCACCATAGCCGAGAAGTTTATCCAAAAAATGCTTACTTGTTGAATCCAAAGCTAAACCTGAATCTAACACAAGACTAAACAAAACCCTTAAATTGAACCTCAATTCATCTCACAAAAAATTATAGGATTCCCTGATTGAGAAATTAGATCGGGTGAGATGACTAAGTAATAAAAAAAAAAACTTAAATTTCAAAATTATTTTAAACTTAAATTTCAAAATTATTTTAAACTTAAATTTCAAAATTATTTTAAAAACTTAAATTTCAAAATTATTTTAAAAACTTAAATTTCAAAATTATTTTAAACTTAAATTTCAAAATTATTTTAAAAACTTAAATTTCAAAATTATTTTAAACCTAAATTTCAAAATTATTTTAAAAACTTAAATTTCAAAATTATTTTAAAAACTTAAATTTCAAAATTATTTTAAACTTAAATTTCAAAATTATTTTAAACTTAAATTTCAAAATTATTTTAAACTTAAATTTCAAAATTATTTTAAACTTAAATTTTAAAATTATTTTAAAAACTTAAATTTCAAAATTATTTTAAACTTAAATTTCAAAATTATTTTAAACTTAAATTTCAAAATTATTTTAAAAACTTAAATTTCAAAATTATTTTAAAAACTTAAATTTCAAAATTATTTTAAACTTAAATTTCAAAATTATTTTAAACTTAAATTTCAAAATTATTTAAAAAACTTAAATTTCAAAATTATTTTAAATACTTAAATTTCAAAATTATTTTAAACTTAAATTTCAAAATTATTTTAAACCTAAATTTCAAAATTATTTTAAACTTAAATTTCAAAATTATTTTAAACCTAAATTTCAAAATTATTTTAAAAACTTAAATTTCAAAATTATTTTAAACTTAAATTTCAAAATTATTTTAAACTTAAATTTCAAAATTATTTTAAAAACTTAAATTTCAAAATTATTTTAAACCTAAATTTCAAAATTATTTTAAACCTAAATTTCAACATTATTTTAAAAACTTAAATTTCAAAATTATTTTAAAAACTTAAATTTCAAAATTATTTTTTTTTAAAAAAAACTAAAATTTCAAAATTATTTTAAAAACTTAAATTTCAAAATTATTTAAAATTAAAAAAAAAACTTAAAATTTAAAATTATCTTTAATACAATAGAATAGAAAATTTAGGGAGACAATAAACATAGTGTCTGCTTCAATCACGCTCTCTTTAATCCATTAAAAAGAAACCAATTCAACTACTTCATGTGTAGGAATTGGATCAATGGATGTTGGATAGTGGATGCTCTAGACATATGACTGGAGACAAGTTGAAGTTTACCAAACTCAAGTACAAGAGTCTAGGATCAGTTGCATTCGGCAACAACGGTAAACTTAAAGTAATCGGAAAAGGTAATATTGAACTTAGTTCCGATTTCGTTATTCGAAATGTTTTATTGGTTGACAATTTTAACTTTAATTTACTAAGTATAAGTCAATTGTGTGACAGCGGATATCTAGTTAATTTCGATAAATCTGGATGTCTAGTTAAAAATATTGAAAATCCAGAAATTAAACTTAAGGGACTTAGGAAAAATAACATCTACACAATTAATTTATCAATATCCTCTATAAAGTGTCTCCTGACACAACAAGAGGAAACCCAACTGTGGCACAGAAGGCTGGGTCACACACACACAAGACTTATTTCAAGAATGAGTCAAAATGGTCTAGTTAGAGGTTTGCCCAAATTAAAATTTATTGAAAATTCAATCTGTGATGCATGTCAAAAAGGAAAACAAACCAAGTCAACCCACAAGTCAACTAATCTAAAAAGATCCAACACCATACTTGAGCTCCTTCACCTTGATCTATTTGATTCACATGGAGCCAAATCACTAAACAAGAACCAATATTGCTTAGTAATAATTGATGACTACTCCAGGTACACTTGGGTAAAATTTCTAAAAACAAAAGATGAAACCTATGAAATATTTAGTAATTTTTGCAACTTAACGGAAAATGAAAAAGATACTAAAATTAAAAGAATAAGAAGTGATCACGGAGGGGAATTTGATAATCATAAGTTCACCCAATTTTGTAAAATAAATGGATACCAACATGAATTTTCATGTCCTAGAACCCCCCAACAAAATGGACTAGTCGAACGTAAAAATAGAACACTACAAGAAGCCGCTAGGACAATGTTAAACGAATATGAGTTAAGTCACCAATTTTGGGCTGAAGCAATAAATACGGCAAATTATATTCAAAACAGAATTTTAATAAACAAATATCACAACAAAACACCGTATGAACTCTACTATCATAAAATTCCCAATCTAAACTATTTAAAAGTATTTGGTTATAAAGTTCACATTTTAAATACTAAAGATTACTTAGGAAAATTTACACCCAAATCTAACCAAGGAATATTCTTAGGATACTCCTCTACCAGTAGAGCCTTTAGAGTATATAATCAAAATACATTGAAAGTTGAAGAAACAACTAATGTAATATTTGATGAAGAAAACAACTTACCTAATATAAATACAAATATTAACACTAACCCAAGAGATGTAGATGATGGTGAAATCCAACCTAATCTTAATGAGTCTGAAGAACCAGTTTCTGACTCACAGATAAGACCAACTAGAATAAGCACCTCTCACCCACCTGACCAAATTTTGGGTGACCCAAACCTAGGAGTCAGAACTAGGTCGTCCTATAGAAACCTTAGTCAGATTGCTCTAATTTCTAAAATTGAACCTAAAACTATAGAAGAAGCCCTGCCTGATCCAGACTGGATCATTGCAATGCAGGAAGAATTAACCCAATTTGAGAGAAACCAAGTCTGGGACCTTGTACCTAAACCCATAGGTAAATCAATAATAGATACTAAATGGGTTTTTAGGAACAAGTTAGATGATCATGGTGATATAGTAAGAAACAAGGCAAGGTTAGTAGCCAAAGGGTTTAGTCAAGTCGAAGGCCTAGACTATGATGAAACCTATGCTCCAGTAGCTAGACTCGAGTCCATTAGGATGTTATTAGCCTATGCAGCCAATAAAGGATTCAAATTGTACCAAATGGACATTAAGTCAGCCTTTTTAAATGGTTTTATCAAGGAAGAAGTCTACGTAAGCCAACCTCCAGGGTTTGAAGACATAGACTACCCTAATCACATTTTTAAATTAAAAAAGACACTATATGGACTAAAACAAGCCCCTAGAGCATGGTATGAAAGATTATCTAATTACTTAATATCCAAAGAATTTAACCAAGGACAAATCGATCCTACTTTCTTCATGAAAACTATAGGAAAAGACATCTTTATAGCCCAAATCTATGTTGATGACATAATTTTTGTCTCAACTAACTCAAAATTTCTAAAAGAATTTATTAAGTTAATGGAAAGTGAATTTGAAATGAGCATGGTTGGGGAACTCAACTTTTTCTTAGGCTTACAAATAAAACAAACCAAAGATGGAATCTACATTTATCAAACTAAGTATGCTAAGGAGTTAATCAAAAAATTCAGCATGGAAAACTCAAAAATTATAAATACTCCAATGGCAACCAACATAAACATTGACTCTGATCCTGAAGGAAAACCTGTAGACCCAAAATACTATAGGAGTGCCATAGGGAGTTTACTTTATCTAACTGCAAGTCGACCTGACATACTGTTTGCAGTAGGTATGTGTGCAAGATACCAATCCTGTGCAAGAGAGTCACACCTAACATATGTTAAAAGAATACTGAGGTATATTAAAGGAACTCTAAATGTAGGACTTTGGTATCCAAGAACTTGCACTTTTGACCTTTATGGCTATTCTGATTCAGACTATGCCGGGTGCAAGCTAGACAGAAAAAGTACAAGTGGTGGCTGCCGTTTTAATCTACTTGTGCCTAGTAAGTTGGTCAAGCAGAAAGCAACATTGTGTTGCTCTATCCACTACAGAAGCTGAATACATAGCTCTAGGAGAATGTGCATTTCAATTGTTATGGATGATGCATACACTAAAAGACTATCAACTAGACTATAAAAATACTAAAATTTTTATTGATAATATCAGCTCAATTAATCTGACCAAAAATCCTATACACCACTCTAGGACCAAACACATAGAGGTAAAACACTACTTTGTAAGGGATCATGTAGCTAAAGGTGAAATTGCACTCAACCACGTTGAGTCCAAATCAAACCTAGCTGACATTTTTACAAAACCCTTACCTGAACTTGAGTTCAGTGGACTTAGAAGGCAAATAGGAATGTGTTGGGTAGAATAGATATCTTACTATTATTATTTTGTTTTCAAATTCTAGGAAAAACAGTTTTCAAAAACTCCAATTTTACTAGACTTTCAAAAGTTGGGTTTAGTCTAGGACTTCCCCCTAGATATCATGTTCCCCTAGAATTAAGCCAGAGCATCTCACAAAACACCTAGGTTTACCTTGATTGTGATTGAAAAACATAGAATGGCGTGAGATGCATAGGGTATAGCCTGGACTCAAGAATGCTTATATCTGTGCATCAATATGAGTCTGGGCGTTAAATATGCAATAAACATTAGTCAAGTTAAAGTTCTCCAGCTCTAGTCAAGTCTATCTGGACCTAAATAACTTAACTTGACTAACCTGGTAAAAGCTATTGTCCTATAGACAATCAGCAAGTAGCTAAAGGTTAGACAGTTGGCAAAGGATACTCAATTTCTTTTTTAAGAATGTTTTGTTCTCTATGACTATGATACCTAATATATAAACATGACTTGTGCTTGGACTTAAGGACCAACTGAACTTAAAAAAAATAATCTTGTCCTAAAAACTTAAATTCCAATTGACCTTAAACTTCCAAACTCTGTTGAATATTGCTAACTTTAATCATGTACAACTCTTTATACATTGCCCATTTTTTAATTATGGCAAAGGGGGAGAGTAGCAAAAATGTAAACATAAAATTCATGTTAAAAATTAAAATTAAGGGGGAGCAAAAATTAAGGGGGAGCCAAAGTTAAGGGGGAGTATATAGGGCAAAATTTACTTTAGTTACTTTGTTCATCTATACTTAGCAAAATTTTGCCTGTGTTTAAAATGACTATCTATTCGCTTGTTTACTTAACTTCGAATTTGTGTTGCCATAATAAAAAAGGGGGAGATTGTTGGTGCGGGAAGCATCCGACGATCGAACTCGTGTTTTGATAACGGAAAGAATTCAAGTTAAGATGTTTTTAGTCTAACAAGCCTACTTGAGGATTTCGTGAAAGTCCTAGCTGCGGTTAGGCAAAGGAAAACCCTAGGGGCAGGAACCCTAGGTCATAGGGGTGGTAACCCTATGCGGAAAGTCTTGGTGTCGATGAACTCAAAAGTCCTAACGGTGGTAACCCTAGGTGAAAAGTCCCGTGTCGCGAACCAGTGAAAGACTGGACTAGCCGTGAAGTGGATGTCCAGCAGAAGTCCGGAAGCATCGAGTCTTGAGCAAAGTCCACGATCCGGAGGATCGACCGGCAATGTAAATCTCCGAGTGGAGTAGGTGGGGCCGCCCCGCAGGAACAAGAGGCGTCGGGTCGACCTAGGGCTTCCTACCGAAATCCAAAATCGACTTGACAATCCAACACCGCCAATTATTACTTATCGTGTTTTATCGATTCTAACACCGCCTTGCGGTATTTTGCTCGGACTAACCTTTGTTTGCAGGTGAGGAGCCTGCTGGAAAAAGGCTGTCCGGGCGCCCGGGACCAAACTTTATCCCTACCGCGACTTCGCCACGTGGAGCATCCTGGTTGGTTGGCCACGTCACACTCCAGGTGCCCGGAAGGGATCCAGGCGCCCGGAATCGCATATAAAAGGAGGGTTGAGGTGCAGCTTCAAAGAACAACGAATTCTAAGTGATCTTTCATCAACACGCTGCTCCAAAAGACGCTCCGAAGTGCTACTACAAGTACCCGACGACCCGAAGCTTCAGAATTAGCACTTCTTGTCGTCGGTATAATTTTTGATAGCTTTTATTTGTACTCATAATTGTAATCTGTTAACGAGCTTATAGTTGTTGCCCACCGGAAGCGATCAAGGATCGCAGGCCTTCGAGTAGGAGTCGACTTAGGCTCCGAACGAAGTAAAATCGACCTGTCTCTTTGTGTTGTCTCTTTATTTTTATTTTCGCTTATTCCGCTGCACGTTTTAACTCTGATAATTTTTCAATAATCGAACGAAATAGCCACGAGTGCTATTCACCCCCCTCTAGCGCTTCTCGATCCAACATTAAAGAAGGTTCCTAGTGTGCATTGTATTCCTTGGGTTGACTGCAGAATTTTCGGACAGATTAGAAAGAATGGATTTAGGCGTGGTAGCAGATTTTAGATAGGTTTAATATGTAGATTTATTAAAGCATTGTTACTGTACCCAAGCTTAAATCCTTTCATAATTAGTATGCAGATTTTGTTAAGTCTAGTATGCAGATTTAGATAAGCTTAGTATGCAGATTTTAGATAAGTTTAGTATGCAGATTTTAGATAAGCTTAATACGCAGATTTCTATTTAAGCTTGTATGCAGATTTTTGTTTAAGCATTTCAGTGTTAGAATTTGTTTAAACATTTCAGTTTTTTTATAAGAAGCATTCTTTTATTAGAAGTATTAACAAGAAATGTTCTGGGATGGTGGTATGATCCGGGGACCTAAGCCCGGTGAGCGCGCCAGAATCAACCAAGATATGTTCTGGGATGGTGGTATGATCCGGGGACCTAAGCCCGGTGAGCGCGCCAGAATCAACCAAGATATGTTCTAGGATGGTGGTATGATCTGGGGACCTAAGCCCGGTGAGCGAGTCAGAATAAAGGGGGACTCCGGTCCTAAGTTCGGACCCCTACCAACCTAGCGCTAGAGTAGTTGTCTGATCAACAACTTATGTTACGGTACTACTAAGTGCAACTAGATCACCACAATAGTAGGTTTATAAGTACGCATGCAAGTATGTTCAAGTCATGTTCATGTTTATGCCTATGTTTATGTTTATGTTAGACTTGCTTACATGTTTAGCATTTCAGTATGCTTTGTTTCTTCCGCTGTTAGATGAGCATGAGTAGTATTTTCTTATGAGCTTTTAGTTTTTAGATTTCTTCCAGCTTACGTGCACATTCGAGTTTTTGTGAGATAGATAGCGCTTACTAAGCAAATTTTGCTTATAGACTACACTTCCTCTTACTGCAGATACAGGAAAGGAAAAGATATAGAAAGGAAGGCGACAAGGAGGTGTTCGAAGGATGTGTGATGCCAGGACTATGGAAGCCTTGAGACTTAGTTTAAGAATTTATTAAGATTGTCATTTATTAAGAATGTATTAGATGAGTCATTTTAGTCTTCCGCTGTTAGTTAATTGTATGTTTTTATTTTGTTTCCGCTATTTATTACTTGCATGATTTGATTTTATTAAACTGCGTGGTGATGTTATTCCTTTTGTGTGTTTGATATGTGTTCCAGCCGCCTGTGGCTGTGTATATTATGTTATGTATGTCAGTTTAAGGTCACCGGTACAGGGGAGACTCTGCCGAAATTTTTCGGTAGGGTTTCCATGTGATTTCGTTAATAGTTAAGTAACAGTCACTCTTAGAGTAGTAGTAGTAGTAAGAAGGGTGGTCGTTACAATTGTAATGTCCAAAAATTCTCAAAATTATTTTAGAAATATTCTATGATTTTTCTGGAATTTTAGAATATTTTTATGGGATTTTTAGAGTAGCTGAAGTAGCAAAAATAAATAGGACCGCAAAATAGCCTACGCGGGAATTGAACCCGAGACCTATTAGGTCCTATGACTTATGGTGAACCATGGTAACCAGGTGAACCCAGCAGGGACGTACTGAAAGGAAAGGGAATCAATTTTATTTAAGTTGGAGTTGGGGTGAATTAGATCACTTAATATAAATAAGGAATAATTAAGTGAAGGGTTATTTGGATCGTGATTTTTCCTCTCCTTAAAACCTCACCGCCGCCCACCTCTCTTTTCTTGCTCTCTCTCCGCGCCAACCACAAGGAAGGATAGGGTTCCACCCAAGGGCACCTTCCGGTGACGACTTCGACACGAGGACGCTCCCCTCTGCGAGAGGAATGCGTGGACGCGAGAAGATCGTCGAAAGGATCGTCTCCTCCGGAGATCTAGTGATTAGAATCGTAAGAAAATCTGAACAAGAGGTAAGAAACTCCTCACATGCGGTATAAGTAGCTATTCGTGTGATTTTTATGCATTAGTTTAGTCGTATGCAAATTTCAGCACATAAGGTGTGCACTAGCGTACACCAAGTGCTCGATAGAATGCTTAGCGTAGTCAAATGCAAATTAGGCATTTTATTAGCTTGGATAAATGCACTAGAAGCATTTACATAGCCTATTTAGTCTTGCTCCAGCTTTTACAGGACCAGATGTCCAATGGGTGGGCTCCCACAGTCGCCTCTAGGTTCAGATAATCTAGTTCTGGGTTTAGACAACCTAGTAGAAGCAAGACAATAGCTATTAGCTTATGTTCAGTATTTTACTTTCTCAGTGGCACTGTACTGGATTTGATATCCATTGGGTTGGACTCCCATAGTCGTCCCTAGCTTCAGCTAACCTAGCAAACCCTACTAGATTTGGAATTTGCAACCCCGGGTTTAGTTAGGTATGCGCGCACAGCAAGTACAGCCATCGGGCCCAAACAGCAGCATGATTATTATTTTAATCTATTATGTTATTAGCTTTTCAAAACTCACAAGGATCAGTTATATTAGTTGAGTTTGAATTCAGCTTCAGTCTAGCTCAGTTCATGTTTCAGTTCAGCTCTCTCTTATGATTATGTATGATAGCTCTATGTTCAGTTTATTTCACCTGCTTTAGATGGTAGTATGCCATGACTAGCTTTTGATTGCTATATATTGTATGATAGCATGCCATGTTTTAGTTTAATCAGTACACATTTCAAATAGCATGTTTTAAAATCATGAAATGCACCGTATGCATGTTTTGTGAGGTAGATGGTTTCTTACTAAGCGAAAGCTTACAGATACTTTCTTTTCCTTATACTGCAGATAAAGGCAAAGGAAAGATGGACTAGCGGAGGCTGGAGGTCAATGCAACGATGAGGATGTGTGTGGATGGAACTTGGAATAGAGATCTTAGGGAATTTCAGCAAGCTTGTTTAAACACTAGAACCTTTTTAGCATTTGGTTATTTTGCACCATAGCATGTTAAATGTTATGAATTAGTTAATCAAGCATCCTATCATATTTAGAATACTGTTTTTGTGATGTTAGAATGTTTGGCATTTAGTTTAGAATTGTTATAGGTGATTTTGGCACGAACAAGTGCTGAAATCAGACCTTTGGTCGAAATCAGAAACTCGAATCGATTAGCTGATCGATTCGAGAGTCTCCAATCGATCGAAGGATCGATCGGGCAATTTGCCTCGCGAATAGTAGGCCTCTGGATCGATCAGCCGATCGATCCCGTGAATTCTGTCACGAACAGAAGGCTCTGGGATCGATCACTGGATCGATTGGCCAGTCTGGATCGATCAGCCGATCGATCCAGAATATTGTCCCGGGCACAGTAGCGTGCTGGATCGATCACTGGATCGATCCAACCCAAGTTCCGCATATATTAGCCGGCTGAATCGATCACTGGACCGATTCAACTGTTCCTATCGATCTGTGGATCGATTGGGAGGCCCGAAAGGTGCTAGGAAGCCTCTAGTTCAGTTCCTTGACCATAGGGGAAGTATAATGTGTCATGAATAGATAGATTACACCCCTGAGCATGTATAGAATCAAGAAATATCAATAGTTAGCAAAATTTTAATTAGTACAGCTTCCGCATCTTGATTTAGTAATGGTCAGGGAATAGTTAGCACAGATTAATGTAACGATGCCTCACAGCTTAGCCAGTAGAAGGTGGGTCGTTACAGAGTGGTATCAGAGCAGTTTCCATACTTCCTACACACACATCAGCATTGAACCTGCAGCTTCCAAGTAAGAACATCTCTCACTTTCTTTATGTTTCTTGTTTCATGTTTAGATATAACTAAAGCATGCTTATTCATGATATTAGTTGACATGATAACAATAGTTACTCCCTTATGATTGTGTTAGTCATGTATGTCCTTTATGTCTCTAGAGATGGCACAAGGACGCCCAGCTAGGAGGACACCAGCCACTGAGCCCCAATATGAGGCAGGCAGTTCAGTGCCTCCCCCAGACCTGACAACATTGGTGGCTCAGTTACAGCAGCAGTTAGCTGAACAGCAGCAGGAGATAGCCACCTTAAAGGCTAATCAACAGAACACTCCCACAGTCACCCCGGAACCAAACGTAGCAACGCCAGTAGTCTTAGAGGTTCCACCAGTCCAGCCTACAGCACCAGTAGCCCCAGCAGCAGAGGCAAAGAGAGAAGCCTATCTGATCCAGTGGCAGAGAGTCAAGCCCGATAATTTCTCAGGCACCAGCGAACCATGGGATGCTCAAGCTTGGTTCAAAACACTGGAGAGCACGATGGAGCTTTTGGACTGGCCAGAGCATGAGAAGGTGAAGTGCGCCTCCTTCTGTCTAACGGGAGATGCACGCATGTCGTGGGAGAGAATTAGAGCGAAGCGCCCAGTAAATTAGATGACATGGGCTGACTTCGAGAAAGAATTCTTCGAGGAGTTCTTTCACATGCGGGTTACAAACCGCCACTACGATGAGTTCACTGAGTTTCGTCAGGGTAACCTATCAGTTGAGGAAGCCGTGAAGAAATTCAATAGATTGGCTCGTTTATGCCCTGAACTAGTCAGCACAGAAAAAGAACGAGTCCGGTTGATGCTCAAGATGCTGAGGACGGAAATAGCGATGAACGTGGTTGGCGGCATTCATAGGCCGCAAACCACCGAAGAACTAGTCAGCAGTGCTCTGACCACCGAGCACTACCAAAATAGTATCAAACAGCAGAAGCAAGTCCTCTCAGAGTCAAAAGGGCAAGGAGGCTCAGACACTCAGAAACAACAGGGCCACAGCTCCAGCTGGAAAGGGAACTCCAGCAATAAGCGCAAACCAGGGAGTTACCCAAAAGGAGGGCCAGCTAGCAAACAGCCCAGTTATCCAAAGTGTGCTACTTGTGGGAAATTCCACCTTGGAGTTTGTCGTAAAGGCACATGAGGATGCTTTGAGTGTGGACAGGAAGGGCATATGGCTAAGCAGTGCCCGAACAAGACTAGTCTTCCTCCACCACAGCCGATTCAGTATGGAGGCCAGCCAGCTCAGTTACATCAGATGCAGGCCACTCTAGATGGTCCACACATCAGCCAGGGCAGACTAGAAGCCCCTCCAGCTATGACGAATGCAAGGATCTACTCCTTAACCAGAGAAGACGTAGCGAATGCCTCGACAGTTGTTACAGGTCAGATTAGTATTTTACAGCAAAGTACAACTGTATTATTCGATACTGGGGCAACCCATTCTTATATATCCAGGGCATTTGCTGAGAAGTTAGCATGACCTCCAGAGGTACTCAGTAGTCAGTTTCTGACGACCTTACCTTCAGGAGAAATTATGGCATCCACGCACTGGCTCAGAGTAGTGCCAGTCATTATAGCAAACAGAGAGCTCTTTTGTGATCTGATAGTGCTAAATATGACTGACTACGATGTCATCCTTGGAATGGACTTCTTGATCAGATATGGTGCTTCCATCGAGTGCTATAAACAGAAAGTCGTATTCCAACCTGAAGCAGAAGCGCAGTTCGAGTTCATCGGAGAATCCAAGAGAAAGGCCAAAAAGTTTCTCTCAGCTATGAAGGAACAGAGATTAATGGATTCAGGATGTACGAGATTTTTAGCACATGTAGTCAGTACCAGTCAGGATAGGGACCAACAGCTAGCAGAGGTCCGAGTCGTATGTGACTACCCAGCAGTCTTCCCTGAAGAACTCATTCCCGGTACAAATCCTATCTCCAAAGCGCCTTATCGCATGGCCCCAGCAGAACTGAAGGAACTTCATGAGCAACTACAGGAGCTGCTTAACAAGGGCTTCATACGTCCTAGTCACTCACCATGGGGAGTGCCTGTATTGTTCGTGAAGAAGAAGGACGGGAGCATGCGCTTATGCATAGATTACAGAGCACTGAACCAAGTCACCATTAAGAACAGATATCCTCTTCCCAGAATAGATGACCTGTTCGATCAGCTAAAGGGAGCAGCAGTGTTCTCTAAGATAGACCTCATATCAGGTTATCATCAGGTGAAAGTTAAAGAAGGGGATATACCCAAGACAGCGTTCAGGACCAGATACGGACACTACGAGTTCGTAGTCATGCCCTTTGGCGTGACGAATGCTCCAGCCACTTTCATGGACCTCATGAACAGAGTATTCAGAGAGTACTTAGATAAGTTCGTTATCGTCTTCATCGATGACATCCTTATCTATTCAGGAACTCAGGAAGAACATGCAGAGCACCTGAGAATAGTACTGCAGACCCTTCAGCAGAACCAGTTCACAAAATGTGAATTTTGGTTAGATCAGGTGTCCTTCCTGGGACACATCATCTCAAAGGATGGTATCATGGTAGACCCCAGTAAAATAGAAGCTGTGAGTAACTGGAAAAGACCCAAGAATGCCAGTGAAATCAGGAGCTTTCTGGGATTAGCAGGTTATTACAGAAAATTTGTAGAGGACTTCTCCAGGATAGCCTCCCCACTGACAGCTCTCACCAGGAAAAACAAGAAATATCAGTGGACAGAGGACTGCGAGAACACCTTCAGCGAGTTAAAAAGAAGATTGACCAGTGCACCTATTCTAGCTCTACCCGAGAACACAGATAGTTTCGATATTTATAGTGATGCCTCTAAGTTGGGACTAGGAGCAGTGCTGACGCAAGACGGAAAGGTAATTGCCTACGCCTCTAGACAACTCAAGGATTATGAGAAGAACTATCCTACTCATGACCTTGAGCTTGCAGCAGTGGTGTTCGCTCTCAAAATTTGGAGACATTACTTGTATGGAGCTCAGTGCAGAGTGTATACAGATCATCAGAGTCTGAAGTACTTCTTCACTCAGAAGGATCTGAATATGCGACAGTGCAGATGGCTAGAACTGGTTAAAGACTACGACATAGACATCCTCTATCACCCAGGAAAAGCAAATAGGGTAGCAGATGCACTTAGCAGAAAGTCCAGTGCTACCTTGTTATCTTTAGCAGCCATGTCACCGCCCCTACAGAAAGAGATCATAGACTTCAGTCTTGAACTCATAGTTGGACAGCTCTCTAGTATGACGTTAGAGTCTACCTTGCTTGGTGATCTTCAGACAGCTCAGGAACATGATCCTGAAATTCAGAAAATCAAGCAAGGATTAACAGAATCAGACAGTGGAGAATTCAGAGTGTCCGATAGCGGGGTGTTGTATTTTGGTGATAGATTATGTGTTCCAGATCAGGAGGAACTACGCAGGAAGATTTTAGATGAGCCTCACAAGACTCCCTATGTGATGCATCCAGGCTCCACCAAAATGTACCAGGACTTGAAGAAACACTTTTGGTGGCCTGGGATGAAGAGAGACATCGCTCGATATGTCAGCATCTGCCTAACCTGTCAGAGGGTTAAAGAAGAACATCAGAGACCAGGAGGAGTCTTGCAGCCCATTCAGATACCTGAATGGAAGTGGGAGGACATTTCTATGGATTTCATAGTGGGACTACCCAGAACCACGAATGGTTTCGATACCATCTGGGTAATAGTCGACAGGTTGACTAAATCATCCCACTTCTTAGCTATCAGGATATCCTACTCCATGGAACAGCTAGCACAGTTGTATCTCAAAGAGATCGTTAGACTACATGGAGTCCCACGAACCATTATATCAGACAGAGACAGCAGATTCACATCACACTTCTGGGAGTGTGTACAGTCAGCTTTGGGCATGAAGTTAAAGTTCAGCACAGCTTTCCATCCTTAGACAGATGGACTGATGGAGCGGGTAAATCAGGTACTTGAAGATATGCTCCAAGCATGTGCCCTAGATTTCAAGGGAAGTTGGTGCAAATATCTGAGTCTAGCAGAATTTGCATACAACAACAGCTATCATGCCTCTATCGGTATGGCACCTTACGAGGCTCTCTATGGGCGGAGGTGTAGATCTCCAATCTGCTGGTATGAGAGTGGTGAACAGAAAGAACTAGAGCTTCAGACAGATCTAGTAGCAGATACCACAGCAGCTATACAACAGATCCTCCAGAGGATAGAGACAGCTCAGAGTCGCCAGAAAAGCTATGCTGATACACGGCGCAGACCTTTAGAGTTCTCAGTTGGGGATTCAGTGTTCCTCAGAGTAGCTCCCATGAAGGGAGTAATGCGTTTTGGGAAGAAGGGCAAACTAAGTCCCAGATATGTGGGACCATACCTTATCAGCAGAAGAGTGGGCAAGGTAGCATATGAGTTAGAGCTACCCCAGGAAATGTCAGCTGCCCACAACGTATTTCATGTCTCTAT
This sequence comes from Zingiber officinale, assembly GCF_018446385.1. Classification (NCBI taxonomy): domain Eukaryota; kingdom Viridiplantae; phylum Streptophyta; class Magnoliopsida; order Zingiberales; family Zingiberaceae; genus Zingiber; species Zingiber officinale. Next base: position 3,051,423 of record NC_055995.1, on the reverse strand, counting down.
ACTGAAGAAGCATATCCCAGATGCCACCCAGGTGATTGAGCCCCAGTCGGTACAAGTCCGCGAAGACCTCAGCTATGACAGTCGGCCTATTCAGATAATAGACCGAGTAGTTAAGAAATTGCGGAACAAGGAAGTACCATTAGTGAAAGTAATTTGGTAAAGTCACACAGCAGAAGAGGCAACCTGGGAGACAGAAGCCAGTATGAGACAGAAGTACCCAGAGTTATTCTAAGTTCGAGGACGAACTTTTTATAAGGTATGGGGGATTGTAATGCCCGAAAATTCTCAAAATTATTTTAGAAATATTCTATGATTTTTATGGAATTTTAGAATATTTTTATGGGATTTTTAGAGTAGTTGAAGTAGCAAAAATAAATAGGACCATAAAATAGCCTACGCGGGAATTGAACCTGAGACCTATTGGGTCCTATGACTTATGGTGAACCATGGTAACCAGGTGAACCCAGCAGGGCCGTGCTGAAAGGAAAGGGAATCAATTTTATTTAAGTTGGAGTTGGGGCGAATTAGATCACTTAATATAAATAAGGAATAATTAAGTGAAGGGTTATTTGGATCGTGATTTTTCATCTCCTTAAAACCTCACCGCCGCCCACCTCTCTTTTCTTGCTCTCTCTCGGTGCCAAACACAAGGAAGGCTAGGGTTCCGCCCAAGGGCACCTTCCGGCGACGACTTCGACACGAGGACGCTCCCCTCCGCGAGAGGAACGCGTGGACGCAAGAAGATCGTCGAAAGGATCGTCTCCTCCGGAGATCTAATGATTAGAATCGTAAGAAAATCCGAACAGGAGGTAAGAAACCCCTCACCTGCGGTATAAGTAGCTATTCGTGTGATTTTTATGCATTAGTTTAGTCGTATGCAAATTTCAGCACATAAGGTGTGCACTAGCGTACACCAAGTGCTCGATAGAATGCTTAGCGTAGTCAAATGCAAATTAGACATTTTATTAGCTTGGATAAATGCACTAGAAGCATTTACATAGCCTATTTAGTCTTGCTCCAGCTTTTACAGGACCAGATGTCCAATGGGTGGGCTCCCACAGTCGCCTCTAGGTTCAGATAACCTAGTTCTGGGTTTAGACAACCTACTAGAAGCAAGACAATAGCTATTAGCTTATGTTCAGTATTTTACTTTCTCAGTGGCACTGTACTGGATTAGATATCCATTGGGTTGGACTCCCATAGTCGTCCCTAGGTTCAGCTAACCTAGCAAACCCTACTAGATTCAGAATTTGCAACCCCAGGTTTAGTTAGGGATGCGCGCACAGCAAGTACAGTCGCCATGCCAAAACAGCAGCATGATTATTATTTTAATCTATTATGTTATTAGCTTTTCAAAACTCACAAGGATCAGTTATATTAGTTGAGTTTGAATTCAGCTTCAGTCTAGCTCAGTTCATGTTTCAGTTCAGCTCTCTATTATGATTATGTATGATAGCTCTATGTTCAGTTTATTTCACCTGCTTTAGATGGTAGTATGCCATGACTAGCTTTTGATTGCTATGTATTGTATGATAGCATGCCATGTTTTAGTTTAATCAGTACACATTTCAAATAGCATGTTTTAAAATCATGAAATACACCGTATGCATGTTTTGTGAGGTAGATGATTTCTTACTAAGTGAAAGCTTACAGATACTTTCTTTTCCTTATACTGTAGATAAAGGTAAAGAAAAGATGGACTAGCGGAGGCTGGAGGTCAATGCAACGATGAGGATGTGTGTGGATGGAACTTGGAATAGAGATCTTAGGGAATTTCAGCAAGCTTGTTTAAACACTAGAACCTTTTTAGCATTTGGTTATTTTGCACCATAGCATGTTAAATGTTATGAATTAGTTAATCAAGCATCCTATCATGTTTAGAATACTATTTTTGTGATGTTAGAATGTTTGGCATTTAGTTTAGAATTGTTATAGGTGATTTTGGCACGAACAAGTGCTGAAATCAGACCTTTGGTCGAAATCAGAAACTCGAATCGATTAGCTGATCGATTTATTGAGTCTCCAATCGATCGAAGGATCGATCGGGCAATTTGCCTCGCGAACAGTAGGCCTCTGGATCGATCAGCCGATTGATCCAGTGAATTCTGTCACGAACAGAAGGCTCTGGGATCGATCACTGGATCGATTGGCCAGTCTGGATCGATCAGCCGATCGATCCAGAATATTGTCCCGGGCATTGTAGCGTGCTGGATCGATCACTGGATCGTTCCAACCCAAGTTCCGCATACAGTAGCCGGCTGAATCGATCACTGGACCGATTCAACTGTTCCAATCGATCTGTGGATCGATTGGGAGGCCTGAAAGGTGCTAGGAAGCCTCTAGTTCAGTTCCTTGACCATGGGGGAAGTATAATGTGTCATGAATAGATAGATTACACCCTTGAGCATGTATAGAATCAAGAAATGTCAATAGCTAGCAAAATTTTAATTAGTACAGCTTTCACATCTAGATTTAATAATGGTCAGGGAATAGTTAGCACAGATTAATGTAACGATCGACCTCACAGCTTAGCCAGTAGAAGGTGGGTCGTTACACCCATCCCTAGTACAAGCCATACAAAAGTAAAATAGCATACATGTTTCTTGTCATAGCATAGCTTATCATGTTTCTGTTGGTCCCGTGGGTGTTTTGATGTGATCAACCAAGTTGGTTAGGTCTTGCTTTGTTTGATCCCTGTGTCTGAGTGTGCAGGAGCTTAGGAGCGCAGGAAGTCGAGTGGAAGACGCAGCTAGCGAGAAGGACGACACGGGAAGGGAGCTGACGGGCTCGGTGCGTCCTAAGGACGAGAGAGCTGCGGAAGAGTACTCAGGTGGAGTGAGAAGAATGTGCGCGACGTTCGAGGGACGAGAAGCCGGACGGAAGCTTGCTCGAGGAGAAGGCCGGGAATTGGGTTCGGGTGAGTCTTATTCCGGTTGGCCGTAATCACCCAAAAGATCGAAGAGTCGGAAGTCAAAGCGAAGCAAAGAAGCAAGCTAGAATTCAAGCTGCCAGCTTGGAGGCGCCTCCATCAGGCTTGGAGGTGCCTCCAGCTTGAAGGCGCCTTCAGCCTTGTTGAAGGCGCCTTCAACAGGTCAAAACTGACCGTTTGCGTTGCGGATAAAGTTTTATCCGCTCACCCATTGGAGGCGCCTTGGACCTCTACTGGAGGCGCCTTGGACCCTCGAGATCAGATTTCCAGAGGCTATTTAAAGGCCCCTGGAGCTAGGAATTCAATACAACTCAAGCAATCAATTGTATAGTCTTTCCTAGCAATAGTTCTAAGCCTCAAAGTGTAAAAGGCTTCTCTGCCTTCAGCAAAAGGAGATCTTCTACTGCGCTTTTGTCACTGCCCTGGATTAACAACCCTTTTGGTTGTAACCAGGTTAAATTCCTGTCTTCTGCTTAATTTCTATTTCTTTATTTGTTATTATTTTACTATTGCTTTTCTGAGTTGAAATTCGAGGAGGGTATAGTTTATTTTTGTTTTCAGCAATTCACCCCCTCTTGCTGGCCTCCGCTGCACCTACAATTAGTATCAGAGCCAGACCGCCTCAGAAGGACTAATCACCGACTGAAGTACAACGATCAAGACAATGGGCGGAGCAAATATTCATCCTCCAAAGTTCGACGAAGATTTCGCCACATGGAAGCGAAAAATGGAGGTATTTTGTAAAACGGATTTTGATATTCTTATTACAATGAAATATGGTTTTGCAGCGCCGAAAGATAAAAAAGAAAACACATGGAGCAAGAAGGAGCAAGCCGATTTCATCGCCAACGGAAAGACTGAATTCCACCTGCTCAGCGTTCTGCCACCTCAGGAGGTAAATCGGATCGGAAGTTACGACTCTGGGAAAGATCTCTGGGAAAAATTCCTGGAGCTCCACGAAGGTACCTCCGAAGAGAAGCTAGCGAGGCGCGACATCCTCCGGAACCAGTTGTCGAACCTCCGGATGAACCAAGGCGAGAAGGTAGCTCAGCTCCAAGCAAGGATCAAAGAGCTGATCACGCAACTAACCAATCTTGGAGAAGAGGTAACGAACCGGGACTCTATCCGGTACGCGCTCAACGCCTTCCCCAGAACTCCAGAGTGGGCCTCCTTAGTAGATGCGTACTACATCTCTATGGACCTCGAGGTAAGTACTTTAGAACAATTGTTTTCCACTTTTGAACTTCACGAATCTCGAGTTTCAGAGCCCAATGGAGTAGAGAAGACTAGTCAGAACATTGCCTTAAAGGCAAAAATAAACAGTTTTGACTCCGAAGCCTCAGTCGACGAATCATAAGCGACACTACTGGTAAGACGCTTCAATAAATTTTTTAAATATAACAAATTTAGATCGCAGAGGCATGATAGAAAAAGAAGAACGACTCGTTGCTACAACTGCAACGAAGAAGGGCACATCAAGGATGACTGCCCTAAATTGAAGAGCAAGTAAAAGGAGAAGACAAAGACCAAGTACAAGAAACCAGAATCCTCCAAAACATAAGAACCTGAAGGCCACTTGGTCAAACTCATCCTCCGAATCAGACGTCGAAGAATTCTCGGGGATAGCTCTAATAGCTAACCATCAGCTGGAAGAAGAGTCTAGCTCAGAGATGAGTATCGATGAAGGGGGAGGAACATCAGAAGAGGAAAGCTGTAGTGAAGGGGGAGCCTCATCGAGTCAGGTAAGTCAGGTACGAAATCTAAGCCCGACTTAGTCTTTTCGCTTTATTAAATCTCTTTCTAAAGACTTATTCAAATTAGAAAAAGAAAATAAAGAATTGAAAATGAAATTAGCAAAAGCATGTCCACTTAAGATGTACGATAGCATAAAATCAGAAAATGATAAATTAAAATTAGAAATTAAAAAATTGAAATCTGATGCATGTTTAAGTACAAATAAATTTCCAAACTCAAAATTTAAAATTTATGGAAAATTGAATTGGTACATTAGAAACCATCAGGGTCAACTTAAAAGAGTACTCAAGAACTATGTACCCCGAAATTTTTGAATAACCCTGTAGGAAGGAACCTCTATTGGGTTCCGAAATCTACGCTAAATTAATTCATTTAAAGCTTACAGTAAGAAAATTAAACTTTGAATTTCTTTATGGAAGTTTTGTCTAAGGAAGTGGTTGTTGCTCCAATAACCAAGAAGGCCTAGTGCCTCGCCACGACCTGGAAGCCGAAATATCGAAATGAAAATGTTTAATTAACTTTCTGATAAAAGCATTAAAATTGGAATTAAATAATGCTTTGAAAAGTTTTTAAACATTTCCTTAGAAATTCATTTTTTTTTAGAAAAATATCTCTTGAAAGCTTTGCTTAGAATTTCTTTTCTAAAAATCAATTTTTTACTTAGAAATTATTTTAAAAAATCCAAATAAATTATTGTGGTTAGAATTTTTTTTCACTTAGAAATTTTACTTAATTTTTTTTTTTCCAAAAAACTTCATTTTACTTAGAAATTTCTGTTTTTCTAATTTCATCTAAAAATTAGAATTATTCTAACTTAAAAATTTATGCTAAATTTTTTTTTTCTATTACCCCGTTTTTGCTGTGATCAAAGGGGGAGAGAAAGGTACATGTTTAGAGAAGTACATATTTAGGGGGAGAATTTTTTTTTAAAAAATATTCTTTTTGTAGTTGCAATTCTATTTATTGCAAACTAATGCTAGAAAATTTTTTAAAATTAAAAATATTCTTTTTGTGGTTGCAATTTTATTTATTGCAAACTAATGCTTAATATGTGAGTTTAGTAATTTTTCTTTTAAAATTACTTTTCTGTCTATTTTTACCCTAACTTGAACTTGGGTTGATGCACATCAAAAAGGGGAAGATTGTTGGTCCCCGTTGGGTGTTTTGATGTGATCAACCAAGTTGGTTAGGTCCTGCTTTGTTTGATCCCTGTGTTTGAGTGTGCAGGAGCTTAGGAGCGTAGGAAGTCGAGCGGAAGACGCAGCTAGCGAGAAGGACGGCACGGGAAGGGAGCCGACGGGCTCGGTGCGTCCGAAGGACGAGAGAGCTGCGGAAGAGTACTCCGGTGGAGCGAGAAGAACGTGTGCGGCGTTCGAGGGACGAGAAGCCGGACGGAAGCCTGCTCGAGGAGAAGGCTGGGAATTGGGTTCGGGTGAGCCCTATTCTAGTTGGCCGCAATCACCCAAAAGATCGAAGCGTCGGAAGTCAAAGAGAAGCAAAGAAGCAAGCTGGAATTCAAGCTGCCAGCTTGGAGGCGCCTCCATCAGGCTTGGAGGCGCCTCCAGCTTGAAGGCGCCTTCAGCCTTGTTGAAGGCGCCTTCAACAAGTCAAAACTGACCGTTTGCGTTGCGGATAAAGTTTTATTCGCTCACTCATTGGAGGCGCCTTGGACCTCTATTGGAGGTGCCTTGGACCCTCGAGATCAGATTTTCAGAGGCTATTTAAAGGCCCCTGGAGCTAGAATTTCAATACAACTCAAGCAATCAATTGTATAGTCTTTCCTTGCAATAGTTCTAAGCCTCAAAGTGTAAAAGGCTTCTCCGCCTTCAGCAAAAGGAGATCTTCTACTGCTCTTTTGCCACTGCCCTGGATTAACAACCCTCTTGGTTGTAACTAGGTTAAATTCCTGTCTTCTGCTTAATTTCTATTTCTTTATTTGTTATTATTTTACTATTGCTTTTCTGAGTTGAAATTCGAGGAGGGTATAGTTTATTTTTGTTTTCAGCAATTCACCCCCCTCTTGCCGGCCTCCGCTGCACCTATAGTTTCTTGTCATATCATAACATATCATGAAGAGTGCTTTTGATCCCAACTTACGGGAAGCATCTCTTAGGCCTTTCATCTTACATAGGCCTTGCATAAACATAACATGATGTCATAAGGTGCATATAGCATATATCATAGCATGTAGAGTCATAACATGATGGCATGAAGTGCACATGACATACAACATATCATAGGGATCATAACATGATGGCATGAAGTGCACATAACATATAGCATATCATAGGTATCATAACATGATGACATGAAGTGCACATAACATATAACATATCATAGAAATCATAATCATGTATAGTTGGAATTTTTGAACTCTCTACAAGTCTCAATCATGATTTGGCTGAAACATATAGGCATGGTCATGGGTTTTTCAAGCAACATAAAACATGGAACTCAATATCCTAACATCCCATAATTCTTAGTATAACATGTGAGGACTTTAGGAAATCCTAGGTAGCTTCTTAACCTAATCTTTTTCTTTTTGGCCGAAACCCTAGGAGCATGGTTCCAAATTTCTAAGTAACATAAAGTATGAAACCTTTAACCTAACATCATTTAGTGGGTCACAACCCATAAGGAATCATAAACAAGCATAATTTAGGTATTAAACATTCTCTAAGCCTATTTAACTTTTCATGGCCGAAACCCTAAGGAGCCATATTTCAAGATCTAAGCAACATAAAGTATGAAAATCTTAACCTAACATCATGTAGTGGGTTACAAACCATAAGGAATCATAAGCAAGCATAATTTAGGTATTAAACATTCTCTAAGCCCATTTAATTTTTCATGGCTGAAACCTTAAGGAGCCATATTTCAAGATCTAAGCAACATAAAGTATGAAAATCTTAACCTAACATCATGTAGTGGGTTACAAACCATAAAGAATCATAAGTAAGCATAGTTTAGATTTTTAACTTTCTCCAAGCCTAATTATCTTTCCATGGCCGAAACCCTAAGGAACAACCTTTCAAGATCTAAGCAACATGAAGCATGAAAACCCTTAACCTAACATCATGTAGTGGGTTACAAACCATAAGGAATCATAAACAATTATAACTTAGATTTTTAACTTCCTCTAAGCCTTTTTATCTTGTCATGGCCGAAACCCTAAGGAGCAAAATTTCATGATCTAAGCAACATGAATCATGAAAACCTTAACCTAACTTCATGTAGTTGGTTACAAACCATAAGGAATCATAAACAAATATAACTTAGATTTTTAACTTCCTCTAAGCCTTTTTATCTTGTCATGGCCGAAACCCTAAGGAGCAAAATTTCATGATCTAAGCAACATGAAGCATGAAAACCTTAACCTAACATCATGTAGTGGGTTACAAACCATAAGGAATCATAAACAAATATAACTTAGATTTTTAACTTCCTCTAAGCCTTTTTATCTTGTCATGGCCGAAACCATAACCATAGGGAGCATGAAAACAACTACTTGTACTGCAGGTGAGGGGATACTTACATCCTCTCGCTTGGTCCTAAGGAAAATTGCCCTTGCTTTTGTGAAGTTTGCCTAGGAAGGAGGCCTTAGCTTGACTTCGGCAATGAGGAAGGAGAGCACTTTGGTTTTCGGTGGAGAGAAGGAGGGAGGAAGAAGAGAGAAGAAAAAAAATGGAGTTCTCTTTCCCTTTCTCTTACTTATGCTAAATGAAGGAAGAAAGCAAACTCAACTTGTCATTGAAAGAAGAAGAAGAAAACTCAAGCTTTTCTTTCTAAGTGGAGGAAGCCTTTCCTTACCTTTAACTACCATGTCCTCTTCCCTTCTAACAGCACACCCCTGCTAGGGCTACTGGTTATCACATACATGTATCTAACAAGAGGTCCAAGGTTCAAACCTTGGTCATGCCTCTTTTTGGTTCTATTTTCTTTTATTTTTTTAGGAAAATTCATATAAGGTCCATTCTAATCATGATAAAAATTTATATGAAATTATTAGAGATCATATGGGTGTTACATTGATAATGGTGCCACATGACACATTAATGGGAGAAAACTAATTATGGGCAATTCTGCAACTTCCAACATTGTTGGTCTTGGCAAGGTGATGCTAAAGATGACATCAGACAAAGAAGAGACACTAACTGATATGCTTCATGTTCCCGACATTCAGAAGAATTTAGTGTCAGGGTCGGCTCTTGTCAAATCTGGATTCAGATTAGTGTTTGAGTCGAATAAATATGTATTAACAAAAAATAGTCAATTCATAGGCAAAGGGTTCTTGGAGAACAGTCTGTTTAAAATGAATGTAATGGCTGTACATCGTGAATTCAATGACAATAAAATGATAAATTCGCTTATTTGGTCGAGTGTTCCAATTTATGACATGTTAGACTTGGACATGTAAATTATAATGCTTTGTGATGACTTATGAATTTAAATTTATTACCAAAATTTAATGTTGATCCAACACATAAATATAAAATATGTTTTGAAGTTAAAATGACAAAGTTGTCTTTCCATTCAGTGGAAAGAAGCACGACCCCTCTAGAATTAATTCACAGTGATATATGTGACTTAAAATTTATGTAGACTAGATGAGGAAAAAAGTACTTTGTTACTTCCATTGATGATTGCACTAGGTACTATTATGTGTATCTATTGAAAGGCAAAGATCAAGCCTTAGAAGCATTCAAAAATTATAAGAATGAAGTTGAGAATCAAATTAGTCAACAAATTAAAAAAATTTGAAGTGATCGAGGAGGAGAATATGATGGTCCATTTGATGAATTTTGTGTAGAATCTGGCATATTCATCAAACGAAAGCTCCTTACTCTCCTCAATCAAAAGGGATTGTCGAGCGCAAGAACCTAACTCTTAAAGAAATGATGAATGCTATGTTGATAAGTTTGGACTTATCCTAGAATTTGTGGGAGGAAACTATTTTATCGGCAAATTATATTCTTAATAAAATTCTTCACAAAAGGAAAGATAAAACTCCTTATGAGTTATAAGGGCCATAAGTCTTCTTATAAATATCTGAAAGTATGGGGGTGTTTGGCTAAGGTAGAAGTGCCTAAGCCAAAACAAACCAAAATAGGACCAAAGATAATTGATTACATTTTTATTGGATATGCCAATAATAGTAGTGCATATCAATTTTTGGTGCACAAATCAGCAATCCTTGATGTACATGTTGGAACAACAACTGAATCAAGGAATGCTGTATTTTTTGAATATATTTTTTCTTGCAAAAATAGGAAAGAGGAAAGTTCAAATAAAAGAACTTATGGAATTGTGAGTAATCTTGGAAATAATGAAGAACCAAGATGTAGCAAGAGGGCTAGAATAGTAAATTCATTTGATCCCGATTTCATGACTTATATGTTGGAAAATGAACCAAGGATAATAAGCGAAGCCTTATCAAGTCCCGATGCACCTTTTTGGAAAGAAGTCATCAATAGTGAAATAAATTCCATCATGCAAAACCATACTTGGGAATTGGTGGATATTCCACATGGATTGAAGCCTTTAGGGTGTAAATGGATCATAAAGAAGAAATATAAGGCTGATGGAACTATTGAAAAATACAAGGTAAGACTAGTGGCAAAAGGATTCAAATAAAAGGAAGGCCTTAACTTCTTTGATACATATTCACCAGTAACAAAGATCACATCCGTTCGAGTAATCATTGCTATTGCTGCAATACATAACCTTGAGATACATCAAATGGATGTGAAAACAGTCTTTCTAAATGGTGAATTAGAAGAAGAAATATATATAGAGCAACCTGAAGGGTTTGTGGCTCCAAGAAAAGAAAATAAGGTGTGTAGATTCGTGAAGTCACTATATGGGCTAAAACAAGTACTGAAACAGTGGCATGAGAAATTTGACAAAACTATGATGTCAAATGGATTAAAATAAATGAGTGTGATAAATGCATATATATATATATATATATATATATATATATATATATATATATATATATCAAAGGCACACCTGACTCATTTGTCATTATCTGTCTATATGTAGATGATATGCTCATTATGGGTAGTAATTATGATATAATCATGACTACTAAGAAGAGGTTGATAAAAACCTTTGATATGGAAGATATGGGTATAGCAAACGTTATACTCAGGATTAAGATCGATAAGACATTAGATGGAATTACCCTTTCACAGTCTCATTATATTGAGACAGTTCTAAGGAAATTTAATGTATATGAGTTTTCCCTATAAAAACACCGATGGACTTAAGCTTAGACTTAGGTAAGAACCATGGTGAACTTGTATCCCAATTGAAATATTCAAAGATAATTGGCAGTTTGATGTATATCACTAACTGCACACGTCCGGATATTGCCTATGCTGTCAACAAATTAAGTAGATTTATGAGTAATCCAAATAATGACCATTGAGAGGCATTAATAAGGGTTTTTAAATATCTAAGATATACCTTAGAGTATGGATTACATTATATGAAATATCCAACAGTACTAGAAAGCTATTGTGATGCAAATTAGATATCTGATACAAAAGACTCTAAATCCACTAGTGGATATGTATTTACCATTGGTGGTGGAGCAGTGCCATGGAAATCCACGAAACAAACCTGTATAACTCGATCAACTATGGAATATGAGTTTATAGTCTTAGATAAAGCCATAGAAGAAGTAGAATGACTTCGTAACCTCTTAGAAGATATCCCATGTTGGGAAAAACCAGTGCCTACCGTGATGATATATTGTGATAAATCAATCGACAATTGCAAGGGCACAAAATAGTTTATATAATGGTAAGTCACGACATATTTGTTAACGATATAATACCATTATGTAGTTGATCTCTAACGGAGTTATTTCTGTCGATTATGTTAAATCAAAAGATAGCTTGGCAGATCCATTTACAAAAGGGTTAAATAGAGATCAAATATAATGCACATCAAGAGGAATGAGATTAAAAATCTACAAACAAGAACATTCATAATGGTAACCTAACCTTGTTGACTGGAGATCCCAAGATCTTGGTTCAATGGGACAACGAAATTATGAAAGTTCGTGTGAGCACTTGGACTAGTTCCCCTAACGAAATTATGAAAGTTCGTGTGAGCACTTGGACTAGTTCCCCTCTCATTCCTAGGACGAAAAAGTGCTACCTACGATATGTAGTGAGGTTAAGTGATAAACTTTTAATGACTCCTATACTTGAAAAAGTAGAGTATGGTAGGATACTCTTTATAGGAGGTCACCTATATAAGTATGAAGACAAGTCACTTCAATGAAATACTTATGAATCCAAGATGTTGTCCATCACCAAAATGGACAAAATAGTGAGAACTATAAAGAAGTGAGAGAAGTTATTGTGTAGGTACCATTGTCTTGGTTTACATGAACGACTGAGTAGTTCAAGACATCATGTTCACTAAGTAGCCTAGTAAATGTTGGTGCAATATTCCTTGGGCCAGGTTGACTAAGCTCTTAGTTGACTCAAGCTTGAGTCTTGATGTTTGGGTTTCGACGTTTGACAATACATGAAGATTGCAGATGCAATCGTCCGATTGGGGAGATTATTGATACAATTCCCCTCTGGTCAAGAGATGACCAGTTTGATGTGAAGAAGAGTCAAGTAGGTCAAGGTTAACCAGATACTTGACTGGGAAAGCCTAACTGGAGATTAGGCAGTTGGAAAATCCTCGTGAGTGAAGCCAAGTGAAAGACCTAGTGAGTGAAGCTAGGCAGGTGAAAGTCCCGATGAGTGAAACTGGGTAGTGGGAAAATCCTGGTCAGTGAAGCTAGGTGAAAGCCCTAGTGAGTGAAGCTAGGTGAAAGTCCTGATGAGTGAAGCTAGGCAGATGGAAAGTCCTAGTGAGTGAAGCGACACAGAAGGAAAGTCCTGGTGAGTGAAGCCAGATATACGAAGAAATCTAGGTGGGTCAAGGTTAACCAGACACCTGGCGTTGGGAAGCTGAAGTAGGTCAAAGGATTGACCGGATATTTAACACAAGAAAATCTAGATGGGTCAAGGTTGACCGGACATCTGGTGGAAGTCCAAGTGGGTCTTGGAGGACCGAACACTTGGCACGAGACGGTAAGTCCAAGTGGGTCAAGGTTGACTAGACACTTGGCACGAGGAGAAAAGTCCAAGTGGGTCAAAGGGTTGATCGGACACTTGGTGAAGAAGTTCTGACAGGTCAAGGTTGATCAGATGCTAGGAAGAAGGAGTCCCAATAGGTCACGGTTGACCGAATGTTGGGTTTGGAAACCTTAGACTTGAGTTTAGGCAAGTCAAGGTTGGGATAATCGATCAGCTGATCGATTGACCTAAGCCCAATCGATCAGCGGATTGATTGGTAGAGTGCTACGACAAGCAGCGACCCAATCGATTGATCGATCGATTAGGAGTAATTGTCGTGAGCACAGAAGCTTCTCCAATCGATCAGCCGATCGATTGGGCACCTCCAATTGATCGATCAATCAATTGGAGCTGGTTTTCTCATGCGATCACGAGGACACTTGAATCAATTGGTCGATCGATTCAGGTCTTATTCTAGAGAGCACAGAAGCACTCTGAATTGATCAGTTGATTGATTCAAGCCTCCCCAATTGATTGGTCAATATATTGGGATGTGACCATTGCGTAGGTTAAAGCTGTTGACGAGCGATGTCTTCGGCAGTTCTACGCGAGCTTCTTCCTGATCTTCATGCGAGCTTCTCTACAACTCTCTGCCAGTTCTTGAATCTTCTTGGAGCAAAGTGTTGCTGCACTTCCAAGGTCAAGAGGCGTTCCACACAAGGTGAAGAAGAGAGCTAGGGTTTTCATTTGGGTAAATCTTGTAAGAGATTTTGTGTATTTGCTTCTTCTTTTCTTGTTGTATTAAGAGTTTGTGTAAGGCCTCTCTACCTTCAATAGTTATCGTAAAGGAGTGTTTATAGTGGATGAGCATGTCATGTGTGGATCCTTGGATTAGTCACCTCTTCTTGAGGTACATACCAAGTAAATCCTCGTGTTAGCATTGTGAGTCTTGTTTTGAGTCCTTCCGTTGCATATCAACAACAACGAAGCAAGCCAACAAAGTGAAACGAGCTATTCACCCCCCTCTAGCACAAATTGACCCTAACAAGTGGTATCAGAGTGAGGTTGCTCTTCATCGGAATCATTACTGGAAGGGACAACGAGCTAGGGGGAGAAGAAGTTGAAGCAAGTTCAAAAGTTGAAAACTTTATCAAAAGACTCAAATTCAAATGGAATTCCAAGATGGACTTGGATTCGACACAAGGGTACCTCCACCATTCATAATGACAAGCTTCGTTTCTTGGAAATCAAGAATTAAAAATTTTCCCATGATGGAGATAGAGCAATGGTTTGCTCTAATGGAAGGCTTTGAAGCTCCAACAAATAGCAAAGGAAATATTCTCAAGAGGAGCAAGTGGATCTAAGAGCAAATCCAAAGATGTGAGGCCAGTGACAAAGTGACCAAGCTATTGGTCAATCTATTGCCTAACAACATCTTGAAGCAAGTGGGAGAATTTAAAGATGCTAAGGAGCTTTGGAGCAAATTGGCAAAGATCCATGAGATCCCCTCCACTGCACCAAATCAAGAAGAATCCAAAGAGGGCAACTCATTAGATTAAGATCAAGAGGAAGTGTGTTGGAACCTCAAGTTGGTTTTGATGTGATCAACTAAGTTAGGTTAGATCCTGTTGCGTTTAACCTTGTGTCTAAGTGTGCAGGAACTTAGGAGCATAGGAAGTTGAGCAAAAGACACAACTAGCGAGAAGGACAGCACGGGAGAGAGCCGACGGGCTTGGTGCGTCTAAGAGATGAGGTGTTACGGAAGAGTACACCGGCGGACGAGAAGGGAATGTACTATGTTTCTGAGGGATGAGAAGCTGGAGAGGAAGATTGATCGGGGAGCAAAAGACGCAGCTAGTGAGAAGGTCGGCATAGGTGAGAGCCGATGGGTTCAGTGTGTCCGAGGGATGAAGTTACGGAAGAGTACGGTGGCGGACGAGAAGGAAGCATGCGACGATTCTGAGGTACGAGAAGCAGGAGCGGAAGCTTGCTCGAGGAGAATGCCGGAAGTTGGGTTCGGGTGAGCCCTATTCTGGATGGATGAAATCACCCAAGCGAGTGAAGCCGGAGCAGAAGACCCGGACCGGGGTGAGCAGCACCGGAGCAGAGGGCCCGGACCCATTCCGGGCGTCCGAAGTCTGGGTGCCCGGAACCTTATTTTTATCCACATTCAACGTGGATGTTGACCGTTGCATCAGGGATAGAATTCTATCCACTCCAAGTGCCTGTAACGCTTCTAGGCGCCCCAACTAAGGCTATAAATACAGCCTTGGTCCAGAAGCTAGAATAGAATAAGTAATTACTGAAACCACACTTATGCACTTTCCTTTCAAGTATAGCTTCATCTTTCTATGCGTAAATTACTATAAAGAGGCTTCTCCGCCTGAAGGAGAATTTAGTGCATTTCACTTCCTTGGATTAACAACTTCCCCGGTTGTAACCAAGTAAATTCCAGAGCCTCTTTCCTTTTAGTTCATTATTTGTTTTATGTTTATGCAAGTGTTTAATTTAGTTATAAGTTTGAGAAGGGTTCATTTGTTTTGATTTTTTGCAGGGCTATTCAACCCCCCTTCTAGTCGGCTAATGGTCCTAACAAGTGGTATCAGAGTTAGGACGTCTCAGAAGGACTAATCGCCGACTGAAGCAACGAGATGGTCGGAGCTAACATCTATCCACCAATGTTCGAGGGGGAGTTCGCGTTTTGGAAGCGACGAATAGAGGTATTTCTTAAAATAGATTTTAATATTTTATTAATAATAAAATATAATTATGAAGCGCCAAAAGACACAAACGGAGAAGAAATTTAAAAACACCTCTAGACCAAAAAGCAACGTGACGATTTCATGCCAAACGGTAAGGTTGAATATCATCTAATAAGTGTACTACCAGTGCAAAAGAACTTTGAGAAAAGTTCTTGAAGCTCTATGAAGAACCAATTGAAGCTGAATCCAACACCTCGATGGATACCGAGTCATTATTAGAAGCTGAAAACGAGGAAATTGCTGGGAGAACCCTTATAGCCGAATTCCTTCCTGGAAACACAGAAAGCTTATCCCAGATGAGCATCGATGAAGGGGCAGAATTTTCAGAAGAAAGCAGCTCTTCAGGGGGAGTATCAGAAATCGACAAAATAAGTAAGGTACGGTCTCTACCTCCTGACCAATTGTTTAAATTTATAAAAATATTGTCGAAAGAGTCTTGAAAACTAGAAATAAAGAATAAAAAATTATTAAAAGAAAATAAGGAATTAAAAGGTACTCTAACAACAACCCCTCAATAGGAAGATTTTGATAAAATCAAAATAGAAAATGATAAATTGAAATTAAAAAATGATCAATTGAAAATAGAAGTAGAAAATTTAAAAAATCATACATGTCCAAAATTCTCCGCTTCAAATTTTAGAAATTATAAAGAACTCCATTGGAAATTTAAATATCATAAAGGATAAATTAGAAATATTTCAAAGAAATATGTTCCTAAGAAATTCCTAATTAACCCAGTTTGAAGGAACATTTACTGGGTTCCAAAGTCTTGTCTTAATTAAAAGTTTAATTGGACTTAGGGCTTTCAGAGAATACATTAGACGTTTAATTTCCTTATGAGGTTTTATCTAGAAAGTGGTTGTTACTCCAATAACCAAGAAGACCTAGTGCTTCACCACAGCCTGGAAGCCAAATATTGAAATAAAATATTTAATTGACTAACTGATAGAGCATTAAAATTAAAATTAGATAATACTTTAAATAGTTACTCAATTTTTTTTACTTGGAAAATTCTCAAATTTTTCTCTGCAAATTTGTTTAACTTATAAAAATTTCTCATTTTTTTTAATCTGTTTAACTTAAAGTTTTTAAGTTAAACTTTGCTTTACCAAAATTTATTTTATATGTTGCATAAATTTTTTATCTTTAAACTTTGAAAATTTTTCTACTTGAAATTTTCTTACTTTAAATTTTTTTTGCAACACTTAAAGTTTCTAAAATTATTGCAAAATTTTTTGATATCAACATAATTTTTAAAACTTGATAAGCTTTTTCAAAATTATTTGAAAATCAGACTTACCCTTAGTTTTTTCTTGGTACCCTATTTTTTATGTGATCAAAGGGGGAGAAGGGAGAATTAAGTCTAGGGAGAGGTAGCTTAAAATTTTTGTTACTTTTTGCACTTTACTATAAAATTTATTATTTTAACTTTATAATTGTTTACTCTACCTTAACTTGGGTTGCTCACATCAAAAAGGGGGAGATTGTTGGAACTCTAATGTAGTTTTTATGTGATCAACTAAATTAAGTTAGGTCATGTTGTGTTTAATCCTGTGTCTAAGTATGCAGGAACTTAGGAGCACAGGAATATGAGCAAAAGACGCAATTAGTGAGAAAGATGACACGGGAGAGAGCCGATGGGCTTGGTGCGTCTGAGGGACGAGGTGTTGTGGAAGAGTACACCGACGGACGAGAAGGGAACGTGTGATGTTTTCGAGGGATGAGAAGCTGGAGCGGAAGATTGCTCGGGGAGCAAAAGACGCAGCTAGTGAGAATGTCAGTACGGGTGAGAGCCGACAGACTCAGTGCGTTTGAGGGACAAAGCTGTAGAAGAGTACGTTGGCGAACGAGAAGGAATCATACGATGATTTCGAGGTACGAGAAGCCAGAGCGAAAGCTTGCTTGAGGAGAAGGTCAGAAGTTGGGTTCAGGTGAGCCATATTCCGGATGGCCGAAATCACCTAAGTGAGCGGAGCCGGAGTGAAAGACTCAGACCGAGGCGAGCAGCACCAGAGCAGAGGGCCCAGATCAGAAAAGTCAACTCTATTGACTTTTAGGGTCCGGGCGACCGGAACCACATTTTTATCTACATTCAACGTGGATATTGACTGTTGCATCAGGGATAGAATTCTATCCACTCCAAGCGCTTGATACACTTCCAGGCATCCCGACCAAGGCTATAAATACAGCCTTGGTCTAGAAGCTAGAATAGAATAAGCAATTACTGAAACAACACTTGTGCGCTTTCCTTTCTAGTTTAGCTTTATCTTTCTGTGTGTAAATTGCTGTAAAGAGGCTTCTTCGCCTGAAGAAGAATTTAGTGCGTTTCACTTCCTTGGATTAACAACCTCCTCGGTTGTAACCAAGTAAATTCCGGAGCCTCTTTCTTTTTAGTTCATTATTTGTTTTATGTTTATGCAAGTGTTTAATTAAGTTATAAGCCTGAGAAGGGTTCATTTGTTTTGATTTTGTACAGGGCTATTCAACCCCCCTTCTAGCTGGCCAACGGTCCTAACAAAGAGGACTCAGAAGTTGAGAGATGCTTAACTTCCGGAGAAGAAGTCCAAGAAGCTTCATCTTCAATGAAGCACAACAAAAAGGGCAAAGAGGGAGCATGCTCTTTGTTCAACGGGCAAGAAGATGAAGATGAAGAGGCCTCCACCTCTAGGATTGAGGGGGAGCCTACTTCATTGACACCGGGGCAAGAAGAAGTATCTACCTCCGGGTCAATTGAAGAAGAAGACGGTGCCACCTCCACAAGTCAAGAAAAATCAATTGGAGGATCATGTGCCACCCCTACACGCAAAGGTATAACAATTTCAAGTTTAAATAATAAAAATCATATTATTTGCTTTGAATGTAGGGAACATGGGCACTACAAAAGTAAGTGCCCTAAATTGACCAAGAAGAAGGGTCAAGTGGCACCCAAAGCTAGGTAGGCCTCATAATAAGGAAGAGCAAGGAACACATTGTGTGTTTCTTGTGCAAGCAAAATGGATATTATCGAAGCCAATGTCAAAAGGGGAAGAAATCAACCAAGATTAAGGGAGGAAGCTCAAGTCAGGGGAGCTCTCAAGAGCAAACCCAATATATTATTTATTGATCCAATTCCTTTAAATCATAGTAAAAAACATGCTAGGTCTAATTTATATCATTTTAATGCTATTTACCATAAAAATAGGAGACATGATAGTGTTAAAGAAAAATATGTGGCCTATCATGCTAAGACTACCTCACCTAGGATTAGGAAGGTAGATAATCATCCGAGCAAAAACACTAAGGACTATAGATACAAGCCCAAAAATAGAAATGCTCAAGGATTTAAAGAAAAATCTAAAACTATGGATTTAATGATGGAAAATCAAGTCTTGAGGTCAAGACTTGATAAAATAGAAAAGACTCTAAAAAGGATGGAAAATATCCGTAAGGGACAAAATGAGCACAACCTAGGGCTAGGAACACAAAAGCCATCCAATGGTCATAAGAGTTCGGGATACAAACCTAAAACCAAGAAGGATGAAGCCCCTTACCATAGGGTTCCATATCATTATGGTGTTGGGTTTTTCGGGCCGCGAAAATCACTTTTTCGCCTCGCGGAAACCTCGAAACCCCCGCCACCGGATCCGTGCGAAGAAAAATAAAAACAAAATACTAGTACGAGTTTCTAAAGTCTAGATCTACACTAGTTAAGAGCGTTACCCTCGATGCGATGCCCTTCGCTATCCCGCTAGTCCAACGGTTTGCCAGATCTCAAGATTGTCAAAGTAGACAACCCTCTAGAAGTATCCACACGAACAAAATTAGGTGGAGGGGACCAAACAAAGGTGTGCTAGCACCTAGGGTGTTTGGCCAAGAGAGGAGAAGGAGAGCTTGAGGAAGAAGATGATAGAATAAGCCTTGAATGAAAAAATGAATTCACATTCATTTTGAGTGGCCGACCACATCAAGTGTAACTCCTCTCATTAATGTGGCCGGCCACATTAAAGCAAAGGAGAAGATGTAACTTCCATTAGGTGGCACAATCATGTGTTAACTATGATGATGTGACACATCATCATTGGCCACTTAATGCCAAGTCACAAATGATGTGGCATAAAGTCAAGTCAAACTTGACTCTTCCTCTTCCTCTCAAGTCAAGTCAAACTTGACTTAATCTCTCTCATGGTTGATCTAATCCAACCATTTAATTCAAGCCAATTTAATATAATGAATCTAATTCATTTAATTAAATTGATTCAATGAGTCATAATCTATATTAGACTCATTGAACACATGAATCAACTTGAGTCTAACTCAATTAGCCCAATTAGGATTACTCGTAATCCAATTTGATTCATCACATGAATCTAATCCTCTTGGTTCATCATATGAACCTAATCTCCATCTAATTGTTCTTAGTGTGTGACCCTATAGGTTCTTGTAACATTAGCAATGCCCCTAAACCCATTTAGGAGCATAAGTAATGAGCGGTATCTAGCAACACATCATTACTACCCAAGTTACAAGAATGTTGAGATCCAACATCACCTTGTGACTACTATTTATGACTCCTCACAATATATGACAAGTGTCCTTCTATCCTAGACATCTAGATTGGTCAATGTGAGGCATAGACCGTGTCATCCTCTGACCAATCTAAATCTTGAACTCCAAGTAGACTCACTAAATCAAATGAGCTCAATATCTCATATTGACTCATTTGGGCATGACCATGCACTTCGTGGCCAATCTAAATATTGACTCATTTGGGCATGGCCATGCACTTCGTGGTCTCACTCTATCAAGAATATCGATGTCGCTCCCGTCATATAGGAGCGATAGATCCCATCTACATCACTCACATCCCTCTACATAATTCGTTACATACCCAGTAATCGTCTTTATAGTCCACCCAGTTACGGGTGACGTTTGACAAAACCAAAGTACATAACTCCTTATGTAGGGATCCATGGTGACTTCAGGTCTAAGGACTAGTAGTCATACTAATAGCCACATGAGAAAGTATATAACACTCATATAACGATCCATGATACTTTCTCATGGCGGGTCATTCAGTATACATTCTCCAATGCATACCCATGTGTCAACTTGATATCTCTATACCCATGACTTGTGAGATCAAGTCATCGAGTTGACCTACATGCTAGTCTTATTGCATTAACATTGTCCGTGAATGTTAATACTCGACTAGAAATGATTAAGAGTAGTGTTCCCTATATCATCTCACTATCGGTTCAACTAACTGATTGATATAGGTGAGAACCTTCTACTCAAGGACGCTATTATACTTAGTTTATTTGACACCAATACAAGTAAGTATAATAACCAAAAACAAATGCCTTTATTTATATAAAAATATGATACAACAAGTCCATAATATAATCATCAAATGATTGGCTTTAGGGCTCTAACTAACATATGGAACCAACCCTAGGTCGAATGACCAAGTCAAAAACACAAGAAAAGTTATTCCTAAAAGTGTTTTCGCAAAGAGTAAAGTGACTAAGACTTTTAAGAAGTCTAACAAAGTCACTAAGAAGGTCACTAGGGAAGCTATCCCTAGAGTTAACCTAGAGGAAGTGACCAAGGCTTCTAACAAGCCTAGAAAGGTCATTAGGAAGGTATCTAGAGAAGTTATCCCTAGTGAGTACCTAGAGCATACAAGGAGCACCAATAGGTTTTGGATTCCGAGGAGCATATTCTCTACACCCTAGAGGGTTAGAGAGTGTCAACTCTAAATGGGTAGGGTAGTTAACCCAACCTTGATAAAGTTGACACTTGGAGGCATTTTCAAGTTTTTGTTAACCTTTAAAAATGAAATGGATTATTATTTACTATTTGGAAGAGTAAAATGTACCAAAATTTGAGAAATTGAACTTAATTTAAATTGGCACACTTGAGAAAAGCATAAGAAATGCTAAGTTGAGATTTTGATATTTTCTTAAGGAGTTAAGGGAAATTTTAAGTCTTAATTTAAGTGTTTGTTCTTTAGAAGAGTAAAATGTGCCAAAATTTGAGAAATTACACATAATTTAAATTAGCACAACTAAAGAAAGGCAAAAGAAATGTCATGTTGGGGTTTGACATTTTCTTGTGAAGATATGGGGAAATCTAGGATAAACTTTAGGTTTAGCTAAGGATTAAGGATACTTAGATAGATTATCTAGGTATAGTTTATTTATGCTATTTTTCCATGCTTTATTTACCCATCTTATGCCATGACATCATATTTTATATTCATATTTATTATGAAAAATAAACAAAAATACCATGTCATGTCATACATACATAATGTAGCTATAATATATTTTCTTCTGAAAATCATTTATTTTGATGTATGCCATAAATCATCATGTATTATTTTTAATTCCTTGAAATTAAGGACAATAACATTTACTAACAAGTGACATCCTAGGTGGATGTTCATATTTCTAAAATGCCTAGATAGATATGCATGATCTCTAGTTTAGGACAAAACCAAAAACTACATCTCACAAAGACTATAAGTTGACTTGTATGTGATTTAGTACACATTAGATACAAGTGAGATGCTAAGATGATGAACAAGACTCAAGATGTTGATTTAGTGTATCTTATTGAGTTTTGAATTCATCTAAATACATAGTTATGTGTACTCCAATCATTGGGAAAGCTAATGTACAAGTCATGTGCATTGAGCCCAAAGAACATGGTTGGAAATTAGTTTTGAAAAACATTTTAAATATACTTTGGAAAACCTTGGTGAAGGCTATCTTTTGATATTAATCATCATTAAAAAGTTAGACACAAAATCTTTGAAAATAAGAACTATTTTCTTAGAAAACTATTTTTCCTTGATAGTATATACCCTAAATAATATCTGCAACAATTTTCATGATTTTTAGAATTTTATAGAATTTTTAGGGTATTTCTGAATTTCACTGAAATTGAATTTTAGGAAAGCAGAGCTTCAATCGATCACCTGATCGATTAGAGTGTCTCAATCGATCGGGCGATCGATTAGAGTGTCTCAATCGATCGGGCGATCGATTGAGAGAGGTAATTTCGTGAGTAGAAGCTCGTTGAATCAATCAACCAATCGATTCAACCCTAGCTGAATCGATTAGTTGATCGATTCAAGCAGGTTTTATGCAAGCAGAAGCTTGCTGAATCGATCAGTGGATTGATTGAGCAAATATCAATCGATTGAGCCCCAACCCAATCGATTGAAAAGGCTAATTTTGGATGGGAAAGTCTGATTTCAACACTTTAAGCCATTTTAGCCCTTTAATCATTTCTAACCCCTTGAAACATATTTGTATACATTTAGGGGGGTTTTCATGATGAAAATAAGGATGGATTGGTTAAGGAACACTAGGTTGAAGTTTAGGATGAGGTTAGTCTCAATATTGAATCTTTTAAATCTCAAAACTTCAATTTTTTAGGGTTTCTAAAGATTTAGGGATTCCAAGTCATTGTTGGTGCAATGACAGAAGTTTGAAGCATGTTTTTAGGGGGAGCTATTCTTTAAAAACATGAAAATATTTTTTTGAAACCATTGAAGGTGGTAAATCCTTCGTTTGGATAAATGCTCAAGGTCGAGCATTGGGGAACAATGGAAGATTGGATATTTTCATTATTGAAAAGGAGCATGCTCAAGGATGAGCATTGGATACAATGAAGGGTATGAGACCTTCATTGTAGTGCTGTGAACAACATGTGAGGTTGTGAACAACATTGAGTAACTCTTCAGGGGGAGAGTTTTTGATGTGTGCCAATAAAGGGAGAATGTAAGATTTAAGTTAGGCCTTCATTGCTTCTCTAGGAAAGTTTGGGGGAGAATGTAGGGTATAAATTATTCCTTCATTACCTAAAAAGGGAGTTTGCCCTCTAGGAAGGGAGAGAATGAAGGAAACTCTCATTCATGCATTGATATGAAGAAAAAGTTGAGGCTATGAGATTATCCTAATTTAAAGGTATTGTCAAACATAAAAAAGGAGAACATTGTTGGTGCAATATTCCGTGGGTCAGGTTGACTAAGCTTGAGTTGAGTCAAGTTTGAGTCTTGATATTTGGGTTTCGATGTTTAACAATACTTGGAGATTGCAGATGCAATCGTCCAATTGGAGAGATTGTTGATACAATTCCCTCTGGTCAAGGGATGTCCAGTTTGATATGAAGAAGAGTCAAGTAGGTCAAGGTTGACCGGATACTTGACTGGGAAAGCCCTAACTGGAGGTTAGGCAGATGGAAAATCCTGATGAGTGAAGCCAGGTGAAAGACCTAGTGAGTGAAGCT
This sequence comes from Zingiber officinale, assembly GCF_018446385.1. NCBI lineage: Eukaryota > Viridiplantae > Streptophyta > Magnoliopsida > Zingiberales > Zingiberaceae > Zingiber > Zingiber officinale. Next base: position 3,027,613 of record NC_055995.1, on the reverse strand, counting down.
AGGCAGGTAAAAGTCCCAGTGAGTGAAGTCGAGTAGTGGGGAAATCCTGGTCAGTGAGCCAGATGAAAACCCTAGTGAGTAAAGCTAGGCAGGTAAAAGTCCCAGTGAGTGAAGTCGGGTAGTGGGAAAATCCTGGTCAGTGAAGCCAGATGAAAACCATAGTGAGTAAAGCTAGGTGAAAGTCCTGATGAGTGAAACCAGGCAGATGGAAAGTCCTGGTGAGTAAAGCGAGGCAGATGGAAAGTCCTGGTGAGTGAAGCCAGGCAGAAGGAAAGACCTGGTGAGTGAAGCCAGACACGCGAAGAAATTCAGGTGGGTCAAGGTTGACTGAACACCTGGTGTTGGGAAGCTGAAGTAGGTCAAAGGATTGACCGGATACTTGACACAAGGAAATCCAGATGGGTTAAGGTTGACCGGACATCTGGTGGAAGTCCAAGTGGGTCATGGAGGACCGGACACTTGGCACGAGGAGAAAACTCCAAGTGGGTCAAAGGGTTGATCGGGCACTTAGTGAAGAAGTCCCGGCAGGTCAAGGTTGACCGGATGCTAGACAGAAGGAGTCCCAATAGGTTATGGTTGACTGGATGTTGGGTTTGGGAACCTTGGACTTGAGTTTAGGCAAGTCAAGGTTGGGGCAATCAATCAACTGATCGATTGATCCAAGCCCAATTGATCAACCGATCGATTAGGAGAGTGCTGCGACAAGCAGCGGTCCAATCGATCGGCCGATCGATTGAGAGCAATTGTCACGAGCACAGAAGCTTCTCTAATCGATCAGCCGATCAATTGGGCACCTCTAATTGATCGGTCGATCGATTGGAGCTGGTTTTCTCGCTCGATCGTGAGGATACTTGAATCGATCGATCGATCGATTCAGGTCTTATTCCAAAGAGCACAGAGGAGCTCTGATCAGCCGATCGATTCAAGCCTCCCTAATCGATTGGTCAATCTATTGGGATGTGACCGTTGCACAGGTTAAAGTCGTTGGCGAGCGATGTCTTTGGCAGTTCTTCGCGAGCTTCTCCACAACTCTCTGCCAGTTCTTGAAGCTTCTTGGAGAAAAGTGTTGCTGCACTTCCAAGGTCAAGAGGCGTTCTACACAAGGTGAAGAAGAGAGCTAGAGTTTTCATTTGTGTAAATCTTGTAAGAGATTTTGTGTATTTACTTCTTCTTTTCTTGTTGTATTGAGAGTTTGTGTAAGGCTTCTCCACCTTTGGTAGTTACCGTAAAGGAGTGTTTTCATAGTGGATGAGTGTGTCGTGTGTGGATCCTTGGATTAGTCAACTCTTCTTCAGGTGGATACCAAGTAAATCCTTGTGTTAGCATTGTGTGTCTTGTTTGGAGTCCTTCCGTTGCATATTAACAACAACGAAGCAAGTCAACGAAGCGCAATGAGCTATTCACCCCCCTCTCTAGGACAAATCGACCCTAATGGTAAATTTGATGGTACTCTAATACAGAAGGTTCCAAACCACAAGCTATCTCTCCTGATGCAATATTTTTTCGATTGAACTCTCCTTAGGTGATAACATACATGCATTAATTTTTATTTATATGGGGGATTGTTGGAAATTTAATATAAATGAGAAATTAAATCTTAATCATTGGATCAAGATTGACAAATCTTGATCATACAACTTGAAAGGTTTAAGTGCCCTTTGGATGACTAAATCTCATTCATTGATTTTCAAAGGGTGACATTTAATGAAGAGGTAGTGTATCTCTTAGGAAAAGATGTTATTTACATCATCCAATTCAAAATGAATGGATGAGGTCTAATTGAACCAAGAGGTTCTTATACCCCTTCATTAAGTATAAATAATGTCTCTCACATCCTCATTTCACTCACTCAATTCCTTCCAAGCAAAGCAAGCATTGCATTCCATACTTGTGTTGGAGAGTTCTAGAAGCTTCTTTGATTTAGAGGTCATGTGATTTGTAGTGGTACTATTGCAAGATAAAGTCATTGTATCTTGAGAGACGATTGTTATGTTTTGTGAGCACCATGTGCGGAGCAAATTTGTCTTAAAGAGATAGAGTCTAACTCTAATCTCGACTTCGCTAAAATGATGATATACTATTATTCTATCCGTGCTTAGATTGCATCTTACGTGAAGATCCTAACAGAGGAGGAGAAAAATCTAACAATGAGCAGAAGAGAATCAATTGAAGAAAAGAAATTAGGCATATAGAGTAATGCGGTGAGAGTAGAAGAGAGAGCCGCGTGGAGGGAAAGGGCAGTTTGGGGATTTCATATTTTTATTTTCTTTGGCTTTTTGAGAGTTCTTGGCCGAAGAGGGTAGACGAAGAGTTTTGCTACTTCGTGGTCACTGCCCAGCACAGGTCGCCTGCTGGCCACCTCCCTGGTCGTCTGTTGGCCAACTTTGACGGCGACATCCGCCGATGCTGGTCGCCTCGGTGATCGATCACCTTCTCCCTCATGGAGGCCCTTTTCTACGATTTCTGGTCTTCTTCCTCACGTGCATCCCGGCTCTGACTCTGTGCAGCCTGGCTCCAGCTTTACGCTGCCCTCTGGCTCCATGCTGCCTCCGACGTCGTACCGGCGCCTTGAACCCGCCAGGACCGTCCTTCGGCTCTGTGCTACCTCTGACATTATGCCAACGCCTCCGACCCGCTTTTGCGAGTCTTGTATGATTTCATATTTAGTCTTTATATATTTCATTAGAGTACTATTTTCATACACTGACTTGAGTGTCGGAGTGGAAGGTCAGGGCAACCCAGACTCCCTTTTAACATTCCATCTATCTTTATCTATCTTCTAGTAGCCTTGCAGACATTATTGGCTAGGGACTTTCTAGGATTCTCGGCTCCTTATTCTTGGCTCTTTTTTGGGGTCCTGTGACTTAATCAACCTAGAAGAGCTTATCGCCCTGCTTCTCCTCTGTGTCATAGTGATTTAATCCACATTCTAACCAACTCACTTTCTTAGTTTCCGAATAGAATCATATAGTATAAAAACAACTTCAACCATTCCAACATGACAATCGCAGAGTAACACTTTTACTTTCCAAAGATCCATAGTGACTTATGGTGGTCCAAATGGTGCATACTATACTTCATCCAGAGCAAGGAAGCTCACACCACTAGTGGTAGAGCCATGCATAACATAGGGTTTCTGATGGGATTAAGAACAAAGGTCACTCAATCACAAGAAAACTGGATCCGGATGGGATCATGGGAAGGTAGAAACAATACAGACATTACATAATCTGAACGAAGATTAACTGCTTGTTTTCGAGGAAGATTGGAAAGGAAATGCTAACCAACACCTAGGCGGATGGAACCAAGGGTTTGGTTTTCTTGAAAAATGGAAACATGAAGATGGATAATAGCAGCATCCATGATGTCATGCTCATCGACAGATCAATGAGGATTTTTAAAGTTTAGTAGCTGCTAGTGAATTTTATTGATTTAGTGCTAGATGATCTTTTTCCCAGACTACCATTGGACACTACTTTAAACTTGAAAACTAGTTCTTTTTAACTTGGAATGACTGATGCAAGAGAATCCGAAGATTATTGTTATTTTTATTAGTAATTTTTATTTTTTTTGATAATTTTGAGTTTTTTTTTTTACATTTTAGATATTTTTGATAATTTCTATCTTTTGTATTTTGAGTCCGTTTAGGACTTTTAGGATTGTGAGTTTGTTAATATTTTTTTATAGAAATTCTTTTATTTCTTTACCAGATAGGAATTGAAATTTATATGTTAGTATTTCTTTCCATTCTTTAAATCTTCAGGTTAGAGTCAATATAAATATCAGTTTAACTATTTGAGGAATTATCCTCGGTTATTAAATACTTTTTTTTAGAAAAAATTTAGAAGATAATGGATCTCCTCATGCCTTCTCCTTAAACTCCCTCACTACAATAAATTTGACTTTTCACAGCATGTAATTATGCTATCCACAGTGTGCATCACACGCTGTACAACTACAATCTATTGAAAGTCATAAGACATTGATAGCGCGTGCCACGCATAGCAGTTAATAGCATTCGTAGCGTGTGCTACATGCTGTTGTTAATAGCATTCGCAGCGTGTGACACACACTGCAGTTAAGAGTATTTGCAACCTACGATGCACATTGTGATTAAGCGTATTCGTAATGCGTGGCATGCACTATGGTTAAGAGTATTCGCAGCACACGAGACGCGTTGTGGTTAAGAGTATTCACAACCCACGGTGCGTGCTACGGTTAAGAGTATTCGCAGTGCTTGACACACGATGTAGTTAAGAGTATTTGTAGGGAGCGTCACACGCTACAGTTATGATAATTCAAATACCACATATAGTTACCACACACAAATTATAATATCACATACATATACCACATATATAATTATAAAATCAAAACTTAAACAATTATAATATCCTATACAATCATAAACACCACACTTAAGTAAAATAATCCAAACTAGTAACAAAAAGTTCACTTATTAATTAAATTTCTTTCCTACAAGATGTTGGTGCAATCATCCTCGGATTAAGGTCGACCAATTTGATTAAGCTCAAGTTGGCTCAAGTTTGAGTTTTAATGTTTGACAATGTGTGAGAGAAAAGTCAAATAGGTCAAGGGAGAACTAAATACTTGACTGGAAAAGTCTTAATTGAAGGTTAGGCAAATTGAAAGTCCTAGCCGGGCTAGGCGGTGGAAGACTTAGTTGGGAACTAGACAATGGAAGTCCTAGCAGAGCTAGGCACTAGAAGACCTACTTGGGAACTAAGTAATAGAAGTCCTAGTGGGACTAGGCAATGAAAAGTCCTAATTGGAAGTTAGGCAATTGAAACCCTTAATTGGAGGTTAAGTAACGGAATGTCCTAAGTAAGGTTGGGCAAGGAGAAGTCATAATTAGAGGTTAGGTTAGGTTAGGGTGAGAAGTCTATCGAGTAACTAGTCCTAACTGGAAAGGTCAGGCAATGGAAATCCCTAACTGGAGGTTAGACAATGAAAAATCCTAACTAAGGTTAGGTAAGGGGAAGTTCTAACTAGAGGTTAGGCAAGGGTGAGAAGTCTACCAAGTGACTAGTCCTAACTAGAGGTTAGACAAGGGTGAGAAATCTATCGAGTGACTAGTCATAACTGGATGTTAGGCAAGGAAAGTCCAACAGGAAGGTTAGCAAGAGAAAAATCCATGTAAGTCAAGAAGGACCAGATACTTGGTGGAAAAGTCCAAGTGGGTTAAGGAGGACTGGATACTTGGTAAAAAAAACCCTGGTAATGCTAGGTAATGAGAAGTTCTAATGAGTCATGGTTTACTTTAGGGTTGAGCAATCGATTAGCTCAATCAATTAACCAAATCTATTAGGATAATCAATTGATAGATTTTTCATAAAGCGAGTAGGCTTTTGAATTGATTAACCTAATTGATTTAGAGGTGTCAATCGATTGGTTGGTTTTTCACGTGAGCACAGGAGACAATGGAATCGATTGGGACAATAGATTCAGGCCTCATCAATCAATTGGGGTAATTGATTGGAGACTCTTTACAAGAGAACAAAAAGCTTCAAAATTGATTGGGTCAATTAATTAGAAGCTACCAATTGATTGGTCGGGTGAAAAATAGTCGTTCTATAGGGTTGAATGGTTAGATCCTACGTGATAATCAATTGGAGGTAAGCCTAATCGATTGAGGGACGTTCTCTAGCCCGAAGGCAACTCCAGAAAAGGGGTTTACGTGGAGTTTCTTCATAGCTAGTTCTTGGGGATTCTGAAGCGAAGTGTTATTGCATTTCCGAGTCAACAAGAGACATTTCTGATCAACAAGAGATTACGTAAGGTGTTCATTATAGTTGTATTTACTTCCTTGTTTCTTGTTGTATTCTCGTGTTCGAGATTGTATGAGGCTTCTCCGTCTCATGGAAGGAGGTTTTTATTGTAAAATAACGGAAAATAGGTAAATATTAATAAGGAAAATTTCCAGAATTTTTGGAAATTTTTCGGGAATTTTTCGGAGCTCGTACGGACGAGTTAACGGGGAAAAAAAAGGCGCCCGGGAAAGCCTGTTTAGGCTACCCCTTTAAGCGAGGAAATGTTTATATTTACATTTCCTTTTCTTTTATTTCTTTTTATTTTTTTTATTCCTCCGTTTCTTTTTTTTCCCGAACCTGTGCGTGCCTCTCCCTCGCGCACCCCGAGCCGCCTCGCCCGGCGCCTCTCCAGCGTGCCCTAGCACCGCCGTCGCCGGCCCTAGCACCGCCGCCGACCCAGCTCCTCACCTCTTACCGCCGGCCACAGCCCGAGCACCGCCGGCCACCAGATCCGACTCAGCACAGTGCCGACGCCGACCGTGATTTCTTCGGCCTGAGCGCCACTCGGGAGTCGCCTTCCAGAACAACGCTGGTGTGGCGTTGTCTTCCCCGTGGTGTTCTGTTCTCTTCTGTGGTGTTCTTGATCTAGCTTACTTTGTTCAGGCAGCACTCCTTCCAACAGTTCCTCTTTGGCTGCAGATTAAGAACAGAGATCTGGGATTGAGGTAAGGAGTAGAGTAATTGTTTCATGTATTAAATTAGGGATAAATTGAATTACCAGCTTGTTAGATTGATTAGGGTTTTACCCTAAATTAGTCTAGAGGATTTTATTTAGCTATTCATTGAGTTGTAGCTGAATAAAAATGTATATATATATATTGGTGACACAGGACTTTGACGCGAGACGAGCATCTTGACATCGGATTGGACCGGATACGATCCTCTTATTGGAGGCGGGTACCTTGACTTATCTTTTTGATATGTCTTGTTGATATATCTAGTAGGTTATAGCCTTTAGTAATAATTATGTTCGTCCTTATTTCGGTACGTCACTACCGGATACTCGTTACAAGCTTGGTTGCTCACCTGATATGCATTTTATGCTAGTACCCATATGATTATATATATATATATATATATATATATATATATATATATATATATATATATATATATATATATATATATATATATATATATATATATATGCACAGAGAGGTAGTGACATACCCTGCTTGTTATGTTCAGGACCTAGGTTTTTGATATCCTATCTGACCTGTGTACTTTAGATCTTCGTATTTGACCATCGATATTATGATACTCATTTTATGTATATGGATATGGTTATGCTGATCAGTTTATTGACATGCTTAGTGTCATGCATCATGATTGCATGCTGCGCGATTGTCGGCTCCACTATGGTTGAGCACATCGCCAGTTACATGTACTGCACACACCACCACTCATGGGTTAGTGGTATATTAGACAGGTGTGTGGCGGTTCTGCTGTTTGACTTCGTTGGTCTGAGGACTCAGCGTGGTAGCCGGCAGACAGTTCCGCTCTGTTTGGCTCCGCTGGCATTTAGTGTAGCAGCGTAGTAGCCGGCAGACGGTGGACTCTGTTTGGCTCCGTTGGTCAGGAGACTCAGCGTGGTAGCCGACAGAGATACCTCCCCGTCATCGTGTACCGGGAGATGAGAGCATTGAGCTCCCCCATTTATGATTTGGGGTCACAGGACAGGAGTACTCCGATAGCATCCCGTCTACTCACTCACTCATCAGGTGTAGTGATGGTAGAGTGCACGGTTGTCACAACCCTACCCACTCGGCCTCACTATTGTGTGTGAGATGACTGACTGGCGTCAGGGGTGATTAGGACGCATCATTGGCATCATACACATTTATGCATTTACTGCTTGTGTTTGCTGCACTTATATGCTGCATTTGGATGGATGCATATAGGATTTATGACACTTCCGGTCTGACGACCTGATTATTCTGATAGGTGGCCCTGGTGAGTACAGTACTCTTCAGTCTTTTCTATTATGCATTACCTTCTTTTGTTTAGGAGACTGTACTCCATAGTTACTACTATTTGATATAGTTTACTATACATGTCAACTAGGTATCTGCTGAGTTGTTGAACTCACCCCCGTGGACACTATCTTTTTAAGGTACTAGGTTATTTATGGAGACGCTTGGAGTATCCTGGCTGCCGGTCCCCACGTCACATCAGAAGACCTGACTCTGCCTTTGTTTATTGTTATTTTTGGTATATATATTTGTGTACTTAGCATTGTGTTCCGGTTTTGTGTTCGGAGTGTTGTTTTGGTTGTGTGGTGTAAGCCTAGCCGGCTAGCAGTGTTTTATTTGGTTTTGTATGGGCTTGTATTTTATGTTTATCCGCTGTATTGGTTTTTGTTTCAGCCTTGTAGGCTGATGATATATATATATAACTGCGTGGTTGTGTGTATATTCCAGCCGCCTGTGACTGATGTATATTATGCCTGTAGAAATGCTTCAGATTGTCACCCGTACAGGGGAGATGCTGCCGAAATTTCTTCGGACATGGACTCCTCTGGGGCGTGACATTTATAGTGCATCTGTGAATGAGGAGTGAACCCTTAGATTAGTTACCTTAAGGAGGTAGATATCAAGTAAAATACAAGTGTTAGCATTGTGGCGTGCTCGGCTTCAAATATCTGGTGCAAAATCAAGAAGAATTGAAGTGAGGTATTCATCACTCTCTAGCTCTTAAGTGTCCTTACAAGTGGTATTAGAGTGATGCCTCTCTTCTTTGGACTAATCACCGAAAAGGGCAACGAGCTATAGGAAGAAGAAGAAGTTGAGAATTGAAGCCCTAATTTGAACAAGTCAAAGGACATCATTGAGAGAGTTCAACTTCAAAATGGATCCACGAGATGGATTTAGATACGACATCCGAGAACCTCCACTTTTTAGATTGGAAAGTTCAATCTTTGGAAATAAAGGGTTGAAATTTTTCATGATAAACATAGAGCAATAATTTGCTCTAATGGAGATATTTGAAACCCCAATGAATAGCAAAGGGAAACTTTTCAAGAAGAGCAAATGGACTGAGGAGTAAGTGAAGAGATTTGAGGCAAATGATAAGGTAACCAAAATTTTGGTTAATTTATTGCCTAACAATATTTTGTGTAGGATAGGTGAACACAAGATGCCCAGGAGTTATGAAACAAATTGTAAAATACGACACTAAATAATAATTATAAAATAAGGTTATTGGAGAAATAGCCTTATAGAATTTTTCCGGAATTTTTAGAAATTTTCTGAGAATTTTTCGGAGCCCGTACGATGGGTTTTACGACGACAAATTTATGGGTTCGGATAAAGCCTGTTTGGGATACCCCGTTTAAGTGAGGAAATGTTGGATTTATATATATTTCTTTTCTTTTTCTTTTCCCAAACGCCGATCCCTAACCCAATTACCTTCCTTCCCCGATAACTCCTCTGCCCGAGCTTTCCCCTATCCGGCGATTTCTCCCCTTCGCCTCTCGGTGTCGCCGGCGCAAGCAACCACCGGAGCTTTGAAGGGAAAACAAGTGGTCGGTTCTTCCTTCTCACCTCTCGGTTTCCTCTCCCTCTCTCTCTCGATTTCTCTCATGCGCACGGGCGACCCGACGCCGATGGTTTCCCCGACAGTTTCGGCCTCACTGTGCCGCCTGAGGATTGTCGCCAGAATTTTGAAGGGGCTGACGCTGCCTAAGCCTTCCCCGGTGGAGTGATCGCCTTCTCGGCCATTTTTGCGCTCGATCGGTGGGATCCGATCTAGGGCACAACAAGGTTTGAATCACATCGCTCCCAGCCGATTATTCTCCTTGTTCTTCTATGTGATTTGTTCGCTGGAATTTGATCTGCAGCTCCACACTTGCTGGATCAGATCGGAACAACACCATCTGGAGGCACTCGATCAAGGTAGGATTCATTCATAAATGTAAAGCTTCAAAGATCTTGTTTAGTTAACTCCGATCTTGATAAGCTTCTTATTCTGGATTAGAGAAGGTGTTAGTCGGTACAGTGCTTGTGCATCACTGTCTTGCTTCCAATTCTCGAAGCTGTGGGAGTCTCGGCTGGGGAATTTGAGATCGATTGAGGTGAGTTTGTACTGTGGATTAGGTTTTCTGTAACTCCGTTGCTGTATATTTCGTTTTCTAGATTGATACTTAGAAGAGTTGGTGTATGATTGACTATTGTAGCTTCCGGACAGTATTTAGCTTGATGGTGAGCTACTGGATTCTGCTCAACCTCAAAGTAAGTCCTTCCAGTAGAATATTGTTGTGATTCTTATTTGTATGTGGCAAAATTGGGTTTTATGGTTTGTAGGGTTTTGTTATTCTTGCTTAGATTGATTAGTGAGAATTAAGGAATCAATTAAGATGTGGATTGATAAGGATTTGTATCGTATTATGTTGGAGATTGCATGATTTGTGGTTGTTTGGATAAATTGTTAGAGGTGAATCATGAGGGTGATTATGCATGTTTGAATAATGATGTATAGTAGATAATACTGGGATGTTGGAGTTTATGATCGGTTATGGATTTGGGATTCATTTGTGGATAGAGTTAAATCTAGTTAGATTAATTTGGGTGAGAATTTAAAGATGAATTATGTTGGAGTTTGTGATTGACGGTGGTTGACGATTTGGTTGATAGGTTGATTGGATGATTATCGAATTGGGAGGTATTGTTATGATGTTGGATAAAATTAGATTATTGTTTTGGAGGAGTTTTGGAGATGTATCATGTATAACCTAATCTAATTAGGTTATATTATGATTAAGGTTAGTTGGAGGATTAATCCATAATCATGTTTGATTAGGGTTATCCTAATTAGGTGGGGGAAAGTTGTTTAGTTATTTACTTCATATGTAACTAGCTAAATACATTATATGATTGCAGGACTTTGGTTTGAGACGAGTGTCTCGACGTGAGATTTCTGGATCACGATCGACAGATTAAAGGCGGGTATTTCTTCCTTGACCTCTATGTAGATTTTCTTATACTTAGTGCATGGTTATTATTTGATGAATTAGGCTGCTTTATCTTATATCATGACCGATTGTTGTTTTTCCTGCATGATACTTATGCTTGACCCTTGTGATGATCTATTTAATTCATATACCGTCTCTACTCTTGATATCTACTCTGTTGTGATTTCACGTGTAGAGTATGTCTTGTAGGGATTGTCGGGTTGTTGGTATTACCATGCTGATTGGGTATATGATGTTGACTATACATAGGTGGGGATGTGTTATAGGAGTCATCTTGTTGACCGTACATTTGTATATGGTGTGTACATACGTATTTTTCATGTACTTTTGGAGGAGTGGTGTTGATTGTATGTTTGGGATAGATACACCTGTCTGTTGTGTTTTTACTGGAGGATACATGTTGATTGTACTTATATTTTTGTGTACATTTGTCTGGTGGGATTATTGAAGATTTTTAGTTGATTATAAATGTGTAGTTGTGTACATATGTTTGGGGGGATACGTGGAGGTATCATGATGATTATACTCATGTTGGAGGTATTTATGAGGTTTGGTGTTGTTGCATGGATGATGATTATATATATATATATATATATATATATATATATATATACATATATTTGTATATATATATATATATATATATATATATATATATATATATATATATATATATATATATATATATATATATATCATGTTCATCATAATTGCATCTGACGACCATTGTCTGTCAGTTGGTTTGGTTTAGCGCCGCACACTCGGCCACTCATGGGTAGTGGTAGCTGGAGCAGTTGCCGCTCGTCCTGTCGTGCCACCCGGTCGCGAGGTTTAGTGAGATCCGGCATTGTGAGCAGTCAGGGACCCTGATGCTATGTAGCTAGATTGCTATTAGCGGATTGTCCGCCTCGACCACTATATAGTGGGTTGGAGGGTAGTACAGTCATCACAGACCCAAGCCTCTCGGCCATACAGGGGTCGTGGTATCTGGAGAGGTGGCGGGGGTGACCATGGAGCATGCATGCACTTTTGTATATGATGCGAGGAGCATCTGGGGGATATATCTGCATACATGCCTAGTAGATACTAGTTGCATGTGATTGTGACTTGTTGCATTTGTTTGAGATATGATTGTTGCATTTGGTTGTCATGCTGCATACATGTCATTTATTTTACATGTATATGCAGTCGTACTTATATTGCACAGGTGTCACGGGTATATCTGTTGCAGATCCGGTGAGTTTACTGATCATTGTACCATGTGTAGATTCCAGATTGGGTATGTATCTGTCATTATGTTAGTTGTGGTTTGTACATTTTATATGTCAGGTTATTATGTCAGTTATGTTTAGGTGCATTGATTATGATAGTATGATCATGTTCTTTATTCCCTACTGAGACTGTATACTTGTGATCTCCATGTTTATTCATAGACCATGCACTATCTTGTCTATTACCCGCTGAGTTACCTATACTCACCACCGCATGTATATCCTTATGTTTTCAGGTAGATGGTTGGAGTGTCGCTCGGAGTATCCTGTTTGCCGGGTCCTACGTCACATCCGAAGACCGTACTTGTTTTCTTTTATATATCTTTTTATTATTTCTGGCATTGTATTTATGTTTAGCCATGTGGCTATCTTCAGGTTTTGGTGTTGTATTTGTGTTTAAGCCGTGTCGGCATGCATTGCATTTATTTGGTTTGTGTGGGCTTTCCTGTGTTGTTTTTCCGCTGTGTTGTGTTTTTGTATGGCCGAGTGGGCTGTTAAATATTTATATAACTGCGTGGTTGTTGTCTCTTTTATTCCAGCCGAGTAGGCTGATGATATATACTGCGTGGTTGTGTAAATATTCCAGCCGTATGTGGCTGATATATATTTGTTTGTAGCGATGCTTCATATTGTCACCGGTATAGGGGAGATGCTGTCGGATTTTTGTCTGGCAGGGACTCCTTTGGGGGCGTGACACAAATTAACCAAGCTCCATGAAGATTCATCCTCAATGAAAAATGCAGAAAAAGGCAAGAGGGAAACTCTTTATTTCAAGTACATAGGGATTTAGAGGTTGAGAGTCATTCAACATCCGAGGAGGAAATTAAAGAAGCATCCACCTCAAGAGTTGAGGGAGAGAGTTCATTGATACCAGAATAAGAAGAAGTGTCTACATCTGGAATCAATGAATGATCATGTGTCATCCATACAAGCAAAGGTATAACAAATTAAATTTGTAAAAATAAAAATCATATCACATATTTTGAGTGTAGGTAAAATGGACATTACAATGGCAAATATCCAAGATTAGTCAAGAATAAGAGTAAAGTGACACTTAAGATGAAGGAGAAGTCAAAGGAGGTTGGTCCCATGATACGAAAGGGCAAGAAGCAGATTATGCGTTTCTTTTACAATAAAAAAGAACATTATCAGAACCAATGTACAAAGGGGAGGATTCTGACTAAGATCAAAGGAGGAAACTCAAATTAAGGGGGAGCTTTAAAAAATAAAACTAGAGTACAAGCATGCTAGAAATAAGTTTTATGATTCTAGAGCTTGTTATCATGAAAATGCATGATAAATCTAGGGAAAATTATAGAGTGTATCATGCTAGAACAACTCCATCTAAGGATAGAAAGGTAGAAAATAATTTAGGTAAGAATTCTAAGAAAGTTATATATATGCCTAAAAGAAAAAAAAAATACTTAAGGCAATCATGAAAAATCTAAGTTTGAGGAATTAATGATCAAAAATTAAGTTTTGATGTCAATACTTGATAAATTGGAGAAGACCATTAAGAAAATGACAAATGAAGTCAAAGGGGTCTAAGAAGAAAAACCTAGGCTTAGATAGGCAAGAACCATCTAAAGGCAAGAAATGTTTGGGATACAAACCTAAATCAAAGGAAGATGTGCCATCATATCATAGAGTTTCATATATCTATGAAATTAACTCTCGATCTAGAAGTCAAGTCAAGGTTACAAGGGAGACTATCTCTAGAGTTGATCTTAAGAGACTAGAATGGCTAAGGCTTCTAAGAAGCTTAGGAAAGTCATTAGTAAGGTTTCTATGGAAGTTATCCCTAATGAGTATTTAAAATACCTAAGGAGCACCAATAGGTTTTGAGTTCCTAAGAGTGTGTTCTCCACACGCTAAATGAGTTTAGAGTGTGCCAATTCTAATTCAAAGGGTAGTTAATGTTAGAATGGGTGGACCGACTAAAAGGGGTGAATAGCCTGTAATTAGAGTTAAAATTCTCTTGCTTTTGAACTAGCAAGTACACGCAATTAATTAGAAATAATTAACATAAAGAGAGTAGTAAGGAGACTAGAGATTTACTTGGTTATAACATAATTAAGTGATTGTTAATCCAAGATAAGTAAACATGCATTAACAAATGTGCATTAACAAACTCCCAACGAGTCACGAATTACTTTAGGGTTGGGCAAAGGAACCCTAAACTTGGGTTTAAAGTTTAGGGTTAGGCAATCGATAAGGCTAATCGATTGGTAGTTTTTTTGTGAAGCACAGTAGGCTTTTGAATCGATTAGCCTAATTGATTCAGAGATGCCAATCTATTACGACAATCGATTGGTTGGTTTTTCACTTGAGCACAGAAGACAGTGGAATCAATAATCGATTCATGCTTCATCAATTAATTGGGGTAATCGATTGGAGGCTCTTCGCGAGAGAATAGAAAGCTTCAAGATTGATTGAGTCAATCGATTTGAAGCTGCCAATCGGATCCTACGTGATAATCGATTGAGAGTAAGGCCAATCAATTTAGAGACATTTTCTAGCCCGAAGGCAACCCTAGAAAAGGGGGTTTTATGGAGTTTCTTCATAGGTAGTTCTTGGGGATTCTGAGAGAAATGCTATTGCATTTCTGACTCAACAAGAGACATTTCTAATCAACAAGAGATCAAGCAAGTAAGGTGTTTATTATATTTGTATTTACTTCCTTGTTTCTTGTTGTATTCTCGTGTTCGATATTGTATGGAGATTCTTCACCTTTTGAAAGGAGGTTTTCATAGTGCATCTGTGAGTGAAGAGTGAACCCTTGAATTAGTCACCTCAAGGAAATGAATACAAAGCAAAATTCAAGTTTTAGCTTTATGGTGTGCTTAGCTTCAAATATCTGCTACAAAATCAAGTAAAATCGAAGCGAGCTATTCACCCCCTCTAACTCTCAAGTGTCTAACACAAGAGAGTATATAACTTAAAAAGAAGTAGAATTTATATCAATCATACAAAACTATAGACTTAGATAACCAAACAACTATATTTCCTATTGCATTCTTGAGAAAAAGTATTTTATGACCACTTTCTCCAAAAAAACTCTATCAATCCAAACTTTTCAACAGAATCCACCAAGAAGAACATGATGCACTTTTGTTTTTGGATGTGTGGATGTAATTTGACTTTCTGTAATAATTCAATCAACACACTAATAAAACATCTTACATTTAGTATTATTATTGATATCTCCACGACTCACATTTTTAATTTTGATATAACAATACAAAAGTATTAATTTTACGATGTATTTTTTTATTACAAATATGTAGTTTAGGAAACACATAATTTCAAGATATTATGTGAGTTGCAACTTAGTGTTTATTAACATTACCAACATTATCAATTTTTTTTTTTCATCAATTATATCACTACTGCTACCAACATTATTTCCAATATCGCTATCAATGCCACCACTAGTTACCTAATCTTACAAACAAATTGAGTCAAGTAACGTCACCATAACATAATTTCACTAATAAGAACACAAAAACTCAAAGTAATTAAGACAAATGATGTCAAGTAATGTCATCATAAGATAGCGATGTTACTAACAATAACACAAAAAATTGAAATAATTCAAACAAATGTTATATAATGTCATCATAAGATAATTATACTAACAAGAACATTATATTTAAAGAAATCACTCTTCCATAATTCATCTTGTCGTTTAATTACTACCTTGTTCTTGTTCATTTTATTATCTCATATTTAAAAAAAAATAGAGACCTCATTTTTGAAACTTGAGAACATTTATTATTTGAAGTAAAATAACTATAAAATCTATACCTTAAAATTTAAATCATAGATCAATCACATCAATTCTCTTATACACATTCCTTGCATATGGTCATATATCCTATAACTCGCCAAATATATCTCACGTACATTACAATTTCATGGAGACCAATTGAAAAGCTCGAGCACAAAATCTGGTTTCATTAAAAGATTAGAAAGAAAAGTCACCTTGGTTAAGCAAATGGAAACTGCGAGGCAGTACTGGCATGAGATGAGATCCTCTGTCCCGAAAGTGTCGTGTCCTCATGTTCCAGTATCGATCGGACGGCTATGATATTTTCATAATGTACACTACATTCTTGAGATGCGATTTAGTTCGTCCGATCGGCGCTGGGACACGGGGACACGATATTTTCGGGACAGAAGATCTCATCTTGTACTGGCATAAACGGATTTAGTTTTTGACGCTTCGCAAGCAATTTATCATGTAACTGGCAAGTAATGGATGACTCAGTAATATTTGTCAAATAACTAACATCCTTAAGGAATTGAATGAAAGGGATACCAAACTGACACTAGATACAGAAAACAAGTTCACTTGTTAATTCAGATGCGACAGATCTTCCAAATGAATATGTTTTTAAGAAAAGTAAGAGATAAATCCCCACCCTAGTTGAGAAGGCATACTACTAATTCAATACTTTGGCTGCAACTTCCGAGGCCCTTATCAAATACTTAGTAAGCATCCTTTTTTCCCTTGAGTGTTTAGTGATTAACCTCTAAAAATACAATACGGATACGTACAAAAAAAAAAAAAAAAAAAAAAAAAAAACTTGCAACCTTGCAATAACTATGCATCATTTATAAACTCATTACAATGTAATAGAATTAGAATCAGTTCGTCTCGATTGAAACAAGATCTAGATCTTAAAATAAAATCGAAATGATCTAATAAAAATGAAGATATAATAGTAAAAATTACTAACTCCATAAACTAATTCCAAGATAGAACAAAGTTAAAACTCAACTGTCAAACATAAAGCTTTAAAGCACAAGGAGACGAGGTCGGAAAAATGACTGAGTACACGCTCCTTGATTTATTAAATAGATAGAAACAACGGTAAATTAGAGAAAAATTCTCAATCATAATGTTAACTTTGCATGTAATCCCTATGCCCAAAAAATTTTGTTTCCACTCCCTGCATGTAAAGTATTACTTGTTTCAACTCTCTCATACAAATATTGATACCTAAATTGCCCCACAGATTTTTTAGGTACAAAAATTTCAAAATTGAGTACAAAAAGTCTAAAAATGAGTATAATTATTCTTAAAGTCAGTACTTTATATTAAAAATCGAGTATATTTTCTATCAAAATTGTTCCTATTATTTTTTAGATATAAAAGTCTAAAAATAAGTATAATTTATGTTAAATTCAGCACTTTACACTATAATCTAGTACTCTATACTAGGATCGAGTATATTTTCTATCGAAATTAACCCTCATATTTTTCGGTACAAATAGTCTAAAAATGAGTATAATTCCTATTAAATTCAGCACATTAAACTAAAATCGAGTATATTTGAGGTGAAAAAAGAATCGTACTCACTTTGATAGAAAATATATTAGATTCTAAGTTAATATACTCAATTTAAGAGGATTTATACTGATTTTTAGATTTTTTGTACCTAAAAATATCATGGGCAATTAGGTAAAGATGTTTAACTGGGGAGTGAAAACAAAGATTTTCATGGATGGAGACTGCATGCAAATATTTATTTGCCAATAGGGACTACATGCAAAATTACCCTAGAAACAACCTCTCTCTCTCTCTCTCTCTCTCTCTATATATATATTTTGATTTGTTTTCCCCGACAACAGGGATGGTCTAAGAAAGCAAAATCTTCTCTTGCTCGCCGATGGTGCCGCTAGGTGGGACGAATAAGGGATGATCCGTCCAACGAGATTGGCTCTGGATTCCTGCAAAACGTGGTGATCGGGCGATGCATTGTGAAAGTGAAAGTGACGCCGAATAGGATAAGGATTATCTTGCGAGTTGACGAAAAGAGAAGTATAAGCAAAACACAAAAGAAAAAAAGAGTCTTTCATATTTTTCCTTAAAAAAGAAAATATTATTTAATAGTAGAGGATTAATCCTCATACAATTAAATAAGTGTTTATATAAAAACTATTCCTTAAGAAAAGAAAGGAAAGAAATCTAATATATAGATTTCAATTCCAATCCTAAAGAAAATAAATTCTAAAATAAAAAAAAATATTAACAAAAATAAATAATCCTAACCAAAAACATCCTAAATACCAAAAATATCCTAAATACTTAAAAAAATTCTAAAATTTATTAAAAATAATAAAAAAAATATTTAGACTTTCTCGCATTAGTCGCCCGGGGTTGAAGTGAACTTATCCTCAAGTTCAGATTAATTTCAAGAGAAAGATCATCTACACCAAATCAATAGAATTTACTAGTAATTATAGGATTTTAGGAATCCTCGTCAATCGGCCGACGACGACACCATCGAGAAATTTATCCTTCTTTGTTAGTTCCAGATCAGAATAGAAATGCTCCTTAGCTATAATTGCATTATCAAGTTGCTGGTCTTGCTGTGCTTTAATGGTCGTCTTCACCTGGTCGGCTGGTCCTTATCTATTTTTCTTCCTCGAAGACTACTGAATTCAAAACCTGCACCCACACTTAAGAATCGCATCTTTCCTTGATGAGGGTCAAAGACTTCTTTGAGGGTCAAAGACTTCTCAGCACTCAACACCTTGAACGTTGGGGCGTGTTCAACTTCCATGGAGTCACTATAGGAGCTCATATTAACACAGAGTTTCACAGTATTGATGGCCGGCATTAGATCCTGATCGTGGTCCTTGTGAGGAGCTTGACTCATCCAGAAATTGAACTCCTGGTAGGAAGCTTTTTCCTTTCCTTGGATGGAAGAAGATGGAGAACTCCAAAAGAAATTGAGTGTTTTCTTTGGTTGGTTTGAATTGCTTGAGGTGCTCCACTTGCATAGATCAACAAGTTTAGGAGTATCTGTAGTATCAGCTGATGATATGCCTCCTTTTTCAAGCTTTTGAAGCCATGAAGGTAAACAGCTCGAGGTTCTTAGGCCATGCCCACCATTAGCACTAGTTCTTTGAGGCCCTTTTAGCATGCATGCTGCACCAATCAAAAGAGCCAAAGCTCTTGTTCCTCTCTCGAGCCTCTAGTTGCCAGGAGGTCAATCTACCAAAAGGCGTATTAGGTTTAATGTATTTATCAAAAAGTATATCACGATTTTGTATTTACCAAAAGGTGGAGTTTACCAAAATCAATTTCCAGATCACCCCTCTGGCTAACCTGGCAACCGTCATGTTCAAATACATTTTTTCCAAGCATCCAAGCCGAAATTAGAATAGAAAAATAATTTGTGGTTCGGATGCACGTCTTCTCACCGTCTCTCTCCCTCCATCCCTCTGTGTGGTGTTATAAACTCGAAAGAAAAAAGAAATATGAACCTTGCGCTTGTCATTATTGCTCGTGGTGGTTGGCGGGATTGCAATAGACCAGTTAGGTTTATGGCATAATTGCGTAAGAGTTGCTAGAGGAGACCAAGGACAAATTAAGTTAAGAACATCAGCCGAGAAGGACAAACTTCTTGCAAGAGGGAAATTAGTAGAAGCACACATTTAAAGATTTAGACATGTATGTATGGATTTTTTTACTGTAAATTAGGGTAGTGAAGGTAAATAAAAATTACACTATTGGTGTGAAGGGTGGCAGCAAAAAGTGTTTTTATGGTTAATTTTGGTTGTGTGGGGAATAATATTCAACAACACCTGAATTATGATATAATAGAAGACTTAATCGATTTAAGTCATGTTAGTTTTTGACGTTGATAGTTAAGTTTGGCTAAAAAATGTTTATTTATAGTTTAGGGTTTAGTCAGTGGTGGTCCTAGTTTACAAGAAGTATCTGCTTCAAAAGGCCTGATATCATATAACGTGGGCCTGATATCGATAACGTGTTATGTGGTTAAAACTTTGCTTTTACATCAGACCCTTCCTAGTTTGAGCAAAATTATAATTTAACTACAGAAAAAGATTATGTAGTTGCAAATTTACTAAAATAGTTTGTAATTTATTTATTAGGGATGATCATATAACTGACGAAATTCTATCTGAGATATGGAATACTCTTGATGCAAATTCTAGCATTGGACATGCAGATAATGTAGGAGAAGTATCCAGAACAAATATTCCATCATCTTCACAGTATAGTTGTGTGCATAACACAAATAGAAATACAAGCAGTAATTTCACATTTGATCTAAATGAAGAAGCTAGTATTCAAGAAGATGAGGTTCTGAACCCGTGTGCAACACTTGTTGATTACTATGAGCCTAGTTGGAGTGAGGAGGAAGGGTATTATAACCGAAATGGAGAGGAAATGCAATGCAATACAGATGTACAAGAATTCTTTGCTGATGATATGCAGATTGAACAATATGAAATATCTCAAGAGCAGTACAGTGACTTAGAGGAGGAGTTCCCAATAGCTGATGATCTATATATTCTAAATTCTCGATTGCTCCAAAGGCCAATTGAAGAGGCAACAGATCAACATGAATTTTTTGTAGGACAGATATTTCAGTCTCGACAAGAGTTCAAGAATGAACTTGTGAAGTATGCCATGGTTAAACATATGAGATATAATCCAGTTGACACTCGGAAAAATAAAGTAAAAGCTGTCTGCTTCAATCAACCGTGTAAGTGGAGAGTAGTTGCCAGGGGGGGTGTCGAGTTCATTGTTACGAAATATATAAAGGAACACCAATGTGACACCATTAGGGAAAGTGCTGATCATCAAGCATGCTCTTCATCCTTTGTAGCTTCTTTTGTTGAAGAGCAATTTCTTGCTAATGAACAATACAAGCCAAGTATGATTATAGCAGATATAAAAGCCAGGTTCGGAGTGACCATATCCTATAGAAAAGCTTACATAGCTCGAGAGAAAGCGATGAAGAAAGTTGTTGGAGATTATGATCAAGCATATATAGATCTTCCACTATATCTGCGTGAGTTAAGAGTCAGGGATCCTGAAACCTATGTTGCACTACACAGGAATGGGGATAATAAGTTCCAACGCTGTTTTTGGAGTTTTGGAGCTTGTAGAAGAGTATTCAGGTCTTATCTGCGTAAATTAATTGGAATTGATGCCACACACCTAAGAGGCAAATATCCGGGTGTGTTGTGGCTTCAGAACATTGACCCTAAAAGATGGGCTAATGCACACTTTAGTGGCAGAAGGTACACAATGCTAACCACCAATTGTGTAGAGAGTTTAAATGCTTTGTTCAAGGAGACGCGTGAACTTCCGATAAACAGGTTAATTGATAATATCAGAAGAAAGGTAGCTCAATGGTTCTTTAACCGTAAGGAGGAAGCGTCGAAATGGTATGTAGCGTTGACACCTCATGCTACCAAAGAAATGCAATCAAGGAGGGAGAAAGCTAGACGATATAAAGTCCACCCTTACTCTCAATCTGAAATGGAAGTAGAGACATGGGGTGCTTCATACATTGTTGATTTGGAGAGGAAATATTGTAACTGTGGGGAGTTTCAAATTTCAGGATTGCCTTGCTCACATGCAAATGCCGTCATAATTCACCGGAACATGGATACACTCCCATATTGTGTGCATTATTTTCATTCACATAATTGGAAAACGACATACATGGATCGTATTTACCCCTGTCGAAGCAAGGAATTTTGGCCTAGGGGAGTCAACAACATTATAGTGCTATGTCCCCGTAGCCTTGTGCAGCCTAGTAGGCGAAAGAAGGCAAGGATCGAGTCGAAACATAATGGGAAGGTAAAAATCAAATGCAGCAGGTGCAAACAACTGGGCCATAATCGGAGGACCTGTAGAATGCCGCCAGCCCCTGAATCTTGACTGAATTGTAAATTGGAGGAGTTGAGGCATATGTTTTGTATGAAGTACATAAATAGGTTTGTAAGAAAAAATAGTTGTTAAAAGTGATGTTTCTGTTATATACGTTTATGGAGTATTTAGTTTGTGTTACAGTTTTATGGTAGGTATGAGAAGTGTAAACCATCACCTGCAAGGCAGAAATAATACTTCACACCATATCTCCATTGTGTCAAATAAAAATGCGATACATTTTAATTCAACAGGAAGGGGTTCGTAATTTAAAAGTCACGTAAATATGTAGTGAAATATAGATGTGTTAAAACTCGCACAAAGGGATTGTAGTAATCCTTGCAAAATAAGACAGGACAGCAGTTCTCGGTCATTGAAATGGGGTATAAATACGTTTTAACACTAGATATACCATCTTCCCAGTTAGAACTTCACAGGGAACGTGATTTCAGGTAGATCCAAGTAGGGGAGGGCCATCAGTGGGTTTTGGTCAAAACCCACTGATGGACCTTGACACCTCTGATTGGGCCCATTTCAGCTATAGTGGTATTCTGGAGTTGCAAGGACTCCAAATCTGCTAGCAAATCATTATTTAAATATCTATAGGTGCTGGGAAAAAATAATATAAAATCAGCCTTCGTTGGGCCTAATATGCTTGGATATCATGCCCAACGTGGGCCTGATATGAGGGCATATCAGGTCCAACGTGGGCCTGATATGAGTATCATTTAATAAAGCATTATTCTATCTCCCCCTAATATAAACTCCAAGCATTCTAACAGGGGCGTGATAAAAAAAATAAAATAAGATCAATTTTAAAAGTCACCTTCCATAGGGTAGAAAAGAAAAGCTGTACACTTTTCCGTGCCAATTGGCACGGAGCCATACCTTCTAATCCATGGTGTATAAATTATGTTTGACACCATATATACCATCTCCCCACCAAGACCTTCACAGGGGACTTGATTTCATGTAAATCCAAGCAGGGAGGGCCATCAGTGGATTTTGGTCAAAACCCACTGATGGACCTAGACACCTCTGATTGGACCCATTTCAGTTCTAGTGGTATTCTGGAGTTGAATGAACTCCAAATCTGTTGGCAAATCATTATTTAAATATCTATAGGTGCTGGGAAAAAAATTAAAATATAATCAGCCTCCGTTGGGCCTGATATGCTTGGATATCAGGCCCAACGTGGGCCTGATATGAGTGCATATCAGGACCAACGTGGGCCTGATATGAGACCATATCAGGCCCAAAGTGGCCTTGGTATGGTATCCTTTCTTATAAATTTATACTATCTCCCCCTTTCTATAAACTCAAAATGTGCTACCATGCTCCTTATGAAAAAATAAATGGCAACTGCATGGAGCCATACTTCCTAATCCATGGTATATAAATTATGTTTGACACCATATATACCATCTCCCCACCAAGACCTTCACAGGGGACTTTATTTCATGTAAACCCAAGTAGGGGAGGGCCATCAGTGGGTTTTGGTCAAAACCCACTTATGGACCTAGACACCTCTGATTGGACCATTTTCAGTTCTAGTGGTATTATGGAGTTGCGAGGACTCCAAATCTGGTGGCAAATAATTATTTAAATATCTATAGGTGTTGGGAGAAAATTAAAATATAATCAGCCTCCGTTGGGCCTGATATGCTTGGATATCAGGCCCAACGCGGGCCTGATATGAGTGCATATCAGGCCCAACGTGGGCCTGATATGAGACCATTTTAGGCCCAAAGTGGCCTTGGTATGGTATCCTTTCTTATAAATTTATACTATCTCCCCCTTTCTATAAACTCAAAATGTCCTACCATGCTCCTTATGAAAAAATAAATGGCAACTGGCACGGAGCCATACTTCCTAATCCATGGTGTATAAATTATGTTTGACACCATATATACCATCTCCCCGCCAAGACCTTCACAGGGGACTTGATTTCATGTAAATCCAAGTAGGGGAGGGCCATCAGTGGGTTTTGGTCGAAACCCACTGATGGACCTAGACACCTCTGATTGGACCCATTTCAGTTCTAGTGGTATTCTGGAGTTGCAAGGACTCCAAATCTGCTGGTAAATCATTATTTAAATATCTATAGGTGCTGGGAAAAAATTAAAATACAATCAGCCTCCGTTGGGCCTGGTATGCTTGGATATCAGGCCCAACGTGGGCCTGATATGAGTGCATATCAGGCCCAACGTGGGCCTGATATGAGACAATATCAGGCCCAAAGTGGCCTTGGTATGGTATCATTTCTTATAAATTTATACTATCTCCCCCTTTCTATAAACTCAAAATGTGCTACCATGCTCCTTATGAAAAAATAAAAAATAAAATAAAATTAGAAGGTGCTACCATAGGCTTTATGTCTATAGCATGGCCATAAGTGGAATAAGTGGCCACTGACACGGAGCCATACGGAGACATATCTATAGGTGCTGGGAAAAAGTTAAAATACAATCAGCCTCCGTTGGGCCTGCTATGCTTGGATATCAGGCCCAACGTGGGCCTGATATGAGTATCATTTAATAATGCATTATTCTATCTCCTCCTAATATAAACTTCAAACATTATAACAGGGGCCTGATCAAAAAAATTAAAATAAGATCATTTTTAAAATTCACCTTCCATAGGGTTGAAAAGAAAAGCGGTGCATTGTTCCGTGCCAACTGCCACGGAGCAATACCTTATTAGAAAAGGGATTTAAGAAGGTATTTATTAACCATAAATTTAATTTACAATAAATTGATTCACCATAAATTTAATTTACACAAACAGTAAATCATTACTAGAATACAATATTACAATTGTTCACTATTTCTATAGTTTAAAGTTTTTGTCAGACATGATTTTATGTCCAAGTCTAAATCTATAAGCTCTCATATCAGCTTGTACAAAGTCTGTAGATCTCCGAAACATCAAACTCTCTGCATAGCGCATTATAAAAAAAGCACAATCCAACCTACAAAACAAAAGCACAATCCATCATAAAAAAGCCAAATCGAATTATTATGGAACATACACAAATACTTACGATTTGCTTTGTGTGGGGCCAATAACTTGCATCATTTTATACTCTCTCCCGGAGAACGGTGCTAAACCTTTATGCCATCTGTGATAGTATGACTAGTTTAGCTCCTTAAAAAATAACACCTACAAATATTAAACCATAGTAATTAATACATAAACAATGATTATTGGATATAAGAAATTTGTTACTTACAGTTTGATTAAAAACAGAAGTGTAATTTTCTGTGGTGCCAAGAGAGTTATAATAAATTATTTGACGTTCCTCCAGGTCCATGACCATTAGATGCCAATGATTATCTTGGTTATGTAGAGGACAAAAAATATATCTAATGTCCTTGTCGTCATCAGTTTTTGTAGTTTGTTTCAATGCATCCACGTGCATCATTCCGAACAAGTCCTATGCAAATAATAGAGCTATTATGGTGACTGCATCCAATATATATTGTAAACAATTTACAATGAGATAAGGGACATACTGGGAATCCAACCCCACAATATGGATGGGTGGTATGATGAGTTAGAGTGTTTGGCTTCATTAGCAAGAATATTCCAATAAACATTTATGCAATCCCCATTGGTATATTGCGTCTAATCAAATATTGTCATAAAAGATTGCATATCTAAAGAGAAATTATCATTTGCCCATATTGGTTGCACCGTCACCCTACACACAAGGATACAGTCAATGGTATTTAATAAATTAAAAATATAAAAAATATCATTAAACTCCAATAATAATCCTTCGTTGACATGTGGGTTAAGTATTTAGGTTGGCAACTACGTTACCTTAACTGACTAAGCTTCAATAATGCATCGGCTATCACATCATCTTGACTCTTTTTAAAAAATGTCTTCGCTTGCTGAGATAATTAAAATAATACTATGTCATTAAGGATTATAAAATAACAACTTACCTACTCTCGATCGTACCTTCAATATTTTGGTTTTGACCTTGTTAATTTCATGACATTGTGTTTCTAGCTGTGATGAACTTGTATTTTCTGCCTTTGATGGTGCAGGATCATCTGGTTCGACACTAAGAACAAGCTGTTTGC
Source organism: Zingiber officinale (assembly GCF_018446385.1). Classification (NCBI taxonomy): domain Eukaryota; kingdom Viridiplantae; phylum Streptophyta; class Magnoliopsida; order Zingiberales; family Zingiberaceae; genus Zingiber; species Zingiber officinale. Next base: position 3,001,745 of record NC_055995.1, on the reverse strand, counting down.
CTTTTTTTTTGGTGCATTGGGATATCAAACTTCTCTGGGTTCTCTTTCTTTTGGGGCCTACCCTAAAATTAGTTGGAATTATATGCAGATTAGGGTCTATGCCTTCTGATGCTGGGTCTACGCCTTCTGATGCTCTTGGCTCCCCTGATATGCTTTGTATGACTTGTTGGAGTTCTTTAATCTTATTTTCGGCATCGGCTATGATTTTGTCTTTTACAGTTAAAATTCTGTTATCCACGTCAGAATTTATAGTGTCAGCCTTGTTGCCACTCGTATCCCGTTCTTTACGCAGTTCACTTATTTGTTGATCCTTTTCTTTAAGCATAGATTCCATATCAGCAATCACAATTTCCTTTGCTGCTATTAGACTAACCTTTTCTTCTATCACCGTTGCCAGGTTTTTATTAGCTTTCTCCAAACTTTGAGAAGCTTTATGTAATTCTTGCTTTAAACTCTCAATTTTGTTATCCTTTTCCTTGCACAAAATACAATCTACCGTATCGTCACACTGCAGTAGACCTTCTTCGGCTTGATGTAAAGATCCTTGGATTTACTGCAGTAGACCAAAACCCACTGATGGCCCTCCCCTACTTGGATTTACATGAAATCAACTCCCCTGTGAAGGTCTTGGTGGGGAGATGTTATATATGGTGTCAAACATAATTTATACACCATGGATTAGAAGGTATGGCTCCATGCCAATTGCCACTTATTCCACTTATGGCCATGCTATAGACTTAAACCCTATGGTAGCACCTTCTAATTTTATTTTATTTTTTTTATTTTTTCATAAGGAGCATGGTAGCACATTTTGAGTTTATAGAAAGGGGGAGATAGTATAAATCTATAAGAAAGGATACCATACCAAGGCCACTTTGGGCCTGATATGGTCTCATATCAGGCCCACGTTGGGCCTGATATGCACTCATATCAAGCCCACGTTAGGCCTGATATCCACTCATATCAGGCCCACGTTGGGCCTGATATCCAAGCATATCAGGCCCAACGGAGGATGATTGTATTTTAATTTTCTCCCAGCACCTATAGATATTTAAATAATGATTTGCCAGCAGATTTGGAGTCCTTGCAACTCTAGAATACCACTAGAACTGAAATAGGTCCAATCAGAGGTGTCTAGGTCCATCAGTGGGTTTTGACCAAAATCCACTGATGGCCCTCTCCTACTTGGATTTATATGAAATCAAGTCCCCTGTGAAGGTCTTGGTGGGGAGATGGTATATATGGTGTCAAACATAATTTATACACCATGGATTAGGAAGTATGGCTCCGTGCCAGTTGCCATTTATTTTTTCATAAGGAGCATGGTAGCACATTTTGAGTTTATAGAAAGGGGGAGATAGTATAAATTTATAAGAAAGGATACCATACCAAGGCCACTTTGGGCCTGATATGGTCTCATATCAGGCCCACGTTGGGCCTGATATCCAAGCATATCAGGCCCACGTTGGGCCTGATATGCACTCATATCAGGCCCAACGGAGGCTGATTATATTTTAATTTTTTTCCACCACCTATAGATATTTAAATAATGATTTGTCAGCAGATTTGGAGTCCTTGCAACTCCAGAATACCTCTAGAACTGAAATGGGTCCAATCAGAGGTGTCTAGGTCCATCAATGAGTTTTGACCAAAACCCACTGATGGCCCTCCCCTACTTGGATTTACATGAGATCAAGTCCCCTGTGAAGGTCTTGGTGGGGAGATGGTATATATGATGTCAAACATAATTTATACACCATGGATTAGAAGGTATGGCTCCGTGCCAATTGGCACGGAACAATGCACAGTTTTTCTTTTCTACCCTAAGGAAGGTGACTTTTAAACTTGATCTTATTTTATTTTTTTGATCAGGCCCCTGTTAGAATGCTTGGAGTTTATATTAGGGGGAGATAGAATAATGCTTTATTAAATGATACTCATATCAGGCCTATGTTGGGCCTGATATGCCCTCATATCAGGCCCACGTTGGGCCTGATATCCAAGCATATCAGGCCCAACAGAGGCTGATTATATTTTAATTTTCTCTCAGCACCTATAGATATTTAAATAATGATTTGCCAGCAGATTTGGAGTCCTTGAAACTCCAGAATACCACTAGAACTGAAATGGGTCCAATCAGAGGTGTCAAGGTTCATCAGTGGGTTTTGACCAAAACCCACTGATGGCCCTCCCCTACTTGGATCTACCTGAAATCACGTTCCCTGTGAAGTTCTAACTGGGAAGATGGTATATCTGGTGTCAAAACGTATTTATATCCCATTTCTAATAGGGTATTGCTCCGTGGCAGTTGGCACAGAACCTAGTGACGTTGTGCTCTTGAAACCGACTGTTGGTCCGAGCCTATTTGATTTTTTAAACAATCCCAACCGTTACCATGTTTTCACTTTTGAGAAGATATAAATGGTGTGCATTATAACTTATATACATTATGTCTTTCCACTGATAAGCACCAGCATCACATTTTGTATATTGTGACTTATATTTGACTAATCACTATGCAATATTATTAATATTCCAGTGTCAGTTTATAATCTTCTCATATACTACATACCACCGTATTATACAACAAAGACTACATACAAAGATATTAAAAGTCCTACACTACGTAATAAGTTCATTTACATTCTATACAAGTTTTTGCCTTACAAGACTGGATATTTAATCCAATGTTTTAAAATACTTATCCCTCAAAATTGATACCATTACATCAATTCTAATCTTTTTCATGTCTCCTTGTTTGAAGTCCATCTTCATATCATATAGGAGACATCGAATGTATTGCATCACAAAGAAGCCACAGCCAACGCTGTAAAGAACAACAACATTTTTATGGTCAATATTTTTTTTATCATTTATTTATATTCACACGTTGTGCTCAATTTACCTTGCTTGTTGTTGTGGACATTCAATTGTGTGAAAGACCCATCTATCAAACGGATAATGCCTTTCCAAGTTTGGATGAATAGCAACAACGTGCTCACGACTATATAATTTAAAATCTGATACCTGAAGATTGAAGAGGAAATTTTCATTTTCCATCAACTAGCATTTATATTAAAATACAAACATACACATTATTATTAGATGCTCACCGCTGCTTCAAATTCATATTTGTATTTACTTCCACTTGCTAGAGAATTGTACTGATTGAACGTCATTGATTTGGTGTCCACCACCAGCAAGTGGAAGTGTGCATTATCACTGCACAAAGGTATAAATATATACCTTATCTCTTCATCTCGTTTATCCGTCTTTATCATGTGTTGGAAGGCAAACTTACTTGACGATTTCATTAATGACTACAAATATGCAAAGTCATACATACATAACCAAATAATAAAAAGAATTCTATTTTTTACTATAATCAAATCAATTCCTTACTGTGAAGAATGTTGAACAATATATTGACTTGTTGTATGTGCTTCCAGACAGGAATGCCCCCCTAAATAAAATTTTACAATACGTGTCGATTACATCCCCTCTTGTCAACATTTCTCCATTCACACTAGATAAAAGGGAATACAAATTTAAACAAAAGGGTGGTTCCTCCCAAACTATATCATTTGTAAACCTACAAAGTAAACAAATCACAGATTATTTTTACAAATTTATTTTTGATAACCTTAGCTCAACTATGTAATCAGATAAGCATATAATATACTTTACTATTCAACTATTTAATTTACATACTTTATTTCCTCCAAGGCTTTTAACAAGTACGCCACCTCTTCGTCTTGTTTTTTTTGGAAGACTTAAATTGCTTCTTCACATACTATGCATACAAACAAAAAAGGCAATTAGATAATCCATTATATCTAACAAATTACAATGAAATTTGTAGATATCGTCTTACAGCAATTGCTTGTTTCCTCATTTTGTCATATTTGGCAAACATATCTACATCCTTGTCTGTCTCTTCATCAGATTTGTCTTCCATCAATTGTACAATATTAATTTCTTCTTCCATTTCATCCAAACCAATTTTTCCTTTCCCCTTGCCCACTACAACATATTCTTTGACAACTTTTTTTCCTTCTCCTATACTTGTAACTTTCTCCACAGTCTCACTTATATGTATATTTCTACGCTGCCTCTTAGGTAAAGTTTTGAGCCACAATGGACTATCAATTGGAGTATCCCTGTAATCATAGCGACTTCTGTCACGTCCTCTCCTACTTCTTGTTGTAACACCTACAGGTTCAATTTGAGGATCGTCTACAGGCTCGCTATATTGAGATTCCATGCCTTTTTTTTCAACTATTTTAAGTAACTCTTTCACCCTCTCCTTCAATTGCATGTTCTCCATTGTTAGCTCTTTAATTATGTTTGCTTGAATAATGCAATTACAACAATCCTTATTAATCTGCCTTCCTCCTACAGTGACTTCAATTTGTGATGCCTCCATTGCATGTGGACTGTCATCAACGCCAGCAAGGTTCTCAACCAATGATCTTTCATCTTGGTTAGGGATTAGGTCAATCACAACCTGTAATAATATTAAACCACATGTTAAAACTATACTTTTTAACCAAACTATAGTCAAAGTATTCTAAATTTACCTCTTCAGATGAAACTTGGTTAATCAATTCTCTCACCTTACTAATATGTGAAGGAATATTCCTCCACTTATTTATTCTGGCTCCTTTTATTTTGTATGGTTTTTGGATTTGAACATGCTCCAAAAACCATGCCTGATTCACCATGACAAGGGTTAACTATTTTAAAATTGTTCGCAAAATATTAAAAAATTTCACACAAATTATACACTTACTGCCAAAAGACCAGCAAATCCCTTTAGGTAAGGGAGGTTGGTGTTAGCATGTTTTGTCTCAGTTGATGAAAATATGTCCCCAATCTTAGGTAATTGTGGAGCCATAAATTCATGGATTGCTTCAACCCAGTTGAATCTATCAAGATTCTCAAAATCATCTACTATATCTATAAGACTTAACGGGACCTTATATGTACTAGAAGAAAATAAGACACAAACAAATATATACAAAATATAGAATTTGCAAAATAATAAAACATCATCTTCGACTTCAACGCGATTGCCATAAAATTTAAGCAACTCCTCAATTCTTGATCCAGTAGCTTCTTTTTTGTTTGAGAAGTAAGTTAGAAAGAGGTCACTGGATGCTTTAGCTGAATTCATCGGAATTGAAGTTCCTCGGTCTGTAATACCAAGCAGCAATGAAATGTCTCCTCTTGTGAAGCAAACCGGAACACCTGACCAAGTTAAATTATTATTAGACTTCTACCAACACATACAAAAGTATTAGGAACACCGTGGACATGATACGATGTCATATCAAGCGCTGATACAGCATCGTATCAGGCCCACGTTGGGCCTGATACGACATCGTATCAGGACCACGTTTAGCAAAATATTATATTTTACCATACAACTACTTTGTAATTAAAATACGAAATTATAAATTGTACCTGAGAATCTAAAGGTGTGACTACTTGAATCCCAATTTTGAAATATATTTACCAAAAACCCACGGATGTGCTGCATATCTTCTATGTCCAAAAAAATACGAAAGGGTGACTGTTTGATCAGCACTATGTGTCGGTCATGTAAAATAACAGAGCCTTCATGCGTTCCTTTCTTCGTGGAAGGTTGAAAGAAACTTTTAAAGTGACCGAGGACACTGTTCCAATGTAGTTTCTGTCCAACATCAACTGAACCCTATACTTTATAAAAATAAAAAAATTTAAATCATACTAGTTCAGCTTCTCAATATCACAGAGTTTGTAAAATGATAACCTTTACAGCTAATTGATGTGGAGAGGATGATGATACACCCGATCGACGTCTTTGCGCCATTATGATACTAGTTGATTAATGTAAACCCTAGAATCCTTCACTGATGGCTCACGAACACTCCTGGTTTTTAATTGAACTGAAATGCTAGATGCCGCTTGAGAAAAACTCGAGGTCACTAAACTAGGGTTTCACAAGACGGAGCTGCACTCGCATGTCACGAAGGAGGGAGGTACCCTAATGATCGATTTTATTTTTTTAAAATCAATGTTATTTAAAAATGTGGTTCGGATGCCTGGGAAATGATGACTGATCAGAGGAGTTGGCGGGAGGGTTATATTCGGTAATACACATCACTTACCTGCACCTTTTGGTAAATACCAAACGGTGATATGCCTTTTGGTAAATACATTAAACCTAGTACGCCTTTTGGTAAATTGTCGTTGCCAGGATGGTTCCACACCAAGCCCCTGTCCTCGGACATGCCTGTCAACTCCAATGCTGTCAACGTTGACGCTCAAGTCTAAGCCTCTTGAAACAAACAATGGCTCAACATCAAGAACTCCCAAAGAACGAAGCCAAGAAATGGAACTCTGATAAGTGTAGGATGTTGCTATTCCCACAACCGAAATCTTGCCACCATTTATGCCATGAGGACAAGAAGAAATGATCTCAAGACCATCCACTCCTGTTTCCTCCACATGCTCAACAAGTTCTTGCCAAGCCTCTGTATTGTATTTTTTTATGACTGGAGCAATGAGTACCCTAGAGTAGGGATAATCTGCCCTTATCTCAAGTTCTAGAGATCCACTTTTATATGCACCAGAAAGAAGTCTATCACAATCCCACGGGTTATCCGAGATGGTAAGTGGTTGTTACGTTTGTAGCTGAGAATGTGGGATCTAACCACAGAGATATCGGGGCGTAAATCTCCGAACCCTTTGTACCTCACCCCACCCACCAATTGCCCTCTCGGTTACCATGATTTACCTTCTTTATGATGGCTTGGGTTGGGTACGGGGGGTGTTGGGGCGAACAATTTCGTCTTTTTTGCAACAGAAAGAAATCTATCACATAGTTTGAGATGCTGATCTTTGTCAAAGCTTCCAAGTAGCGAAGGTAATTCTTTTTACACCTGTGCAGGAATTAAAGAGTTGTAAGTGGCAACGTCTGTTGGGCGTTATAGGAGACGAAGGGGGTCGTCTCTCTCGTTATTGCAAACGTCTCGTTGCTGCAAATGCCAAGGAGACGAAGGGGCGTCCTTTCCCCTTCGTCTTCCTCAACCTTCCTATAAAAGGAGAGTCCAAGCAATGCATCAGGGCGGTACAGTAGAAGGTGATGCGAAGGTGATCAAAGAGGGGCAAGCGAAGCTGTGAGGTGATTTGGTCGAGCAAAGGAGAATGTCCAGAGGTTGAGATTTGACTCGTGAACCTTGAGACACTTTACGGTTACTTGTGATCGTGTTTCCGACAGCAGCGATGTCCGACGGTTCTTCTACGATTTCTTCGGAAGATCACTGTGAGTGGTTACCATTTTAATTTCAATTTTGTTTCATGCTCTCAAAGAACCAACAATGGTATCAGAGCATAGTTTTGAAAGCATGAAAATCCCTACGGTATGAGATCACTCTCGTATTTTTTTTTCTGTCGCGAAGAAGATGAACAGTGAGTACTGTTCATCATTTGAATCGATTAACCAATCGATTCAATTGAATTGAATCGATTGAAGTTTCATTTCAATCAATTCAAAAACGTGAACAGTGCACTGAATCGATTCAGGAATCGATTGAAGAAAAAAATGAACAGTGCTTCGTTTGGACGAAGCACAGTGAATAAATAAAAAATGCGTGCACTGAATCGATTGAAGAAAAAAAAAATGACTTAATCAATTCATGAATCGATTGAAGAGAAAAAAAGGGGATGAACGGTATTGTTTTTTACGAAGCACGTGCATGAATTTTTTTTTCTTCACGTATATACATCAATTGCACGTTTAAAGTTTAATTAACATGCATGAACAGTAGCCTAAAATTTAATTAAATATTTATTTATTTATTAATAATACATATCTATATATATTTAATTAATTAATAAAAAAATATTTAATTAATTTATGGTTTAATTTACTGAAAATGGAACCATACCAACTTGTCTGATCAAACCCATGTCTGATTTAAATTATTAGTTGATTTAAGCAGACCAGTTTGATTCAATGATACCAAGATCTGGTTCAAATTATTTGTTGGTTTAACCAGTTCAGTTCATTATTAAATTAATTGGGGTAATCTTGATTACAAAAGTTGGGCTGATAAAATATGACCAGATTAGTTCTGTTGTGTCAGATTTGATCAAAAAGATTAGATTTGTTCTAATGGGTCAGACTTAATCCAATGGGTAATTGGATAAATCAAACTGATCTAAGTTTGATCAATAAGACTGAAATTGACTAAAATGAGCTTAAACAATAACAGAACATAGGTCAGAAATCCCTATCCAAATAGATTAGTTCTAATGAGGACAATAGATTAAGCTTAAGATTTGGATTCCTGATCGACCAATCCAATGTGTTAGTCACATGAGACTCCCCAAAATAAGGAAATTTGTTTTTCTTAATTGCTTGTGCATTCTGTATATTTTGTTTGATATGTGGGAATTGAATTTGACCAGTTTTTGTTACTGTCTGTCGGTTTTGTACTGACATCATGATTTTCAATTCCAGATATAAAGAACGATATACACGATGACTGGTCACTATGAACGACAACATGAGCTATGGGAGGAGATCAAGAAGCTAGAATATGACCCGGATCACGGAGTCGGTAGGCTTATTGGGTGGCTTGATTGGTTGTTCTGGAATCTTGAGCAAGAAGGGTATCCAGTCCAGGAAAAAGAAAGAAGATGGTCTCTGGTTTATTTATTATCGGAACATCTAAGGCAGATAGCATTCCAACTTTGGGATGATTCTGATGGGCACATCTCATATTCAGAGATATGTAGGGAGTTACTTCATTTGGAATGGGGTTTTAAAGAATCTAAAGAGGATCCAGATCCCGAAGAAATGGACCTCGAAGAATCTAAGGAGGATCCAGAAATGGATTTTGAAGATTTAGAGGAGTATCCAAATCTCGCAGAATCTGAGGAGGATCCAGAAATGGATTATGATGTAACACCCATAGAGTACTTAGCAAGATTTTAGATATTTTTATAATGAATAAAAATAGGCCTTATGTGGAAATTGCAAAAATAATAGAAATAAAAATAGAACCAAAAAGAGAGATGACCAAGGCTTGAACCTTGGATCTCTTACTAGATATATGCACGTGTTAACCAATAGACCAAGAGAAATTATTGTTAAAGAAAGAAGTGACAATATAGTTAAGGATAGGAAAAGAGATTTTCCATTGAGAAGGAGAAGTTAGAGTTGCCTTCTCCCTCTCAAAAGAAAAGAGGACTCTTGCTTCCTCTTCTCATTAAGGAGAAGTAAAAGAAAGGAGAAGGAAAGGTACATTTTCCCTTCCTCCTCTCATGATGAATAAAAGGGAAAATTAAAGAGGGAAACTCATTTGCTCCTCTTCCTCCTCCCTCCTCTTCCTCACCGTGACCAAGAAACCTCCCCCACCTCTCCTTGCCGAAACCCAAAAACAAAGAAGACCCCTCTCTAGGAAGGCTCCACAAGCAAGATCTCTTTCCCTTAAGCAAATAAGGATGTAAGTATTCCCTCACCTGTGGTACAAGTTGCTTACGGTATTCTCGAAAGTTTTGAACTCTTAGAATTAAAAAAAAAAAAAGAGAAGAAACCATGCTTATGTACTTTAGTAGGTTATGATATAAATTTAGTTAGAAAAGAAATTATGTGTGTGTGATGTTAAGCTTGATATACTTATTAAGATGTTTGTTATCCTTCTCTCCTTTTTATAAGTTTCGGCCATGATGAAAATATAGGGTTCATGAGGCTTAAAACCTAACCTAACTTGCTCATAGATTTATTTATGATGTGTTATGAAATTTACTAGAGATTCATGTTCATATGTTATCTAGAATTTATGTCCTTACTTGAAGAAAGTTTCGGCCATGATAAAGAATATAAGGTTCATGAGGCTTAAAACCTAATCTAACTTGCTTATAGATTTATTTATGATATGTTATGAAATTTGTTAGAGATTCATGTTCATATGTTGTTTAGAAGCTATGTTTTGCTTGAGGAAGTTTCGGCCATGATGGAAATATTAGGGTTCATGAAACTCAAAACCTAATTTAGTATGATCATAGACTTCCATGTGATATGTTATGAAATTAACTAAGAAGATTTATGTTTACATGTTGTTCATAAGTTTATTTCTTAGTTGTGAAGTTTCGGCCATGATAGTGATTTAGGGTTTCATAAAGCTCTAAACCTAATTTAGCATGTTCATAGGCTCCCTTGTGATATGTTATCAAATTGGCTAGGTATTCATGTTAAGAGATTTATTAGAAGTCTACTTCTTGTTGCATGATGTTTCGGCTATGATAATTTTTAGGGTTCATGAAGCTCAAAACCTAAGTTAGTATGCTCCTAGGTTTCTTGATGATATGTTATAAAATGGGATAGAAACTTGTACTTATATGTTGCTTAGAAGTTCATTTCCTACATGATGGAGTTTCGTCCATGATGAATCCTTAGGGTTCATGAAGCTCCAAACCTAATTTAGTATGCTTATAGACTTCTTTATGATATATGATGGAATTAACTAGGTGTTCATGTTACATGTTGTTTAGGAGTGCATATTCTTGGCTTATGAAGTTTCGGCCATGATAAGAATTTAGGGTTTCATAAAGCTCAAAACCTAATCTAGCATGCTCATAGACTTCCTTATGATATGTTAGTAATTTGGCTAAGTATTTATGTTCATGTGTTGCTTAGAAGTTTATTTCTTGTTATATGATGTTTCGGCCATGATAAGATGTTAGGGTTCATGAAGCTCAAAACCTAATTTAGTATGTTCATAGACTTCTTATGATATGTTATGAGATTTGCTAAGTATTCATGTTGTATGTGGCTTAGGAGTATTCTTTTGTTATGAACTTTCAGCCATGACTATAACTTAGAATACAAAAAAGTTTTAAACTTAAACTTAGCAAGCCATGAATTTGTTTATGATATGTTTTATGTTTAAGTGTGCATGCTTTATGATAAGATCAGTAACATGTTGGTTATGTATGTTATGAATTATGCATGAGATGATCCTTATAATGATTATGTACTCAAGCATGTATGATTTCAATATGTTGCATGCTCATCCATGTAAGCTTATGAACCAAGCATGATAATGGTTTTATATGATGGCCATGTGCCAAGAATGCATGCCTTATGATATGATAAGAAATGGCAAGGAGTTGCTTCCCTTAAGTTGGGATTAAGAGCACTCTTTATATTAAGACAAGAGCATGACATTTATGATGATATGATATGACACTTATGATGATATGATATGACAAATTATGATGATATGATATGCATGACATGTACTTTACTTTGTATGGCTTGTACCAAGGGTGGGCTCCATAAGCGCCCCTAGACCGACGGACTATGAACGGGTCTAGTTAAAAGGGATGGGCTCCTTAGTACGCCCCTAGGCCGACGGACTATGAACGAGTCTAGATCCCTAGTAGGTTCGGGGCTAGCTACCCTGTCCTAGGGATTGCGCGCATTTATGTATGTATGTGGTACAAGATGGGACCTCATGATAATAATATTATGTTCAAGTATTAAAAGATATGTATAAAGACATCTTGCACTCGACATGGCATATGTTTTGAAAAGACATTTTGCATAATGCACCCATTCATATATGATATATTTTTTTTCTATGTTCCATGATATGATATGCTTCTCATGATCTACCTCATATGATTTCTTTGTTTATGATATGTTAGAAACATGTTTCATAAGGATATGTCATGATAAGAAACTATGCTCACCTATTGATGATTATGTTTATTTTTCATTAATGATATGCTTGTATGATTATGCTTGAGATACGGATTTTTATGAGTAGGAAAGAATCTTACTGAGCTCGTGTGCTCATAGCTTACTTCCTTGTACCACAGATAAAGGCAAGGGATGGATGACCTAAGGGAGCTGCAGGAGAGGCAAGGAGGTGTGTGCGGCAGTGGCTCGGCTGAGACCAATAAGACCTGCTATAATCTTTTGTTATGTTGACATGAACCATTGTATTTATGTTAAATTTTTGTATAACTCTATGACATTTCCGCTGCTCTATGTTATAAGAAAGAATTTTTGAATATGTATGTATCCTGGAATAGTTAAGTAAGTCAGTAACCCCGTCCCTTTGAGTAGCAGGGAGGGCGGGCGTTACAGTTTGGTATCAGAGCCAAGTTAGTCTTTCCACTGCACACACACCGAGTCTCTTTCTACCTCTCCAAGTAAGAAATTATTTTTTTATGTTTAGTAAGATTTCTTTATGATGCTTATGCTCAGTTTATTTAGTTATTTCTTTTATGCTTATGCTCAGTTATTTATTTATTCTACTTATAATGTTTATGCTCAGTTTATTTATTTATTTCTTTATGATGCTTATGCTCAGTTTATTTAGTTATTTCTTTTATGCTTATGCTCAATTATTTATTTATTTTATTCATAATATTTATGCTCAGTTTATTTATTTATTTTATTTATGGTATGCTAATAGTATGCATGCTTGCTTTATTCTTTTAAGTCACAGTTTTAGTTTAGATTGCATGATCGTAGGTTAGGGATGATAACACAACAAACTCACAACTGATTAGAAATGACATTAACCTTTCGTTAGTCCGGTTAAGAATGGTAATAATTGTAGGACCGATGCGGCCGGGTAGAAGGGGGGGTTGAATAGCCCTGAAAAATCAAACACAACCCTTTCTCGTACGATTAAGCTAACACATAAAAAAATAGATTAAGCAGAAAATAAAGCATAAAAACGAGGCACCGAATTTGACTTGGTTACAACCGGGGAGGTTGTTAATCCAAGGATGAAGATCGCACTAAGAGCTCCTTCAGGCGGAGAAGCCTCGTTTACAGCAGTGTAAGCACAGAAAGACATAAACTAATCTAAACAGTGGAAGCACACAAGTGTTGTTTACAATTTCTGAACTGATGAAGAGCTTCTGGACCAAGACTATATTTATAGCCTTGGTCGGGGCGCCTGGAAGGGTTCCGGGCGCCCTGGGGGGGATAAAGTTTTATCCCCCAACGTTCAGATCGCGTAAATCGCGATCTTGGTCAAAATCAGGGTCCGGGCGCCCGGAAGCATTCCGGGCGCCCCGGAGTAAAAAGTCAACTGTGGTTGACTTTTTGTCCTGGACCACTTCTCCGTTAAGTCCCCGTTTCAGTCCGGGTCTTCTGCTCCGGATCCGCTTGATTGGGTGATCTCTGACATCCGGAATAGGGCTCACCCGAACCCATCTTCCGGTCTTCTCGAGCGTGCTTCCCTCCGGCTTCTCGTCCCTCGGAATTGCCGCGTGTCCCTTCTCGTCCACCAGCGTACTCATCCGCAGACTTCGTCCCTAGCTGCGTCTCTTACTCCCCGAGCAATCTTCCGCTCCGGCTTTCGTACCTTGGAACCATCGCGCGCACTTCCTTCTCGTCCGCCGGTGTACTCTTCCGCAGCGCCTCGTCCCTCGGACGCACCGCGTGCCGTCCTTCTCGCTAGCTGCGTCTTCCACTCGAGTACCTGTGCCCCTAAGCTCCTGCACACTTAGACACAAGGTTAGAAAACAACAGAACCTAACTTAACTTGTTGATCACACCAAAACCAACCTTGGGGTTCCAACAATCTCCCCCTTTTTGGTGTGATCAACCCAAGTTAAGCTAGGGTTAACTAGACAAAAATTAAACTAACTAAATTTACAATTTAGTGCACAAAGGTAGAAAAAAAAATAGTTTTAGGCTACCTCCCCCTAGACCTATACTTATCCTTCTCCCCCTTTGATCACAAAAAAAATGGGGTTCCAAGAAAAAATCTAAGGGTTAAAAACTTAGAAAAGTTTGAAAAGCTACCTTAAAAAAAATTTCTAAGTCAAAAGATTCTAAGTTAGAAAAAGAACTTTGCAATCAATAAAACTTAATTAAATAAAATATTTTTGAATCAATAAAAGCAGAATAAATTCTAAGTAAAATTTTCTAAACACTCTAAGTAAAAGTTATTTTTGAAAATAGAATTTAAAAAAAAATTTAAGTCAAAATTTTGAACCATGTTTGAATAACTTTTTAAAGAATTAAATAATTCTAGTATCAATGCTTTATTAATTAAACATTTATTTCAATATTTGGCTTCCAGTGGCGAGGCACTAGGCCTTCTTGGTTATTGGAGCAACAACCACTTTCTAATCAAAGCCCATAAAGAAATTTTTGTTTAATTTTCTCACTTAAAGCGCTAACTTTGATTTTAAAATTTACACTAAGCAAGATTTAGGAACCCAATAAAGGTTCCAACCTACTGGATTAACTAAAAATTTCTTAGGGACATATTTTCTAGAGATATTTTTAATTTGTCCCTGGTGATATCTATAATACCAATTCAAATTATTTAACCTTATAAAATTGGATTTAGATGAGCAAGCAGAGTTTTTCAAGTTTTCTACTTGAATTTTTAAATTTTGAATTTCTAATTTTAATTTTTCATTTTCTAAATTTGATTTATCTAGCATTTCTAACGGACAAGATGTAGCTAATATTGCTTTTAAATCTTTATTTTCATTTTCTAATTTGTAGCAATCTTTTGTTAAAATTTTAATGAATTTAAACATTTTATTAGGAGGAAGAGATCGTACCTCACTTACCTTGTCGATCTCGTTGTCGGTTTCTCCCCCTGAACTGCTGCTCTCTTTGGACGTGGCATGCTTTCGATGCTCATTTCGGAAGAGTTTGACTTGCAGTCGTCATCTTGATGACTCGCCATTAACGCGAGCCCGGAGAACTCCTCGACTTCCGATTCCGACGACGTATCGTCCCACGTCGCTTTTAGGGCCTTGCGCTTTTGGATAGGCTTCTTACCCTTGTCCTTCCCGTTGTTCTTCAGTTTAGGGCAATTGTCCTTGACGTGCCCTTCTTCATCGCAATGGTAGCAGCGGATGGTTCTTTTCTTTCTTCCCTGCGGATGGTTAGATTTCCTAGATTTACAAATATTTTTAAATCGTCTTACCATCATTACCATTTCCTCGTCGTCGAGAGAAGATTCTGACTCAGGTTCGTCTCTCGAAGCTTTAAGGGCGACATTATTCTTGGGCTCCTTCGGACCTGCACATCTTGACTCATGCACTTCAAAAGTTGAAAAGAATTCGTCTAATGAAATTTTTTCTAGATCTTTTGAAATGTAAAAGGCATCTACTAGTGATGCCCATTTTGAGTTTCTAGGAAAGGAATTTAGGCATACCTTAGCGAATCTCGGTTACTTACCTCTTCTCCGAGATTCGTAAGTCTGGTGATGAGTTCCTGAATCCTCGAGTGTAGATGTGCAATTGTTTCACCTTCTTCAAATCGGAGGTTTGTAAGTTGGTTACGAAGTAAATCCCGTCTTGCAAGTTTGGCTTCGGATGTTCCTTCGTGTAACTCAAGGAATTTCTCCCAAAGCTCCTTTGCCGAGTTGTAGGTACCGACTCGATTGACTTCTTGTGTTGGAAGTACACTTAGCAGATGAAATTCTGCTTTCTTGTTTGCCACGTGGTCAGCCTGCTCCTTCTTTGACCATTGATTTCTTGCTTTGCCCTCTGGTGCTTCATAGCCAAATTCCATTGTTAGTAATAAATCATAATCTGTTTCAAGAAATACCTCCATTCGCTTTTTCTAGCTAGCGAAGTCCCCTTCGAATTTTGGTGCATGGATGTTGGATCCGGCCATCTTGTTGCTTCGTTCGGCGGTTAGTCCTCCTGAAGCGCCTCGGCTCTGATACCACTTGTAGGACCGATGCGGCCGGGTAGAAGGGGGGGTTGAATAGCCCTGAAAAATCAAACACAACCCTTTCTCGTACGATTAAGCTAACACATAAAAAAATAGATTAAGCAGAAAATAAAGCATAAAAACGAGGCACCGAATTTGACTTGGTTACAACCGGGGAGGTTGTTAATCCAAGGATGAAGATCGCACTAAGAGCTCCTTCAGGCGGAGAAGCCTTGTTTACAGCAGTGTAAGCACAGAAAGACAGAAACTAATCTAAACAGTGGAAGCACACAAGTGTTGTTTACAATTTCTGAACTGATGAAGAGCTTCTGGACCAAGGCTATATTTATAGCCTTGGTCGGGGCGCCTGGAAGGGTTCCGGGTGCCCTGGGGGGGATAAAGTTTTATCCCCCAATGTTCAGATCGCGTAAATCGCGATCTTGGTCAAAATCAGGGTCCGGGCGCCCCAGAGCAAAAAGTCAACTGCGGTTGACTTTTTGTCCAGGACCACTTCTCCGTTAAGTCCCCGTTTCGGTCCGGGTCTTCTGCTCCGGATCCGCTTGATTGGGTGATCTCTGACATCCGGAATAGGGCTCATCCGAACCCATCTTCCGGTCTTCTCGAGCGTGCTTCCCTCCGGCTTCTCGTCCCTCGGAATTGCCGCGTGTCCCTTCTCGTCCACCAGCGTACTCATCCGCAGACTTCGTCCCTAGCTGCGTCTCTTGCTCCCCGAGCAATCTTTCGCTCCGGCTTTCGTACCTCGGAACCATCGCGCGCACTTCCTTCTCGTCCGCCAGTGTACTCTTCCGCAGCGCCTCGTCCCTCGGACGCACCGCGTGCCGTCCTTCTCGCTAGCTGCGTCTTCCGCTCGAGTACCTGTGCTCCTAAGCTCCTGCACACTTAGACACAAGGTTAGAAAACAACAGAACCTAACTTAACTTGTTGATCACACCAAAACCAACCTTGGGGTTCCAACAATAATTTACGCTACCTTTGGTTGCCATTAATGAAGATAAGGATGGCTAGAAGACGTAATACTAGAGCAGAGGAAACAACACCTCCACCTGATTTGATGCATGTAGTTACCGAACTTCAGCGTCAAGTTACGGAACAATAGCAAATGATCACTGCTCTGCTAAATCAACAAGGA
The DNA here is from genome assembly GCF_018446385.1 of Zingiber officinale. Classification (NCBI taxonomy): domain Eukaryota; kingdom Viridiplantae; phylum Streptophyta; class Magnoliopsida; order Zingiberales; family Zingiberaceae; genus Zingiber; species Zingiber officinale. The sequence goes on along the minus strand of NC_055995.1, from coordinate 2,984,892 downwards.
AATCCTGTTACCCAGCCAGGACACCAGAATGTAGTACCAGTAATACCTACAGCTGTTCCAGTACCACCGGCACCTGCACCACCGGTAGGCCCAGCACGAGTGGTTCGTCAGGAGGCATATCTGATACAGTGGCAGAGACTGAAGCCAGAAACTTTCTCCGGAAACTGTGAACCATGGGATGCACAGGCCTGATTCAAGACGGTGGAAAGCATAGTGGAGTTATTGGATTGGCCTGAACACGAGAAGGTTAAATGTGCATCATTCTGCCTTACTGGAGATGCCCGAATGTGGTGGGACAGAGTAAAGGCGAAAAGACAAGTAAATCAGATGATGTGGACAGACTTCGAGACAGAATTTTTCGAAGAATTTTTCCATATGCGAGTCACAAATAAACACTATGATGAATTCACCGAGTTCCGGCAGGGTGATCTAACAGTCAATGAAGCCGTTAAGAAATTCAACCGTCTAGCACGCTTGTGCCCAGAATTGGTCAGTACAGAGAGAGAAAGAGTCAGACTTATGCTGAAGATGCTTAGACCTGAGATAGCCTTGAACGTGGCCGGCGGAATTAATAGACCGCAGACCGCCGAAGAATTAATCAACAGCGCCCTGATCACGGAACACTATCAGAAGGCAATGAATGAGGGCAAGAATCAGACTCAGTCAGGGGGACAAAAATCACAAAGTAACCGAACCAGCTGGAAAGGAAATCACAGTGGCAAGAGGAAGCAATGGGGTGATTCCAAGAATGGTCCAGCAAGCAAGCAACTCACGTTCCCTCAATGTACTACTTGCGGAAAGAAGCACCCGAGGGTATGCCGTATAGGTACAAACAGATGCTACAACTGTGGGATGGAAGGACATATGGCTCGGAATTGTCCTACTCAGATCCAGACACCGATCCCTCCGCAGGTTCCGAACAAAGGTGTACTTCCACGGCTACACATGATGCAAGCTGCAATAGAAGGCCCGCAGATAAGCCAGGGGAGACTTGAAGCTCCGCCGGTAGTGACGGATGCCAGAATTTTCTCCATCACCAAGGAGGATGCGGCCAAAGCATCTACCGTCGTCACAGGTCAGCTGCCTAACTTTAATCAGTATACTAAAGTCCTATTTAATACTGAAGATGAACCGATAGTCAAAATTTTTGAGAAGCCGGGGAACATTACGCGTCGTTGGGTTGAAAACATGTCCGGGCAACTCTCCACTTTGACCTTAGCACCGACCTTGTTCGACAATATATTAGAGAAGCAAACGGGTGACCAAAGTCTCCAAAGAATTAAACAAGAAACCTTAGAGGGAAAGAATGACGGGTTCCGTATCGCGGATAGTGGAATATTATACCTCAAGGACCGATTATGTATCCCTGAGGATCCAGAGCTGCGAAAGAAAATACTGGAAGAAGCTAATACAACACCCTATGTGATGCATCCGGGTTCCACTAAGATGTACCAAGATCTGAAAAAGAAATTCTGGTGGTCCGGTATGAAAAGAGATGTGGCTCAGTATGTCAGTACCTGTTTGACCTGCCAGCAGGTTAAAGCAGAACACCAGAGACCTAGAGGATTACTATAACCAATCCGAATTCCAGAATGGAAATGGGAAGATATATCTATGGATTTCATCTCGGGTTTACCCAAGACAACAAATGGTTACGACGCTATATGGGTAATCGTGGACAGATTGACAAAATCTAGCCACTTTCTGGCAATTAAAATGACCTATTCTGTTAAGCAATTAGCCCAATTATACGTCAAAGAAATTGTCAGATTACATGGGATTCCTAAGACCATTATTTTTGACCGAGATGGTCATTTTGTTTCACATTTCTGGGAATGTGTTCAAAAATCCCTTGGCACCAAGCTATTGTTCAGCACTGCCTTCCACCCCCAGACGGACGGACAAACAGAAAGGGTAAATCAAGTACTAGAAGACATGCTACGGGCTTGCGCCTTAGATTTCAAAGGGAGTTGGTGTCGATATTTAAGTTTAGCGGAATTCGCCTACAACAATAGTTATCAGGCTACTATTGGAATGACACCCTACGAGCCTCTGTACGGAAGGAAATGTAGGTCCCCTATATGCTGGTACGAAGGTGGTGAAAAGAAGGAGATGGGAGTTCAAACAGAATTCATTGATAACACCACCCGTGCTATACAGAACATCCGCCAAAGAATAGAAACAGCTCATAGCCGACAAAAGAGTTATGCAGATAAGAGACGAAGGCCCTTAAAAATTCAGTGTCGGAGATGCAGTGTTCCTTAAGGTAGCTCCTATGAAAGGAGTGATGAGGTTTGGAAAGAAAGGAAAACTAAGCCCGCATTATGTAGGCCCATATCAAGTTCTGAAAAGGGTGGGCAAGGTGGCCTACGAACTAGCGCTACCTCAGGAGATGTCAACTATTCACAATGTGTTCCATGTTTCGATGTTAAAGAAATGTATTCCGAGCATGGACCAGGTGATCGAACCAAAAACCGTACAAGTGCAAGAGGATCTAAGTTACGTAAGTCGACCGGTACAGATATTGGATCGAAGTATTAAAAGACTAAGGAACAAAGAAGTACCATTAGTAAAAGTCCTGTGGCAAAATCAACGGTTCGAAGAAGCCACATGGGAGCGAGAAGACGATATGAAGCAGAAGTATCCGGAATTATTTTAAGTTCGAGGATGAACTTTTATGAGGTATGGGGGACTGTAACACCCATAGAGTACTTAGCAAGATTTTAGATATTTTTATCATGAATAAAAATAGGCCTTATGTGGAAATTGCAAAAATAATAGAAATAAAAATAGAACCAAAAAGAGAGATGACCAAGGCTTGAACCTTGGATCTCTTACTAGATATATGCACGTGTTAACCAATAGACCAAGAGAAATTATTGTTAAAGAAAGAAGTGACAATATAGTTAAGGATAGGAAAAGAGATTTTCCATTGAGAAGGAGAAGTTAGAGTTGCCTTCTCCCTCTCAAAAGAAAAGAGGACTCTTGCTTCCTCTTCTCATTAAGGAGAAGTAAAAGAAAGGAGAAGGAAAGGTACATTTTCCCTTCCTCCTCTCATGATGAATAAAAGGGAAAATTAAAGAGGGAAACTCATTTGCTCCTCTTCCTCCTCCCTCCTCTTCCTCACCGTGACCAAGAAACCTCCCCCACCTCTCCTTGCCGAAACCCAAAAACAAAGAAGACCCCTCTCTAGGAAGGCTCCACAAGAAAGATCTCTTTCCCTTAAGAAAATAAGGATGTAAGTATTCCCTCACCTGTGGTACAAGTTGCTTACGGTATTCTCGAAAGTTTTGAACTATTAGAATTAAAAAAAAAAAAAAAGAGAAGAAACCATGCTTATGTACTTTAGTAGGTTATGATATAAATTTAGTTAGAAAAGAAATTATGTGTGTGTGATGTTAAGCTTGATATACTTATTAAGATGTTTGTTATCCTTCTCTCCTTTTTATAAGTTTCGGCCATGATGAAAATATAGGGTTCATGAGGCTTAAAACCTAACCTAACTTGCTCATAGATTTATTTATGATGTGTTATGAAATTTACTAGAGATTCATGTTCATATGTTATCTAGAATTTATGTCCTTACTTGAAGAAAGTTTCGGCCATGATAAAGAATATAAGGTTCATGAGGCTTAAAACCTAATCTAACTTGCTTATAGATTTATTTATGATATGTTATGAAATTTGTTAGAGATTCATGTTCATATGTTGTTTAGAAGCTATGTTTTGCTTGAGGAAGTTTCGGCCATGATGGAAATATTAGGGTTCATGAAACTCAAAACCTAATTTAGTATGATCATAGACTTCCATGTGATATGTTATGAAATTAACTAAGAAGATTTATGTTTACATGTTGTTCATAAGTTTATTTCTTAGTTGTGAAGTTTCGGCCATGATAGTGATTTAGGGTTTCATAAAGCTCTAAACCTAATTTAGCATGTTCATAGGCTCCCTTGTGATATGTTATCAAATTGGCTAGGTATTCATGTTAAGAGATTTATTAGAAGTCTACTTCTTGTTGCATGATGTTTCGGCTATGATAATTTTTAGGGTTCATGAAGCTCAAAACCTAAGTTAGTATGCTCCTAGGTTTCTTGATGATATGTTATAAAATGGGATAGAAACTTGTACTTATATGTTGCTTAGAAGTTCATTTCCTACATGATGGAGTTTCGTCCATGATGAATCCTTAGGGTTCATGAAGCTCCAAACCTAATTTAGTATGCTTATAGACTTCTTTATGATATATGATGGAATTAACTAGGTGTTCATGTTACATGTTGTTTAGGAGTGCATATTCTTGGCTTATGAAGTTTCGGCCATGATAAGAATTTAGGGTTTCATAAAGCTCAAAACCTAATCTAGCATGCTCATAGACTTCCTTATGATATGTTAGTAATTTGGCTAAGTTTTTATGTTCATGTGTTGCTTAGAAGTTTATTTCTTGTTATATGATGTTTCGGCCATGATAAGATGTTAGGGTTCATGAAGTTCAAAACTTAATTTAGTATGTTCATAGACTTCTTATGATATGTTATGAGATTTGCTAAGTATTCATGTTGTATGTGGCTTAGGAGTATTCTTTTGTTATGAACTTTCAGCCATGACTATAACTTAGAATACAAAAAAGTTTTAAACTTAAACTTAGCAAGCCATGAATTTGTTTATGATATGTTTTATGTTTAAGTGTGCATGCTTTATGATAAGATCAGTAACATGTTGGTTATGTATGTTATGAATTATGCATGAGATGATCCTTATAATGATTATGTACTCAAACATGTATGATTTCAATATGTTACATGCTCATCCATGTAAGCTTATGAACCAAGCATGATAATGGTTTTATATGATGGCCATGTGCCAAGAATGCATGCCTTATGATATGATAAGAAATGGCAAGGAGTTGCTTCCCTTAAGTTGGGATTAAGAGCACTCTTTATATTAAGACAAGAGCATGACATTTATGATGATATGATATGACACTTATGATGATATGATATGACAAATTATGATGATATGATATGCATGACATGTACTTTACTTTGTATGGCTTGTACCAAGGGTGGGCTCCATAAGCGCCCCTAGACCGACGGACTATGAACGAGTCTAGTAAAAAGGGATGGGCTCCTTAGTACGCCCCTAGGCCGACGGACTATGAACGGGTCTAGATCCCTAGTAGGTTCGGGGCTAGCTACCCTGTCCTAGGGATTGCGCACATTTATGTATGTATGTGGTACAAGCCGGGCCCTCATGATAATAATATTATGTTCAAGTATTAAAAGATATGTATAAAGACATCTTGCACTCGACATGACATATGTTTTGAAAAGACATTTTGCATAATGCACCCATTCATATATGATATGTTTTTTTTCTATGTTCCATGATATGATATGATTCTCATGATCTACCTCATATGATTTCTTTGTTTATGATATGTTAGAAACATGTTTCATAAGGATATGTCATGATAAGAAACTATGCTCACCTATTGATGATTATGTTTATTTTTCATTGATGATATGCTTGTATGATTATGCTTGAGATACGGATTTTTGTGAGTAGGAAAGAATCTTACTGAGCTCGTGTGCTCATAGCTTACTTCCTTGTACCACAGATAAAGGCAAGGGATGGATGACCTAAGGGAGCTGCAGGAGAGGCAAGGAGGTGTGTGCGGCAGTGGCTCGGCTGAGACCAATAAGACCTGCTATAATCTTTTGTTATGTTGACATAAACCATTGTATTTATGTTAAATTTTAGTATAACTCTATGACATTTCCGCTGCTCTATGTTATAAGAAAGAATTTTTGAATATGTATGTATCCTGGAATAGTTAAGTAAGTCAGTAACCCCGTCCCTTTGAGTAGCAGGGAGGGCGGGCGTTACATATGAAGATTTAGAGAAGGATCCAAATACTGCAGAATCTGAGGATGATCCGGAGATGAACCTCGAAGAATTTGAAGAGGATCCAGAAATGGATCCTGAAGATTTTAAGGAGGATCCAGAGATGGATCCCGAGGAGGATTTAGAGATGGATCTCGAAGAATCAGAGGAGGATCCTCAGAGTGTGTAGAAGATCTAGAAATGGATCTGATGGATACATCTAAGGCTAAACCACCTATCATAGAATCCGGGATAAACAGGATGCAATTACCCACAACTCTAGCATTTATCCTAGTGGGAGTAGTGTTAGCTTATCTATGTTACTAGTGTTCTGTTTACTATCGTTATGTACGAACAGTGTTAACTCATCTAATTTTTGAGTCATGTAATAATTTCTGTCGTTATGTACGAACAGAATTATATAATGAAAAGTTATGTTATATTTTAACAAACTTGGAAATGATTGGTTCATATGAAAAATGATTAGTTCATTTTAATAATGATTCATTTATTAGAAGGGATATGTGTAATATGATTGATCAATGTTTATTATATTAGAACATACAAATGATGAGTGGAAACAATGTTATCACTTGATTTTGTAAACTAACTCTAATTTATACTGAGTCAATAAATAATTGCACATATATGAATTACACTGAAATAATAAATAATGTATTTATTTATGTAGACCATGACAACTAAAAACATCATAGCTAAACTCAATAAGGGTGATAAATTATATGGGGATAACTACAAAATTTGACACCTCAAGATACAGTACGTTCTTGAGGAACAAGAAGTTCTAGAGGCTATAAATCAATTCATGGAGGAACCGGTTGATGGTTCTACAGCATAGCACAGACGTGATCTTGATGCCTATAAGTCATGGAAAAGGAAGGACTTCATTGCTAAGGGTATATTGATTAATTCAATGGTGGATGACCTGGTATTTGAGTATGAGCCATTACTATTTGCTCATGCTGTCTGGGCTACCCTTGGAGAGAAGTACAGTGGAGTAAGTCTGAGTAAACTCCGTCAGCTAACTATAAAGTTTGATAGTTGTAAAAGGTGCTCGAATGTTACCATGGTCCAACATCTCAGGGAGATGGGTAATATAATTCAAGAGCTTAAGACTGCTGGTCATGCGTTGACTAATGAACAACAGATTCAAGCAGTTATCTGTTCCCTTCCTGATTCTTGGGAAACGGTGAAACAGAATCTGACCCACAGTGAGAGTATCAAGACTTTCATCGATGTCTCACGCCATATTGAACTTGAGGCGGAGAGGATTGAATCCGCAAGGATTTCTGGTCAAGCTTTTGTAGCTGAAGGTTCTGGTTCCAAGAATAAGAAAAGATGGTTTAAGAAAGGAAAGGAAAAAGGAAAGGAGGCTAGTGCTGTTGTTGTTAAAAACCAAATCAAGAAGAAAGGAAAGAGGTATGGATAAAGACCTATGAGCAAATTGACCTGCTTCAACTGTGACAAAAAGGGCCATTTTTCTCGGGATTGTACTGAGCCTAAAAAGGTAGGTCCATTGTTATCTTCTTTCCATGACCAATATGTTGCAAAGTATAGTGTTGTTAGCTGATTCGTATCCTTTGTGGATTGTAGATTCAGGAGTAACGAACCATGTAACACGTGATCGAGCTACATATGTGGAGTACCGTCGGGTACCAGCTGACAACAAATGGATATATGTAGGAAACAATGCAAGAATTGAAGTCAAAGACATTGACACTTGCAAGCTCAACCTATGTGGTGGGCGAACCTTGTTTCTACATGATGTCCTGTATACTCCTGACATTCGACGAAATCTGGTTTTTGTCATTTGTCTTCTTGATTTAGGTTACAATGTAAATTTTTATAGTCGTTGTGTGGAACTTCAAATTAACTCTGTGTTAATTGGGTATGGTTATGTAACAAATGATTTTATGGTTCTTGATGTAGAACCAAATAATAATGATGGTTGTTTTTTAAACATTGCTCTTACTAGTAATGATAAGGTTAATGATGAAATTTGACATGCTAGATTGGGACATATAGGACAAGAACGAATGAATAGATTAGCTTGTTGGTGCAACCTTAGGTCAAGGTTGACCTGGTTGACCCGACTTGAGGTGACTTGACTCGAGTTGTATTTTGATGTTTGACTTGGGAAGATTGTCGGTGCAACCTTAGGTCAAGGTTGACCTAGTTAAGTTGCATGTTGATGTTTGACACTCGTGAGAGAATTCTATTCTTGATATGGGACAAGAATAGATGTTTGGGAGATTATTGGTGCAACCGTAGGTCAAGGTTGACCTGATTCGGGAAAAAGTCCAAGTATGGAGACTTGGCACTGGAAAAGTCCAAGCAGGGAGCTTGGCACGCGAAAAGTCCAAGTATGGAGACTTGGCACGGGAAAAGTCCAAGTATGGAGACTTGGCACTGGAAAAGTCCAAGTATGGAGACTTGGCACGGAGAAGTCCAAGCAAGGAGCTTGGCACGAGGAAAAGTCCTAACTGGGATGTTAGGCGGTGTGGAAAGTCCTGGTGAGTAAAGCCGAGGAAAGTCCTAACTGGGATGTTAGGTAATGAGAAAGTCCTAACTGGGATGTTAGGCAGTGTGGAAAGTCCTGGTGAGTGAAGCCAGGCAGTGGGAAAGTCCTAACTGGGATGTTAGGCAGTTGGAAAGTCCTGGTGAGTGAAACCAGGCAAGGGAAAATCCAGATGGATCAGGGATGATCGGACTTCTGGTGTTGGAAAATCCAGATGGATCAGGGATGATCGGACTTCTGGTGTTGGAAAATCCAGATGGATCAGGAATGATCGGACTTCTGGTGTTGAAAAGTCCAAGTAGGTCAAAGGGATTGACCGGACACTTGGTGGGGAGTCTTAGCAGGTCAAGGAAGTGACCAGATGCTAAGCATGATGAACCAATAGGTCAAGGTTGACCGGATATTGGTTTGGACTTGGTTTGGGCAAAAACCAAGCTCTGGATCGGTCTCCAGACCGATCCAGTGATACTCAGTGTTTCCTGATCGGTCTGGTGACCGATCAGATTCCACTCAGTAGCATACTGTGGAGTTACTGATCGGTCCACAGACCGATCAGGCAACGATCAGAAGCGGAGAAAAGAAGCTCCTGATCGGTCCAGGGACCGATCAGGTGTATGCCTGATCGGTCCCCACGACCGATCAGGAGACGAGTGCGATTCTCTGTCTGTGAGAGCTGGGAGAGCTGGGATCGGTCTGGGGACCGATCAGGACAGAGCCTGATCGGTCCGCAGACCGATCAGGGATTCGATCGCGACACCTGATCGGTCTGGGGACCGATCAGGTGTCGAACAGAGGGCTCTTGCGCCTAGGCTGATCGGTCTGCAGACCGATCAGAGTTCTAGCCGTTGCGACGCAACGGCTAGTTTCTTCTGTTTCTTCTTCGCAGGTATAAAAGGATCAAGGGCATCTTCTGTGAAACAACTCTTCTTCCTCCTTCCTGTTGCTAAGTGCTGCTGTGCTTGAGTTTTGTTGAGCTCGTCCAAAGCTTCGCGTGAGCTTCCTGTTGTTAGAGTTTTTGAAGCTGCTGCTTCATCCGGACTCCAGTCGACGAGAAAGCAAGATTGGTAGAGTGCTTGTGTATTCTTATTGTATTTCTTGCTTACTCTTTGTTCTTGTACTCTTTGTTTGCTGTTGCAAACATTTGTGGCGAGGTTTCTCCACCCACAAGGAGTATAGTGTATTAGCCGGTTCTCCGGGGACTCATCCACCGACGGATTGACTGGACTCGTCCACCTTACGGACACGCCGAGGAGTAGGAGCCCTAATCTCCGAACCTCGTTACATCCTTGTGTTAAGGTTTGTTTTTCTTCTCTTTCGTTTCTTTGTATTTTCCGCTGCACTAACCTAATCGTAGGAAGAAACGCGAAAGATTGGGGTCGGCTATTCACACCCCCTCTCTAGCCGTTCAAAGGATCCTAACAAGTGGTATCAGAGCGAGGCCGCTCTTCATCGGATCAACACCCGTGGGAGCAAAGCTAGAGATGGATCAATTCGGAGAAGACATCACGATTCCACCCTTCTACAACGACAACTTCACATATTGGAAGGTAAGGATGATGTATTTTCTTAGGACTAATATGTTGAACTGGTTTTGTGTACAAGAAGGGTTTTCTCCTCCAATGGATAAAGAAGGAGAGCCTCTAGAGAAGAACAAGTGGACGAAGGAACAAGTCCACCAATCCACGATCAACAATGAGGTAACTAAAACAATTGAATTTTCATTACCTACTAATATTTTGTGTAAGATAGGTAAATACAACAATGCCAAGGAATTGTGGGATAACTTGGCCAAGTACCATGAGGAGAGCTCCACTTCAAGCCATGAAGAGGAGCCTAGTGAGCCAAGTAGCTCACATCATGGAGGGAGCAAATTGGGAGTTGAGGGCTACTCAACATCCAAGGAAGAAGAGGAGGAGAGTTCCTCTTGCTCAAGTTCGGAGCAAGAAGAAGAAGTTTCCACCTCCGGAAGGGTTGAAGAAGAAAGCTCATCTCCATCCACAACCCTAGGTAACTCAAACACTGTGATTTCAAGCAAATTACACATAATGTGTTTTGAGTGTAGGAAACATGGGCACTACAAGAGTAAGTGTCCAAGGAGGGTTAGGAAGACTCCACCGGCACCAAAAGTCAAGGGAGCCGGAGTCCCGACACGCAAAGGCAAGGAGCACGTGGTATGCTTCCAATGCAAGCGAAGGGGACATTATCGGAGTCAATGTCCAAGGGGGAGGCAACCTCACAAGGACAAGGGATGCACATCGATAGGGGGAGCTAAGGCAAACCCCAAGGTACCTTTTAAGGCACACTATTGCAATTCAAATAAGAAACATGCTAGTAGTTTTATTGCTATTGCAAATAATGATGAGCATGTTAACACTAGAAATCAACACATGTGCTTAGGTGCTAAACATATTAGCCTAGGTAAGGATAACACTAGAAATACCAACCCTAGGTTTAACGCTTCTAAAGTTAAGGAAAACCTAGGTAGAAATCCCAAGAAGACTAGACACATGCCTAGGAATATCTCAAGAGAAAATGACAAATTAAAACTTGAGGTATTAGAAAGGGAAAATCAAGTCTTGAGGTCAAGACTTGATAATTTAGAAAAGGCTCTTAAAAACATGGAGAAGTCATCTCTAGGGTTTAAGGGTCAAAAACCAATGTCCAAGGACAAAAAGGGTTTGGGTCACAAACCTAAGTCCCAAATGGTCAAGCCCACTTATCACAATGTTCCATTCGATTATGGAACAAAACCTAGGGCTAGGAAGACCATTACCAAGGTTACAAGGAGTCACCCCTATAGTTGACCTTGATGAGACCCAAATGACCAAGGCTTCAAAGCCTAAGAGGGTCATTAGGAGGGTTGCTAGGGAAGTTATCCCTAGTGAATATTTAGTGAACCCAATGAGCTCTAATAGGTATTGGGTTCCTAGGAGCATTTTCTCTACCCCATAGATGGGTTAGAGAGTGTCAACTCCAATAAGAAGGGTAGTTAACTCAACTTTGAGGAAATTGACACTCAAGGAACATTTTCAAGGTTTTTGGAACCTTTGAAAATGAAATGGAATAATCTTTATCATTCACTCCTTGGAAGAGTAAAGTGTGCCAAAGTGAGAATATTTTAATCTTATTTGGCACAATTTAAGAAAACCTAGAGAAATACCATAATTGGGATTTTGGTTTTTCTCTTAGGGATATATGGGCAATCTAGGGTTAGGTTTTAAGTTAGCTAAGGCTAAGGATACTTAGATAGGGAATTTAGGTATTTTATTTGTGCTAACTTGCCATGATTGGTTGCCATATGCCATGCCATGACATCATATTTATTTTATTATCATTTGAAATGTCATGATATGATAATGCTTAGGTTATCTATATGTCATGCTCTAGTCAAGTTTCATACTTTATGCCATGACATCATGACTTTGGCACATGTTTTCCATTTATGATATCATTTATGCCATGTCATCATCTCTTGCATTAATAATCAATGAATTTGATTTAAGGATAAAAACACATTTTGATATTGAGATCAAAGTGTAGTTTAGCAAATGCATGAGAACTTAGTCTAAGATAACCTAAACCCATATCTCACATCAAAATTGACTTGGATGTGTTTGATACACTTTAGATGTGTGTGAGATATTAGGATCATGAGTTAGGATCAAGGTACATAGGTCTTGTACCTAGATGAGCCTAATTCAAGAAATGAAGGATCATAGGGAAAGCTTGTGTACAAGTCATGTACATTTAGCCCTAAGATTATGGTCCTAAATTCAAATGGTTTTAAAAATATTTTAAAATTGATTTGAAAAACCTTGATGAAGCTTTCCTAGTGATAGCATTCATCATTGACCGAAGTGATACAAAGTTGAGCTAAACTTGAACTATTTCAAAGTTTTTGAACTTTGTATCAAGATTGAAAAATGGAAGTTATTTTCATAGAAAACTATTTTTCCATGATAGTGTATGATATGAGGAATGTATCCTCAAAGTTTCGTAATTTTTGGAATTTTCTTGAATTTATTAGGAGTTTCTGAATTTCCGGAAGGGGAAATCAGAAATTCTGATTTCAGTGTCTGGATCGGTCCGGGGACCGATCCAGGGAAGCTCTGATCGGTCTGCGGACCGATCCAGAGTGTTGTGGATCGGTCTGCAGACCGATCCAGTAAGATCCAGAAAGCTTGATGCGATCTGGTGAAGGACGGATCGGTCTGGGGACCGATCCAGGGGGCTTCTGATCGGTCTGGGGACCGATCAGGGCGTGCCGAATTTCTGATTTTTCAGCTGGTGTCTGAAATTTCAGTTATGGAAGTGGTGTTTTTGGATTTCTAAAGGTTTGGAACTCTCTAAGACATTGTTGGTGCAATGGTCAAGGGGGAGTTGACCTTGAGGGGGAGTTTTACCTAATTGTCAAGGGGGAGTTGACTTTTAGGGGGAGTTTTTACTCCAAAAGACTTTTAAGGATTAGTGATATGAGATTATCACTAAGTTGATTGTTGAGTTTAGTATCAAGGGGGAAATTAAGAGTTTCAAATGAAAGGTATGAGACTTTCATTAGGAAGAAACTCTTGACCTTGATACCCTCCTTTTTCTTTTTGATGTGTGTCAAAAAGGGGAGAGTGTTCATTGGAGAATTATCAGAAAACCCAAGTTAGGTTATCGGGTTAACCTAAGCTAGGGGAAGAATGTCTAGGAATGTTCAAGGAAGAACATTGGAATTCTTTTTGATGTGTGTCAAAAAGGGGGAGAATTATTGGAGAACCCAAGTTAGGTTATCGGGTTAACCTAAGGGGAGAATGTCCAGAGAATGTTCAAGGAAGGAACATTGGACATTGGAAGATGATTGAAAACCTAAGTTAGGTTATCGGGTTAACCTAACTTGATTATGGTTTTGTCAAACATCAAAAAGGGGGAGATTGTTGGTGCAACCTTAGGTCAAGGTTGACCTGGTTGACCCGACTTGAGGTGACTTGACTCGAGTTGTATTTTGATGTTTGACTTGGGAAGATTGTCGGTGCAACCTTAGGTCAAGGTTGACCTAGTTAAGTTGCATGTTGATGTTTGACACTCGTGAGAGAATTCTATTCTTGATATGGGACAAGAATAGATGTTTGGGAGATTATTGGTGCAACCGTAGGTCAAGGTTGACCTGGTTGACCTGATTCGGGAAAAAGTCCAAGTATGGAGACTTGGCACTGGAAAAGTCCAAGTATGGAGACTTGGCACGGAGAAGTCCAAGCAGGGAGCTTGGCACGAGGAAAAGTCCTAACTGGGATGTTAGGCAGTGTGGAAAGTCCTGGTGAGTAAAGCCAGGCAGTGGAAAAGTCCTAACTGGGATGTTAGGCAATGAGAAAGTCCTAACTGGGATGTTAGGCAGTGTGGAAAGTCCTGGTGAGTGAAGCCAGGCAGTGGGAAAGTCCTAACTGGGATGTTAGGCAGTTGGAAAGTCCTGGTGAGTGAAACCAGGCAAGGGAAAATCCAGATGGATCAGGGATGATCGGACTTCTGGTGTTGGAAAATCCAGATGGATCAGGGATGATCGGACTTCTGGTGTTGGAAAATCCAGATGGATCAGGAATGATCGGACTTCTGGTGTTGAAAAGTCCAAGTAGGTCAAAGGGATTGACCGGACACTTGGTGGGGAGTCTTAGCAGGTCAAGGAAGTGACCAGATGCTAAGCATGATGAACCAATAGGTCAAGGTTGACCGGATATTGGTTTGGACTTGGTTTGGGCAAAACCAAGCTCGGATCGGTCTCGCACGATCCGGTGATCTCGATGTTTCTGATCGGTGCGGTGACCGATCGATTCCACCAAGAGCATATCAGGAGTTACTGATCGGTCCACGCACCGATCGTGCAACGATCGAAGCGGAGAAAGAGCTCTGATCGGTCCAGGGACCGATCAGGTGTATCTGATCGGTCCCCACGACCGATCGGTCGCCACGACCGATCAGGCAATCGAGCTCGGATCGGTCCGGGACCGATCAGACTGATCGGTCCGCACCGATCGTGATTGATCGCGACACCGATCGGTCCGGGACCGATCGGTGTCGAATGAGGGCTCTTGCGCCTTAGGGCGATCGGTCCGCATCGATCGAGTTCTAGCTGCCACGCAGCCAGTTTCTTCTGCTTTCTTCTTGGCGGTATAAAAGGATCAAGGGCATCTTCGTGAAACAACTCTTCTTCCTCCTTCCTGCTTCCTGCTGTGCTTGAGTTTTGTTGAGCTCGTCCAAAGCTTCGCGTGAGCTTCCCCGACTGGAACAGCTGCTGCTGTTAGAGTTTTTGAAGCTGCTGCTTCATCCGGACTCCAGTCGACGAGAAAGCAAGATTGGTAGAGTGCTTGTGTATTCTTATTGTATTTCTTGCTTACTCTTTGTTCTTGTACTCTTTGTTTGCTGTTGCAAACATTTGTGGCGAGGTTTCTCCACCCACAAGGAGTATAGTGTATTAGCCGGTTCTCCGGGGACTCATCCACCGACGGATTGACTGGACTCGTCCACCTTACGGACACGCCGAGGAGTAGGAGCCCTAATCTCCGAACCTCGTTACATCCTTGTGTTAAGGTTTGTTTTTCTTCTCTTTCGTTTCTTTGTATTTTCCGCTGCACTAACCTAATCGTAGGAAGAAACGCGAAAGATTGGGGTCGGCTATTCACACTCCCTCTCTAGCCGTTCAAAGGATCCTAACATAGCTAAGGAGGGCCTTTTAAGCACTCATGCTAAGATTTGTTGGTGCAGGAAGCATCCGACGATCGAACCTTAGTTTTGATAATGGCAAAGGATTCAAAGTTAAGTTAGTATGTGATCTAACATGTTTGAATGAGAGTTTCAGGAAAGTCCTAGCTGCGGTTAGGCAGGAGAAAAACCCTAAGGGACGGTAACCTTAGGTCCTAGGGGGCGGTAACCCTAGGTGGAGGAAAACCCTAAGGGGCGGTAACCTTAGGTCCTAGGGGGCGGTAACACTAGGTGGAGAAAAACCCTAGGGGGCAGTAACCCTAGGTCCTAGGGGGTGGTAACCCTAGGCGAAAAGTCCAGTCGGTCTGGAGGACCGGACTAGCATCAGGTAATCTCTCCTGAGGGGAGTAGGTGAGGACGCGTTCCCCGTAGAGGGAACAGTAGGCGTCGGGTCGACCTAGGGTTTCCGGTAGGAAATCCGAAGTCAGACCCGGACAGTCCCGAGACTGTCGTTTATTCTTTACTATGTTTTATCAGATTCTAACGCTGTCTTGCAGGGTATTTTGCTCGGACTAACCTTTGTTTGCATGTGAGGAACCTGCTGGAAGAAGGTGGTCCGGGTGCCCAGGATGGATCCGGGCGCCCGGGACCAAGTTTTATCCCCTGCACGACTTCGCCACGTGGAGCATCCTGGTTGGTTGGCCACGTCACACTCCAGGCGCCCGAAATGGATCCAGGCGCCCTGAATGTCATATAAAAAGAGGGTCGAGGTGCAGCTTCAAAACAACAATCTTCTAAGCTTTCTTTTGTGAAGTGCTGCCTACGAGACGACCTTGAAGTGCTACTACTCGACGTCGATAACCCAAAGCTCAGACTCTTCGATCTGTTGTTGTCGGTATTAGTTTACTTATTGCTTTAATTGTAATTCAGATTATAACTTTTACGAATTATAGTTGTTGCCCACCGGAAGCGATCAAGGATCGCGGGCCTTCGAGTAGGAGTCGATCAAGGCTCCGAACGAAGTAAATCCACTGTGTTCATCTGCTTGTGTTTCTTTCATTTCCGCTGCATTTTTACTCGAGTGTTTTACGATTCCGATAAACGTACAATTTAGCCACGAGCGCTATTCACCCCCCCTCTAGCGCTTTCGATCCATCAATTGGTATCAGAGCGGGGTCATTTTGAATCAGTGCAACCACCATTCAAAATAATTTTTCGTGGTATTTTTTTTCGGGGTCGATTAGAATTTAGCCTCATAGCTATATTCTAATTCTTTTTCGCTCGAATCGGTTTTTCTCGGAATTGGTGCAACACCACCCGAGTTCGTGGTCCATTTTTTTTCTTACCGCACTACTAAGCCAGGACCAAGTCCTGGGACATTTTTTTTTGTTATTTTTCGTTCTAGGTAAAACCGAAATGGCCCTTCAAGAAGGCTACAGTACTGCCCGCCCTCCACTATTCACCGGAGACGACTTCGGGTACTGGAAAGGTCGGATGGAGGCATATCTCCAGACTCACTTTGAAGTCTGGATGATTGTCAAAATCGGATTCAAATTGCCAACTGACACCACCAGCAAACCACTACCGTACGAGGACTGGGATGCATCCTTGATCAAGAAAGTGGAAGCTAATGCAAAGGCAACCTGCACCCTCCAGTGTGGCCTATCAAAGGAAGAACTCAACCGCGTCGACCCCTTCAACAGCGCCAAAGAATTGTGGGAGAAGCTAATTGAACTTCATGAAGGGACATCCGACACCAAAGTAAGTAAAAGAGACTTAATTTTTAATAAATTATTTAACATCAAATTGCAGGAAGGTGAAACAGCTGCACAACTACATGCCCGAATTCAAGATCTGCTCAATGGTCTGCATGCGATTGGACAAAAGGTAGACAATCGCGACATCATAAGGTATTCTCTAAACGCCTTTCCAAGGAACACCTTGTGGGCATCCATGGTAGATGCCTACAAGGTCTCCAAGGACTTGTCTACCATTAAATTAGATGAACTATTTACAGAATTCGAACTTCACGAACAAACTAATGCACGCTCGACCGAGAAAGGGTTGGCTTTGGTTGCAGGAACAGGTAGATCTCGCGAATCAAGAATCAAGCGGAGAACCGAACCTGAGTCAGAAGAAGAACCAGATTCAGAAGACGACGATGAACTTACCATCGAGATAGTCAACTTAGTTAAGAAGCTCTGCAAAAAGAAGGGCTTCAACAAGAAGGATCTCAGAAAGGCCATCCAGTCTAAAGAAGCCCAGCCAAGCTCGAAGGTTAAATTCGAAGTGACCTGCTACGGGTGCAATCAGAAGGGTCACATAAAGGCAAATTACCCGAACCAGAAGGATCCAAAGAAACCCAAAAGAAAGAAGGCATTGAAGGCAACATGGGACGAGTCTTCTTCCGAGGAATCCGACGACGAAGAACAAGAACAGACGAACTTTCTTGCCTTGACAGCCCGGGACTTCAACATCGGATCCGGAAGTGAGGACAAATCGGAAGCCGAGTCCGAGAGAAGCCACGGATCCGCATCCGTTTCCGAAGGGCCGAACCCCTCTGTAAGTAAAAGTCGTTTATATAGTTTAATCAATTATTTAATGCATAAAGTAGCAAAGTCCAAGATTCGAATTAAAGCGCTTCTGAAGGAGGTAACACTTCTTAAAGAAACGCATAACAACCAATCCTTAACTGATCAAGTTCAGACTGGAACCTCAACTCAAGTCCAAAAACTTGAGGAAGAGAATTCCAATCTGAAAAGTCAAGTAAAAGATTTAAAAACTACCCTAGAACGATTTTCCTTAGGATCCAAGAATCTTGACTTGATTCTTGGAACACAAAGGGCAATCTACAATCGAACTTTACTAGGATATAAAAAGAAATATAAATCTTACCTATCCTTAATAAACAAACCAAATAGAAAAGTGGTCTAAGCATGGGTTGCCAAATCCAACCTGATCAATCAAGTTGGACTTGGACAATATTGGGTCCCTAAATATCAAATACATTACCTCAATAGACCTTATCGAGGCTATGATCCAGGGGGAGCTAAAATAATTAAAATTCAAAATTAATTATCAAACTTAAAAATTTGAAATTAATATTAAATTCGAAATTAAATTCAAAATTCGAAATTAAATTTAAAATTCGAAATTAATATTAAACTCAAAATTAAATTCTAAATTCAAAATTCGAAATTAAATTCAAAATTCGAAATTAACTTCAAAAACTAAAAACTCAACAATAAAAATTCAAAATTAAATTCAAAATTCTTATATTCAAAATTAAATTTAAAATTCGAAATTCAAAATTCGAAATTAAATTCAAAATTCGAAATTAAATTCTAAATTCAAAATTCAAAATTAAATTCTAAATTCTAAATTCAAAATTCGTAATTAAAATTCAAAATTCAAAAATCAAATAGAAGGAGGGTCCAGAATAGCTGGCAACTTCGAAATCTATTTACCCGACAGGGTAACCGAACTTAATCTACCCGAAATGGGTAAACAAGAGTAGATTACCCAGATGGGTAAATAAGGATAGATTAAAAAGGGGTTAAATTTTAACTTGAAGCACAGTACTGGTGAAATTTTTTGGATGATAGTACATTGGGAAAACTTGGGCATCGCATGTCTAGGAAGATATGGCTTCGACCTGGTGCATTTGGCCAAGTGGAACTAACCGAAGCTACCCTTAAATGGATCCTAACTAGTTAGACCAAGGCTTAGTATTAAGCTCAATGGGTAGGACTATTTGGGAAACCTCGAAGACATGGTTACTTTAATGAGCTCCTTGTGACTCACCATTGCCCAGAAGTTTATCCAAAGAACGCTTACTTGTTGAATCCAAAGCTAAACCCGAATCTAACATAAAGTTAAACAAAACCCTATAAATTGAACTAATTCATCTCACAAAAATAAATAGGATTCCTTGATTGAAAATATACATAGGGTGAGATGACTTTAAATATCCCTCCAAATTACTTAAACTAAAATTTAAAAAAAAAAATTCTCCTTGTTGAGTGCACCAGCCCAGTAAACATAAGTTTATGTGCCGAATTTTACAACAACCTAGTGAAAGTAGACGACTACTCCTATACCACTAGGGCAGCTGGCACGGATATCACATTATCTCCCACTACCATTCGTGAGTTTCTAGGGTTACGAGAGTCACCCTGTACCTTTTTATGCTATCCTCCTAGGGAGCTACCTTTTGGAGATCCCTACTCACATATTACCCTTGATACAATCTATTCGTATTTCTTTGAGGACCAGCGTGATCCCACTGAGACTCAGTTTAGGTCACTTAACCTTAGAATTCAGGACTATGCCCTTTATAGGGTTCTAGTGCTTTGTATTCTACCGCTGACCACTCATGACATTGCGGTGATGCGTCCATTTCACTCCTTTCTTCTCTATGCCCTATGTCATAGGTTAGACATAGACATCAGCCTACACATCTTTTCCACTATTATTTACGCAGCTGGATACGTGACCAGCATACGAGTACATATGCCTTACTGTCACATTTTGACAGCTTACATGTCCTCATTGCACATTGATGTCACCGAAGGTGACATCCGCCACATGAGCGAGTTTGACATCATAGGAGCTAGGAACTTTTCCCTAGCAAATATCCATATAGACGATGAGGGTACCATGTCCTGGCGTAGGGGGGCACAGCATCAGCAGGCAGAGGAGGCAGAGCAAGATGAGTTCATGTTGGCACTATTTCCTGAGGAGGCTGCTCCTGCCCCACCACCACCTCGAGCACCACACCCAGCTCCCCGCACTCTATCTGATCGAGTCTCCGGACTAGAGAGGGCTATATCGAGTCTCCAGCACGAGAGCTCCGAGTTTCATCAGTCCATGCGGCGAGAGGTCTCCGATCTTCGACGAGAGGTCCAACAGGAGGTCTCCGACTTATGACGAGACGTACGACAGGAGCTCTCCGACTGTAACACCCGAAAATTCTCAAAACTATTTTAGGAATATTCTATGATTTTTCTAGAATTTTTAGATATTTTTCCAGAATTTTCCGAGTAGCGGAAGTAGCGAAAATAATTAGAAGAATAAAAAGGCTTAAGCGAGAATCGAACCCGGGACCTCTCGGGTCTGCTAAACCTTTAGTTAGCCTTAGTAACCGGTGAACCCAGCAGGGCCGTGCTGAGAAAAAGGAGAATCAAATATATTTATAATTGAGTTGGGCTAAAATACCCACTTAATATAAATTAAAAACTTAAGTTGGTTTGGGTTATTTTTAAGTTGGTTCGGCAACCTCTTCCCCTCCAAACCCTCACGCCGAACACCTCTCCCTCTCCTTCCTTCTCTCGGCGCCAACACCCAAGCAAGCCTAGGGTTTCATCCCTAGGGCCAAAGGAGTGCCTTCCGGTGACATCTCGGACACAAGGACGTTCCGCTCCGCGAGTAGAGCACGTGGACGTGAGCGAATCGTCGAGAAGTCGTCTCCACCGGAATTTCTAGCGATTAGATTTGTAATAAATCTAGCACGCAAGGTAAGAAACCCCTCACCTGCAGTATAAGTAGCTCCGTTTGGTTTTATACGCACTAGTTTAGCTATATGCAGTTTTTATCGACGCATAGGGTGAATTTGACCCTCCTCGCAGATTTAGGGATTTAGTGAGTACTTCTAGATGGGCCGGACACGTATTCCCTCTTCAGTGGGGGTTCCTAGACGTTGTCGGGTGCCTAGAAGTGGTCTCCCTAATAGAGGGGAGAGTTGGGGCACACTAGGTGCTCGATAAAATACCTAGTTAAGTTAAAATGCAAATTAGGCATTTTACCAGCTCAGTTAAATGTATTAGAAGCATTTAAATCAGTAAATCAGTTTATTTTAGCTTATATGGGACTACGGTCCGATGGGTGAGCTCCCACAGTTGCCTCTAGGTTCAGACAACCTAGCTCTAGGTTCAGATAACCTAGAAACAGCAAGTTAAACCAGTTAGCTATATTCAATATTTTATTTTCAGTGGCACTGTACTGGATCAGATATCCATTGGGTTGGACTCCCACAGTCGTCCCTAGGTTTAGATAACCTAGTTAACCCTACTAAATTCGGGACTTGCAAACCCGGGTCTAGTTAGGGATGCGCGCACAGCAAGTACAGTTGCCGGGCCCAAACAACATGATTAAGTATTTTCACTTATTATGAATTAGTTTTCAAAGCTCAAATTAGTTATGTTAGTTGAGTTGGAATTCAGTATCAGCTTAGCTTATTATATGTTCAGTTCAGTTATCTTTATTGATTTATATGATTAGTTGTCATGCCATGATTGTATGCTTATATGCCATGCCATGTTTAGTTTATTCAGTATACTTAGCATATCTTTTCAAACAGCATGATTTAAAATCATAATTGCATCGTGTGCATGTTTTAGTGAGGTAGATGGTTTCTTACTAAGCTTTTTAGCTTACAGATACTATTTTCCTTATACTGCAGATACAGGTAAAAGGAAAATGGACTAGCAGTGGAGGCTGGAGGTCAATGCAGATCGAGATGGTGTGTGTGGCAGGAACATGGAATAAAAGATCCTTAGGGGATCTAGCAAGCTTAAACAATTGAACTTTTAGTATTTCTATTTTCACGCACTTTTAATTGTTAAATGCTACGAACTAGTAAACCATGCTTTATATCCAGTTTAGAATGCTAGCTTTAAGTCATTAGAATATATTCAATGGATCGTATAAGTGAAATGTGAGATTTTGGCATGAACAAGTGCTGAAATCAGAGCTTAACTGCAAAATCAGAAACCCCAATCGATCGGTGGATCGATTGGGGGGTCCCAATCGATCAGCTGATCGATCGGGCAAATTGCTCCGCGAACAGTAGGTTTCTGGATCGATCAGCCGATCGATCCAGCAATTTCTGTCGCGAACAGAAGGTTCGGGGATCGATCACTGGATCGATTTGTCAGTCTGGATCGATCAGCCGATCGATCCAGAATATCGTCCCGAGCACAGTAGCGTGCTGGATCGATCACTGGATCGATCCAACCTATGTCCCGCGTACAGTAGCCGGCTGAATCGATCCTTGGATCGATCCGACGTTCCAATCGATCGGTGGATCGATTGGGAGGTCTGATAACAGTTGGAAAACATTTATTTCAGTTCCTTGACCATAGGGGATGTAGTATATGCTAGGTATACTTTGGATTACACCCTTTAGCATGTATAGAATCAAGAAGTGTTAGCAGTTTAGTAAAATTTTAATCATTCCAGATTTCCGCAATAGTAATTTAGCACAGCATAATGTAGCGATCGGCCTCACAGCCTAGTTAGTAGAAGGCGGGTCGTTACACCGACCTGCGCCGAGATCTACGAGAGGACGATCGGGCTCGTCACACTGAGCTCCTGACACTACTCCGGTCGCTGGGTTCCGGACCACCACCCTCGTCATCTCAGTAGCTCCTACTGTAGCTCTATTATGACTCTAGTACAGCTTGTAGCAGCTCTATTATGACTCTTTTATCTATGTCGACTTTTTAATCTAATAGACTGTTTTACTACAGGCTTGATTGACTATAACTTAATCTAATAGATTAGTCTTTTAGTCACATTTTTTAACTTCTAGGCAAAACTGATTTTCCAAATCCCTACTTTACTAGACTTTCGAAAGTTGGATTTAGCCTAGGATTTCCCCCTAGAAATCATGTTCCCCCAGGACTCAGCCAGAGCATCTCACAAACACCTAGGTTTACCTTGATTGTGTTTGTAAAACATAGAACGGTGTGAGATGCATAGGGTACAGCCTGGACTCGAGAATGCTTATTTCTGTGCATCAATATGAGTCTGGGGGTTAAATACATGATTAACAGTAATCAAATCAAGTCTTCCAGCCTTAGTCAAATTAACTGGATCAATTGACTTGACTTGACTAACCAAGTGAACACTGTTGCCCTCTAGACAATCAGCAAGTAGCTAAATGGTTAGACAGTTGGTGAAGGAAATAATAAGTTTAAGCATGTCTGTACTTAAGGGATCTGATACCTGATCAAAACAAATCTTTACTCATGCTTGGACTTTAGAGCTCTGATACCTTACTAAAACAAAATGACAAGCTTATCACTTCTCCTTTGCCTTAAGTATTTTTGAAACACATTTCAAAGCAGCCTTTTCTAAAACCTTCTCCAAATTTTCAAGTGGCAACTATTCTGTAATTTTTTTAAAGCTGAAACATCTTCGAAAATTTGTCAAGTTTTTTTAAATTTATTTAAAGCTTTTGATTTTTTTTTTTTTTTTGGAAACTCTCTTTAAAAACTTGAATATTTTTTTAAGAAAATTTTTGAACATCTTGTTAGAAAACTTCTAAATTTGAAAATTTTGGTTGAAAATTTATGAAGTTGAAAATCTTGTCAGAAAACTTCTGAAATTGAAAATTTTGTTTGAAAATTTTTGAGGTTGAAAATCTTGTTAGAAAATTTCTAAATTTGAAAATTTTGGTTGAAAACTTTTGAAGTTAAAAATCCTGTTAGAAAATTTCTAAATTTGAAAATTTTGTTTGAAAATTTCTGAAGTTGAAAATTTTGTTTGAAAATCTCTGAATTTGAAAATTTTGTTTGAAAATTTCTGAAGTTGAAAATTGTGTTTTTCTGAAAGTAAAAATTTTTGTTAGCAAATTTCTGAAGTTGAAAATTTTGAAAAATATTGCTATTTATCTCGCTCCTTGCCTAAGTTAAGAGGTTTTCTGCTAAATTCTGTCTTGAAAAATAGCTCATTTTTTATATATGGCAAAGGGGGAGAATAGAGAAATTCAAAAAAAGAAATAATAGAAATTCAAATTCAAAAGGGAGCTTGTATTAAGGGGGAGCTATGTTTATGCTTATTTTGCTATCATATATAACTGCATATTTTTTTCTTAACATTGAATTTCGGTTGCCATTATCAAAAAGGGGGAGATTGTTGGTGCAGGAAGCATCCGACGATCGAACCTTAGTTTTGATAATGGCAAAGGATTCAAAGTTAAGTTAGTGTGTGATCTAACATGTTTGAATGAGTGTTTCAGGAAAGTCCTAGCTGCGGTTAGGCAGGAGAAAAACCCTAAGGGGCGGTAACCTTAGGTCCTAGGGGGCGGTAACCCTAGGTGGAGGAAAACCCTAAGGGGCGGTAACCTTAGGTCCTAAGGGGCGGTAACCCTAGGTGGAGAAAAACCCTAGGGGGCGGTAACCCTAGGTCCTAGGGGGTGGTAACCCTAGGCGGAAAGTCCAGTCGGTCTGGAGGACCGGACTGGCATCAGGTAATCTCTCCTGAGGGGAGTAGGTGAGGACGCGTTCCCCATAGAGGGAACAGTATGCGTCGGGTCGACCTAGGGTTTCCGGTAGGAAATTCGAAGTCAGACCCGGACAGTCCCGAGACTGTCGTTTATTCTTTACTATGTTTTATCAGATTCTAACGCTGTCTTGCAGGGTATTTTGCTCGGACTAACCTTTGTTTGCAGGTGAGGAACCTGCTGGAAGAAGGTGGTCCGGGCGCCCGGAACAGGTCCAGGCGCCCGGGACCAAGTTTTATCCCTTGCACGACTTCGCCACGTGGAGCATCCTGGTTGGTTGGCCACGTCACACTCCAGGCGCCCGGAATGGATCCAGGCGCCCTGAATGTCATATAAAAAGAGGGTCGAGGTGCAGCTTCAAAACAACAATCTTCTAAGCTTTCTTTTGTGAAGTGCTGCCTACGAGACGACCTTGAAGTGCTACTACTCGACGTCGACAACCCAAAGCTCAGACTCTTTGATCTGTTGTTGTCGGTATTAGTTTACTTATTGCTTTAATTGTAATTCAGATTGTAACTTTTACGAATTATTGTTGTTGCCCACCGGAAGCGATCAAGGATCACGGGCCTTCGAGTAGGAGTCGATCAAGGCTCCAAACGAAGTAAATCCACTGTGTTCATCTGCTTGTGTTTCTTTCATTTCAGCTGCGTTTTTACTCGAGTGTTTTACGATTCCGATAAACGTACAATTTAGCCATGAGCGCTATTCACCTCCCCCCTCTAGCGCTTTCGATCCATCAAGATTAACTTGTCTATATGTGAGCATTGTCTTGCTGGAAAGACGACTAGGAAACCATTTGGTAAAGCTATTAGGGCTGAATCACCATTGTGTTGGTCCCCGTGGGTGTTTTGATGTGATCAACCAAGTTGGTTAGGTTCTGCTGTGTTTGATCCCTGTGTCTGAGTGTGCAGGAGCTTAGGAGCGCAGGAAGTCGAGCGGAAGACGCAGCTAGCGAGAAGGACGGCACGAGAAGGGAGCCGACGGGCTCGGTGCGTCCGAAGGACGAGAGAGTTGCGGAAGAGTACTCCGGTGGAGCGAGAAGAACGTGCACGACGTTCGATGGATGAGAAGCCGGATTGAAGCCTGCTCGAGGAGAAGGCCGGGAATTGGGTTCGGGTGAGCCCTATTTCGGTTGGCCGCAATCACCCAAAAGAACGGAGCTTCGGAAGCCAAAGCGAAGAAGAAAAGGAGTCAAAAGAGGCTGGAAATTACTGTAGCAAGAAGTTACTGTAGCTTGAAGGCGCCTTAAACATGCATTGAAGGCGCCTTCAACATTGAAGGCGCCTTCATTGCTTGTTGAAGGTGCCTTGAGCCAGGTCAGAATGACCGTTCGAGCACCGGATAGAATTCTATCCACTCACCGAGTTGGAGGCGCCTTGGACCTTGTTGGAGGCGCCTTGGACCCTTGGGATAGAATTTCCAGAGGCTATTTAAAGGCCCCTGGAGCTAGGAATTAAAAAACAACTCAAGCATCCAACTTGTAATCAATTCCTAGCAACTAAGTGAGGGTTCTAAGTGTAAAAAGGCTTCTCCGCCTACAGTAAAGGAGATTATGCTAGTGGAGCTTTTCATCGCCCTGGATTAACAACTTCCTAGGTTGTAACCAGGTTAAATTCTGTTTTACTTTACTTACCTATTTTATTTGTATAGTTGCTATTTATTGAGTTGAAATCCGAGGAGGGTATATTTTATTTTTGCTTTCAGCAATTCACCCCCCTCTTGCCGGCCTCCGCTGCACCTACAGTTAGTATCAGAGCCTGACCGCCTCAGAAGGACTAACCGCCGACTGAAGCATGAAGATCAAGACGATGACCAGAGTGAACATCCATCCCCCGAAGTTCGACGGAGACTTCGCCACATGGAAGCGCAAAATGGAGGTATTTTTTAAAACCGAATTTGACATTCTTTTAATAATGAAATATGGCTATGCAGTTTCGAAAGATAAGGAGGAAAACACCTGGACGAAAAAGGAGCAAGCAGATTTTGTCGCCAACGGAAAGGCTGAGTTCCACCTACTCAGCATTCTGTCGCCTCAGGAGGTAAATCGGATCGGAAGCTACGACTCCGCGAAAGATCTCTGGGAAAAATTCCTGGAGCTTCACAAAGGTACCTCCGAAGCAAAGCTAGCAAGGCGCGACATCCTCCGGACCCAGTTGACGAACCTCCGGATGAACCAAGGCGAGAAGGTAGCGCAACTCCAAGCGAGGATCAAAGAGCTGATCACTCAACTCAACAACCTTGGAGAAGAAGTAACGAACAGGGACTCAATCCGATACGTGCTCAACGCCTTCCCGAGAACTCCCGAGTGGGCCTCCTTAGTAGATGCTTACTACATCTCTAAGGACTTCGAGGTAAGTACATTAGAACAATTGTTTTCAACCTTCGAACTTCACGAATCTCGACTTGCAAAAACTCTAGTAGAGAAGTCGAACCTCAACATTGCCCTATGAGCTGAAAAGGACGATCCTGACTCCGAAGCGACGATTGACGAAAACGAAGCTGCATTAATAGTAAGACGTTTTAATAAGTTTTTTAAATCTAACAAATTTAGATCGCAGTCAAGTAAATTTCATCAAAAGAGAAGAATAGTTCGTTGCTATAATTGCAACGAAGAAGGGCACATCAAGGAGGACAACCCAAAATTGAAGAGCAAACAAAAGGATAAGGAAAGGAGCAAGAAGTCAGCTCGACCCAAACACAACCTAAAGGCCATGTGGGATGATTCGTCGTCCTCCGAATCAGAAGTCGAAGAATTCTCGGGACTAGCACTGATGGCCAACCATCAGCTAGAAGAAATGTCTAGCTCAGAGATGAGCATCGATGAAGGGGGAGGAACATCAGAAGAAGAAAGCAGCCATGAAGGGGGAGCATCATCGAGTCAGGTAAGTAAGGTACGTAATCTAACCCCGACTCAGTCTTTTAAATTTATTAAAGCACTTTCTAAAGAGTTAGATAAATTTGAAAAGGAAAATGAAAATTTGAAATTAGAAAATATAAAATTAAAAAATAAAATTGAAAAATTGAAAAATGATGCATGCTTAAAGAAATTTCCGAATTCAAAAATTAGAATTTATGAAAAATTAAATTGGTACATTAGAAACCATCTGGGTCAACTTAGAAAAGTACCAAGAAACTCTGTACCCCCTAGATTTTTGAATAACCATGTAGGAAGGAACCTTTATTGGGTTCCAAAATCTGTGCTAAATTAATCTTTTAAAATTAAAAGCTTCAAGAGAGAAAATTAAACATTGATTTTCCTTATGCGGCTTTGACTAGAAGGTGATTGTTGCTCCAATAACCAAGAAGGCCTAGTGCCTCGCCACGACCTGGAAGCTAAAATATTGAAAGAAAATATTTAATTAACTTTCTGAAAAAACATTGAACTAGAATTAAATAATGTTTTGAAAGGTTATCAAACATTTTTTTTTTAAAATTATAAAATAAACAAAAAAAATTACTTTTACTTAGAAACTTTTTCTTGAAAATTCCAACTTAGAAATTTTTTCCTGAAAAATTCTAAAAACTTAATTTTCTTTTTGACTTGCAAATTTTCTTTGGAAAATTCCAAAAATTCAGTTTACTTAGAAATTCTTTTTAAATCCTTAGAAATTTTTTTCTGGAAAATACTAAAAATCATTTGTGTTACCCCATTTTTGCTTTGATCAAAGGGGGAGAGAAAG
This sequence comes from Zingiber officinale, assembly GCF_018446385.1. NCBI lineage: Eukaryota > Viridiplantae > Streptophyta > Magnoliopsida > Zingiberales > Zingiberaceae > Zingiber > Zingiber officinale. The sequence continues at coordinate 2,956,826 of NC_055995.1, read as the reverse complement.
GTACAAGTTTAGGGGGAGTTAGGAAAATTAAAATTTTAACTATTTTTTTTTTTGAAAATGTGTTGTAATTTTATTTATTGCAAAAGTTATGCTTAACTGGTTAGTTTAGTAATTTTTCTTTAAAATTACTTTTTATGTCTATTTTTTCCCTCACTTGAACTTGGGTTGATGCACATCAAAAAGGAGGAGATTGTTGGTCCCCGTGGGTGTTTTGATGTGATCAACCAAGTTGGTTATGTTCTGCTGTGTTTGATCCCTGTGTCTGAGTGTGCAGGAGCTTAGGAGCGCAGGAAGTCGAGCGGAAGATGCAACTAGTGAGAAAGACGACACGGGAAGGGAGCCGACGGGCTCGGTGCGTCCGAAGGACGAGAGAGTTGCGGAAGAGTACTCCGGTGGAGCGAGAAGAACGTGCACGATGTTCGATGGATGAGAAGCCGGATTGAAGCCTGCTCGAGGAGAAGGCCGGGAATTGGGTTCGGGTGAGCCCTATTTCGGTTGGCCGCAATCACCCAAAAGAACGGAGCTTCGGAAGCCAAAGCGAAGAAGAAAAGGAGTCAAAAGAGGCTGGAAATTACTGTAGCAAGAAGTTACTGTAGCTTGAAGGCGCCTTAAACATGCATTGAAGGCGCCTTCAACATTGAAGGCGCCTTCATTGCTTGTTGAAGGCGCCTTGAGCCAGGTCAGAATGACCGTTCGAGCACCGGATAGAATTCTATCCACTCACCTTGGACCTTGTTGGAGGCGCCTTGGACCCTCGGGATAGAATTTCCAGAGGCTATTTAAAGGCCCCTGGAGCTAGGAATTAAACAACAACTCAAGCATCCAACTTGTAATCAATTCCTAGCAACTAAGTGAGGGTTCTAAGTGTAAAAAGGCTTCTCCGCCTACAGTAAAGGAGATTATGCTAGTGGAGCTTTTCATCACCCTGGATTAACAACCTCCTTGGTTGTAACCAAGTTAAATTCTGTTTTACTTTACTTTCCTGTTTTATTTGTATAGTTGCTATTTATTGAGTTGAAATCCGAGGAGGGTATATTTTATTTTTATTTTCAACAATTTACCCCCCTCTTGCCGGCCTCCGCTGCACCTACATATTACAATTAATTCATTCAGATATTTATGGTCAAATGAATATGAAGGCTAGAAATGGAAGTTCTTATTTCATTACATTTATTGATGACTTCACGCGTTTTGGTCATGTGTATTTGATTTCTCACAAATCTGAAGCATTGGATTGCTTTATTCATTACTTGAACGAAGTTGAGAATCAATTGGAACGTAAGGTTAAAAACTTACGCACTGACCGTGGAGGTGAATATTTATCTGATCAGTTCAAGACAATGTGTAATGAGAAAGGGATAATTAGACAGCTAACTATCCCTGAAACTCCATAGAAAAATGAGATTGTTGAAAGAAGAAATAAGACTCTTCTTGAAATGGTTAGATCTATGATGGCGTAGGATAATTTGCCAATCTCCTATTAGGGAGATGCATTATTAGTTGCGACCTATATACTTAACAAAGTGCTTTCAAAGTCAGTTCCATCTACCCCATATGAACGTTGGACTGGTAAAAAGCCGGATTTAAGTAATCTGAGACCTTGGGGGTCAGTTGCCTACGTTCATGATAAGACTCACGAACATGGAAAATTAGGACCCAAAAGTAAGAAGTGTATCTTTATAAGGTACTCTGAGACTTCTAAGGGTTATGTTTTTATTGGTGAACAACAAGATGGAACCATCTCTGAAATAGAGTCAAGAGATACCACTTTTCTTGAAACTGAGTTCCCAACACGAGGTGAAGTTGATAAGACAATTCCTCTATATGAGATAGAGGAGGAGGATAGTATTCCTTTATCCATAGATCAGGAGATGCTTGAATCTAGTCAACCTAGTGGGAGTAATTTACCACTGAATGAGCCAGTTTCTCAACAGTCAAACCTTCGGAGAAGTAGTCGTCAGATTATTCCTTGGAGAAGGTTTGATATTGAAAATGAGGCATTGATGATTCTCCAGTTGATGATGAGGAACCTCGAACAGTTGAAGAAGCTTTGAGAAGCTCAGTTAGAAAAGAATGAAAAGTTACAATGGATGAAGAAATGTAGTCAATGAGAAAGATTCAATTTTGAGATTTAGTCGATCTTCCTCCAGGCTGAAGGGCTATTGGGAATAAGTGGATTCTCAAAGTAAAGAGGAAAGCAGATGGATTGGTTAATCGATACAAAGCTCGATTAGTTGCAAAAGGATATACCTAAATGGAGGGTATTGACTTTGAAGAGACATTCTCCCCAGTTGTGAAGTTTGTGTCAATACGTGTCATCGTAGCTATAGTAGCACAATATGACATGGCATTACATCAGATGGATGTAAAAATGGCTTTCCTTAATGGTAATCTTGACGAAAAAATCTATATGGTACAACCAGAAGGTTATGTTGCTGAAGGCCAAGAAAAAAGAGTATGTAGACTTGGAAAGTCTATATATGGGCTAAAGCAAGCGTCAAGACAATGGAACATAAGATTCAATGAAGTTATTTTGTCTTATGGTTTCGAAATAATCAATGAGAATCATTGTGTTTACCTAAGAAAGGAAAAAGGAAAGTTTGTCATTTTATCATTATATGTTGATAATATGCTAATAGCTGGAAGCGACAAAAAGTGTGTGATAGAAGTCAAAAGTTAGCTTTCATCACAATTTGACATAATAGATATGAGAGAAGCAGAGTACATCTTAGGAGTGAAGATCGTTAGAGACCGATCAAAAAGACTTTTGGGTTTGTCTCAAGAAGCTTATATCACTAAGATGCTACAATACTTTAATATGTTAGATTGCAACATTGAACAGATGCCTATAGTGAAAGGTACTATTTTAAGCAAAAGTATGTATCCCAAGACTCCTGATGAAATAGCCGAAATGAAGAAGAAACCATATGTCAGTGCTATTGGTAGTTTGATGTACACTATGTTTTGTACTCATCTTGATATAAGCTATACTGTTGGCTTAGTTAGTCATTTCCAATCAAACTCAGAATCGAGACACTGGAAAGCAGTGAAGAGGATATTCAGATATCTCAAAGGAACAACGGATTATTGCCTCTGCTTCCAAGGATTAGATATGAGCCTAAGTGGCTACACAGATGCAGATTGGGCAGGGGACCTTGATGATAGAAAATTCACATCTGGCTATGCCTTCTTACTGAATGGTGGCGCCATCTCATGGAACAGCAAGAAGCAGACTTGTGTAGCCTTGTTGATAATGGAAGCTGAGTATGTGGCTTGTGTAACGGCTGTGCAAGAGGCTGTCTGGCTAAGAAGGTTCTTGAAGCATCTGAAGATTACTGAGGACAGTGGGAGTCATGTTACAGTGTACTGTGACAGTCAAGTTGCGATAGCTTTTTCCAAGAATCCCAAATATCACAGCAAAGGCAAGCATATAGAAATTAAGTATAATTTTGTAAGGGATATTGTTGGCAAGAAAAAGATTATTCTTGAGTACATCCCTACACGAAATATGCTTGTTGATCCTTTTACTAAGCCACTGACTAAAGAGTCATTTCATGGACATGTGAATTCTTTGGGACTTCGAAGAATGTAACTAATTGTAAAGACATTTTGATAAATGAAAAATGCCATGATCTATTCAGTGTATATATCTTTGTTACATTCGAATAAAAGTCTTGATAAGCATGTTGGCAGATTGAGATTGGTCCACTTACATGGACAACCATATCTATTTGTTAAGTATAAATAGAGGTAAGACTGTTGCTTATGGGACAACTTATGTAACTATGAATAGAGACATACCCATAAGTTAAGGTCGCCTTGATAAGTGTGTCAAGATGAGATCATTTGTGTAATGATTGGAGTAAATACACCCACCATTTACTGAATCTGCTTAAAGGCCAGATTAGAATTCATATGTTGAATTCAGGATTAGACATTAGGTATGTCTAGATCGAAATCTATACAATGTTAAATTTGGGAAAAACATGCGCTCTTTTTAGTATAGAGAATAATATCATAGCATGTGATTCATACCATATGTGCTATGGCGACAAGAAGGGTAGTAGGAGAATGAATCCCTGCTTCTCTACTATGTGAGACCCTTGAGATTATAACTTAATCTCAATTTTACCCTAAGTGATTATTTAGCTGTCTACTTGAAGTTTTGATCAGTGTCTGCTACTTTAGCATGTTTCCTATTGGCTATGGATGATTGGGTCTATGGAGCATAACTAGGAAAGCGACTGATTAGAATGAATAGATTCTAGCTAAAAAGGAAGATTAAGATTGATTTACATCTGTGATATTTATTCACTGGTACCAGTTACATTTTCAGTTCAGTACATAAAATGTAATTGTGAATAATTTATTTGATTGGAGATGTTGAATATGCTCTTGATATATAGTCAATATGAGGGATTAGAGATGTTCATAATGATGTAAATAATTTAATCTGGGGTAAAGGTAAGTCATTTATGTCTCTGATTCGTTCTATGGATATTTATGTCACTGATTCGTTCTATGGAGCAGCTAAGTAAGGTGTGACAATCTTTTTAACAGTTGAATGCTGAATGTGCTTGCTGTCGCACGAATCATTTTCCCTAATGTATGGAATGGATGTTCTTATTTGGTCTTTGTGACTAATTAATTTTGCTCTAGTCTTCGTGACTTGATCCTCATAAAGTCTACGTGACTTATTTGGACTTTGTGACTAATTTTTCTCTGGTCTTCGTGACATGATCACCTTGTAGTCTATGTGATTGACATGGTCTATGTGACAATATAACCTTATGGATTGACTTGGACGAGTGGGAGATGTTGGGCGTTACAAGAGACGAAGGGGGTCATCTCTCTCGTTGCTGCAAACGTCTCGTTGCTGCAAACGCCAAGGAGACGAAGGGGTGTCCTTTCCCCTTCGTCTTCCTCAACCTTCCTATAAAAGGAGCGCCCAAGCAGTGCATCAGGGCGGCACAGCAGAAGGTGATGCGAAGGTGATCAAAGAGGGGCAAGCGAAGCTGTGAGGTGATTTGGTCGAGCAAAGGAGAATGTCCAGAGGCTGGGATTTGGCTCGTGAACCTTGAAACACTTTACGATTACTCGTGATCGTGTTTCTGACAACAGTGACGTCCGACGGTTCTTCTACGATTTCTTTAGGAGATCACTGTGAGTGGTTACCGTTTTAATTTTGGTTTTGTTTTATGCTCTCAAAGAACCAACAATGTCAACCAAACATCCTCTCTGAAGCATTTCATCGAACAGTCACAGGGCTTCCTTCGGGTTGGCCATGTGCTCGTCAATGATCTTGCCGATGAACTTATCCATCGCTTTCCTGGCGACCTTGAGGCGCTCGTTGATGCCTTGTAGATCTAGCCAGCTGAACCAGGGGAAGAAGTCAGAGACGTTAAACTCTCCGAAGAGCTTGGAGGACTCCGCAATGATGGAGGTGAATTCGTCCTGGTGCCTAGCATCGCTGTTCTGCTGTGTCTCGAACGCCGCCCGGTATGGGATTCTCATCGTGAGTTTGAAACTGAGCTCACCAACGTTTATGGTAACGATGACCTTCTCTGCCATGACCTTGATCGCTGCCATGTACCCACCAGAGTCATCACAGGTTACCATTGTTAGATTATATATATTCACTTGTTTATATCTTTTAGGATAATTTGATTTTTTTTCTCTTATATTTAGAGTTTAGGATTTCTTAACTAAACTATATAAAGACTTTATACTCTGTATTTTTAATCATCAATTTTGGATTCAATAATATGACTAGTTTTTTCTTTTTCTTAATTTCTACATGATATCAGAGCAAGATTCTCTTTCTCCAATCAAATTTTTTCTGCTACCCCCTATTATTGCTTACTGTTGCCGCTGCGGTCTCCTCTTGTTGCTGCCGATTTTAGCGCCGATGCTCTGTCCTGCTGATTTCGACGCCAACGACCTGCCTTGCGATTTCGGTGCCGACACTCTTTTCTGTCGATTTCGGTGCTGGCGCCCTGTGTTATCAATTTTGGTATTGACATTCTTTTCTACTGATTTCGACATCAACACCCTGTGTTGCCGATGTCTACGTTTGACATCCTTTTCTGCCTTAAATTCTCTGTGAGACCACGGGTCGTCTTGACGCTAGTTTTTACAGATCGTACAGATGTGTATCTTTACAGTTTGGTTATTCTGAGCATTATTCATTCTGTTATCATGCCTGGTGGTGCAGATGCTTTATGAAAATCTGATCCCTATATGTTGGAGTAGTTTCAACAGTTCCTTGTTTCACAATCTTCTGCCGTGTTAACTTTCTCTCTCATATAAGTTTGTCATCGTCTTGTATTTCAGATATATCTTCATTCTTATGGATTTTGGACTCTAGTGCGTCCCATCATATGTTATCTAATTTATCATCTTTTATTTTTTTTCTCCTTGTTCATCTATATCTATTGTGACTGTTGATGGTACTCTTATGTCATTAGTAGGTGTCGGTTCAATTGTTACATCTTGTTTATCTCTTACTGATATTTATTATATTCCAAGTCTTATTTTAAATCTTATTTCTGTTAGCCAATTATGTGAGTCTGGATACCTTATCTATTTTTCTTCATCAATTGTTATGTTCAAGACCCGCAATCTCAAAGGCTGATTAGGACATGTCGTAGGTAAGGAGGACTCTATGTTTTAGATCAACTCAAAGTACCAGAAGTTGTAACTTCGAGTGTGGATTTATCATCTTTTCATCTGAATTGTTCATCTTCTAATTTTTTTTGTGGCACTCTCGTTTAGGTCATGTGTCAGCATCTCGTTTGCAGTTTTTAGCTTTTATAGAAGTATTAGGATATTTAAAAAGTTCTGATATTTCTGATTGTAGTAGTTGTAAACTGATCAAATTTTCTGCCTTACCATTTTATAAAAGTCTTTCTTTTTCTTCTACTTCATTTGATCTTATCCATTCTGATGTATGGGGACCCTCTTCTATATTGGTGTGAGAAGCATCCGACGATCAAACCCAAGTTTTGATAATGGCAAAGGATTCAAAGTTAAGTTGTTTTGTGATCTAACAGTTTGAATAAGCTTGCAGGAAAGTCCTAAGTGTACTTAGGCAAAAGTCCTAGCTGCGGTTAGGCAGGTGGAAAACCCTAAAGGGTGGTAACCCTAGGTCATAGGGGGTGGTAACCCTATGCGGAAAGTCTTGGTGGGTCGATAGCTTCAGGCAAAAGTCCTAGGGGGTGGTAACCCTAGGTGGAAAGTCTTGGTGTCGCGAACCAAGTGGAAGACTGGATGGGTCGGGGAGCGGGCATCCAGCAGAAAGTCCAGAAGCATCGAGCACCGAGCAAAAGTCCAGTCAATCTGGAGGATCATGCTGGCAACAGGTAAATCTCCTGAGTGGAGTAGGTGAGGATGCGTTCCCCGCAGAGGGAAATCAGAAGTCAGACCCGGATAGTCCGGAGACTGTCAATATTTTATTTATAACTATTATGTGCTAACTTTATTTTGCAGGGTATGTGTTTGGGACTAACACATTTTGTAGGAAAAAAGAAGCAAACTTAAGCCTTGGATGAACAGTGCCCGATGTGCCTCCATGGAGCTTGGAGGCGCCTCAGGTGCAAGGTTGAAGGAAGATGCGCAGCAGGCCTGGAGGCGCCTCAGACTGAGCTGGAGGCGCCTTAGACCAGAGCTTGGAGGCGCCTTAGAGTGACTTGGAGGCGCCTTCAAGTGGATGAGGTGCGACCTGTTTTGTGCTGATCCACGCGGGCGACTCGGGAGGCTTGGAGGCGCCTTCGATGGTGTTGGAGGCGCCTCCAATAGTGCATAAAAGGAGGTCTTAAGGCAACACTCAATACAACAAGTTCTAAGTGCTTCTACTACAATGTGCTGCTCCAAAAGATGCTCTGAAGTGTTGTTACAAGTCCCCGACGACCCGGAGCTCCGAGATTTCGATTCTGTCGTCGGTATAATTGTTTTTTTATTATTGCACTTATTGTAATACATATTTATACTCTCTTTTACGCGATATAGTTGTTGCCCACAGAAAGCGATCATCGATCGCGGGCCTTGGAGAAGGAGTCGCCCTAGGCTCTGAACCAAGTAAAACCTTGGTGTCGTTTGTGTGATTGCTTATTTCTTTTATTATTTCCACTGCATTACTTGATACACTTTTAATTCCGAAACGTGTGAAAAAGTCACGAGCGCTATTCACCCCCCTCTAGCGCTTCGATCCAACATTCTATTCCTACAAAAGGGGGGTCAGGGTATTATGTTTCGTTTATTGATGATTACACTCATTATACTTGGGTCTATCTTATGAAACACAGGTATGATTATCTTACCATTTTCAACAACTTCAGAGCTTTTGTGAAAACTCAACATTCTAGTGTCATAAAGTGTTTTCATTGTCATTTAGGGGGTGAATACACTTCGAATTATTTTTCATAATTACTTGCTTCTAATGGTAATATTCATCAAACCTCTTGTAGAGATACTCCTGAACAGATGGTGTGACTGAACAAAAATATAGACATCTTGTTGAAACAACCCGTTCATTTTTATTGTCTGTCAGTATTCCTAGTACCTTTTGGGGGGAAACAATCCTTACCGCTTTTCACATGATTAATAGAATTTCAACCTCACACAATTTAAGCTTGCCACCTTTTGAAAAATTATGGGCATGCTCCTCTCTATTCAATCCTCACGGGAAGCAATCCTCACCCGTTCATTTTTATTGTCTGCCAGTGTTCCTAGTACCTTTTGGGGGGAAGAAATCCTTACCGCTTTTCACGTGAATAATAGAATTCCAACCTCACACAATTTAAGCTTGTCACCTTTTGAAAAATTATAGGCATGCTCCTCTCTATTCCTCTTTGCATGTTTTTGGTTGTACTTGCTTTGCCCTTCGTCCACATGTCGAGCGTAATAAATTAGCCTCTCGATTTGCTCTTTGTGTCTTTTTGGGTTATGGTGTTACTCAAAAAGGATATCATTACTTTGATCCCGTTAGACAAAAATTGTATGTCTCTCGTCATGTTGTGTTTCTTGAGCATATTCCATTCTTTCTATTCCAGCTAGTTTGCATAATATGACAAACTCAAATCTACTTTGTATTGATCCTTTCAATACTGACACTGAGGAAGTTTCACCCACAACTCCTACTGGTAGCTCAACTGAATTTGGTACTTTAGTTCTTGAGATGTCCGCTCCACATGATCCTCCTTCTATCACTATCCAATCATTTCCTGAGGTTGCGGATGATCCTTCTCTCCACCGTCGTCAATCCACTCGTGTTTGTAAGTCTACTAAACTGTCAGATTTTGCTTCATTTGTTGCATCTATTCATTGTCTTTCTGAGCCTGTATTCTATAGAGAAGCTGTTTGTAACCCACTTTGGCAGAGTGCTATGACTGAGAAACTAACTACTTTGTATCAGACTTATACATGTGATTTGGTTCCGTTGCCACTAGGAAAATACACCATTGATTCTCGTTGGGTATATAAGATCAAAACTAAATCTGATGGATCTATCGAGCGATACAAAGCTCGTCTTGTTGTTAAACGTTATTCTCAAGAGTATGACATGGATTATGAGGAAACATTTGCTTCTGTTGCAAAAATGATGACTATTTGTACTCTAATTTCTATTGCTTCTGTTCGCCGATAGAGAATATCTCATATGGATGTTAAGAATGCACTTCTAAATGGTGATCTTCATGAAGAAGTTTATATGACACCTCCTCCTGGTATTTCACACCAACTTGGTGAAGTTTGCAGGCTTCGTAAAGTGCTTTATGATCTCAAACAAGCACCTCGTGCTTGGTTTGAGAAGTTCTCTATAGTGATTACTTCGCTTGATTTTCATCTTAGTAATTATGATTGAACATTGTTTGTTAGATGCACGAGTGCAGGTTGTATTTTTTTATTATTATATGTTGATGACATGATTATTACTAGTGATGATTCTGATAGAATTGCTTCCTTGAAGTCTGAGTTGGCTCGTCATTTTGCTATGAAAGACATGGATATACTACTCTACTTTCTGGGCATTGAGGTTGCTTATTTTCTGAAAGGTTATCTTTTATCCTAGTCAAAGTATATATCTGATCTGTTTGAGCGTGCTTGTCTTACTGATAATAGAGTCCTTGATACTCCTATTGAGATTAAAGCTCGATATTTTTCATCTGATGACTCACATTTGTTGGTTCCTAGTTTGTACAGAACTATTGTTGGAAGCTTTGTTTATTTCACTGTGACTTGTCCAGATATTGCGTATGTTGTTCATGTAGTTATTCAATTTGTTGCTGCACCAACTACAGTTTATTGGACTGTTGTTCTTCGTATTTTAAGGTATCTTCGGGGCACTCAATTTCAAAGCCTTTTATTTCCTTCTACTTCATCTCTTGAACTGCGTGCATACCCTGATGCAGATTGGGCTGGTGATCCTACGGATCGTAAATATACCATTGACTTATGCATTTTTCTTGGTGATTCCCACATTTATTGGAAGAGTAAGAAACAAAATGTTATTTCTAGATCTTCCACAGAAGCTGAGTATCATGTCATGACCTCAACTACTTATGAGATAGTTTGGTTGTGTTGGTTGTTTGCGGATATGAGTATTTCTCTTCATCAACCTACTCCGTTATATTGTGATAATCAGAGTGCTATTCAAATTATACGTAATTCAGTTTTTTATGAGCGGATGAAATATATTGAAATTGATTGTCACGTTACTCGTCATCATCTTCAAATTGACACCATCACATTACCTTTTGTTCCTTCAAAGTTACATATTGCTGATATATTTATTAAGTTATATTCTGTTTCACTCTTTCGTTTCTTATCTGATAAACTCTCAATGCTTCTAGTTGTAGCATCGTGAGTTTGAGGGGTAATGTTAGATTATATATATATATTTATTTATTTATAGCTTTTAGGATAATTTAATATTTTTCTTTTTATATTTACAGTTTAAGATTTTTAACTAAATTATATAAAGACCTTATATTTATATTTTTTATTATCAATTTTAAATTTAATAATATGACTAATTTTCTTTTTGTTGTTGTTCTTAATTTCTACATCCACCACGTCATTCTCATCGCCATCTCAATCGTTGACCGCCTTTTCTGATGGCACCGCCTTTTCTACTACGATTTCTAGTTCCACTTTAACCGCTTCGCCGTCACCTATAACCATCTCATCTTCGAAGTTGAATCCTTTTGCTGCTTCCACTTCCACATCCTTCACCTCAAGCTCGACGTTTCTCTCATCGGAGGCACCCTCCACATTCTCCACGGGAACCATGAGTTCATGGACGCCCAAGGTGACTTCAGCTACGCCACCCGTGTTGGTCTCGACGAGTTCAAGCATTGGGCCTTCTGGTACTGCTTCGACGCCACAATAAAGTGCCTCTACGCCAGCCTCAATTCGTCGCGAGACCCCTTCAAGGGCATTGCCAAGTCCTTCCCTAGGATAAAATAAGAATTTTGGGAGGGACTTTGTGCCCGAATCGTAGCCTTGTGACCGAGTGGACCGATAACCATTTGATTCTTGGCCAGAAACTAGATAGGCCTGGTGTTCGGTGAGCCCGTGTTCGCCCCCGGTGGTTTCTTCCAGAAGCACGTCGATCATAGCTGAAAAAAAAGACAAAATCGCTCACCCCTAGTGCCCCCGTCGCACCCAACCCAAGATCATCACGAGGGAGATAAATCACGGTAATCGAGAGCGTAAGTGGTGATTGGGATGAGGTACATAGGATTCAAAAATTTATACCCCGATATCCCTATGATTCGATCCCACATTCTCAACTATAAATATAATCATCATTTATCATCTTAGATAATCTCAAGGGTTACGTGTTGTGATACGATTATGCTAACACAGTAATCTATAATTGCACCAATAAATGACAAGCATGCAATAAACGGTAATAAGAGTAGGGTTAAGGAATTTGTGTATCTCCGGTTGAAGCGTCGGGCTTGCCGACTGTCTTTAGAGAATTTATTACCGCCCACGGTGCAGAGGATCTCCGGCAAAATCCTCCCAAGATCCGACAACCGCTCGCGCCGTTCGTAGGAGCACTCCAAGACGAACGTCGCAATCGGACTCAACCTCAGATCGCAGAACCAAGCCTCAGAACTTGGAAGGAAGAAGAAGAAGAAGGAGAAAGCAGAGGAATGCTTTGCTTTTTTCGGAGTGAGTTGAGAAGGAACAGAGGAAGTGTATTTATACACCTCGAAGCAGCGCACGCACCAAAGCATACGTCGCTTCTCTCCCTCACGTGAACAGAACCACATTGGTTCACTTCCTTACGAGTCGTGTTGCTTCCTCACGCGGACAGAACCACGTCGGTTCACTTCCTCACGCGGACAGAATCAAAGAACCAAAACCAAACCCAAGTGCGCGCAGGCCAGAATCTAGAACCAGACCAAATCGGAGACTGGCAAAAACAAATCGGGCCGCCTGCAAGCGCGAGGCCCACGAGCCGGGGATTTGCACCCCCTCTGCACGTGATAATCGCGTGCGTCGCGCCCGATTTATGGATTTCAGGTTCGAACCCCCCGAAACCACTTGATTTGGGCTTGGGCCACTCATGCGTGTAGGCCCCCTTCACATTGCTAAGCAAGGATGGAAGAGCTCCATATATAAGGCATTCCAACCTTCTTTGCTTAGCAATGTGGGACTAAAATGCATGCATATATGCATTGCCAAAACAACAAATAGTTTGAATTAAAACACCAAATCCAACAATCCCCCACTAATTCAAAATATTTTTGGTCGAAAACAAAGATAAGTTCTGAGGCTTGGTTGCAATGAGCTTTTAGTGAAAATACCTTCCGGTTTGAATTTTCACCTAAGTATACCAATCTTATTCACATAGGTTTGAAGAGAACTGAGTCTTGATCTTAAACCTTTTATATGTGAAGATCAATTGGTAACAACTCATCACTGGCGACGGTTGAATCCTTCTGGGTTGGTGCATTACGGCCATGCCACCGAATCTTGTTTCATAAGTGCTAAGGAGAGTTGCCTAGACCCCCCACACTGCAGCCCCACAGTTACACTTACATAGGTGAGTTCTCCAAGGATGTACTGCAAGCATTCTGTCATTAAGACCTTGAACTCATTAAGAGTTCCTAAGCTCATCCTTACTAGCAGTCAAACATCTATCTAGGGAAGAGACTATGAGATTACATCTCAATCAATTTGATGCTTACGGTTCACCCTTATAACTTGCTTGTACCACATTGAACCTACTTCTTGGGATCTCCAATCAGATAGGTTGGGTTGCTGTTATAGGTGAAACCAGGATAGGCCTCAGTCCCATTCCCTTACTAGATCTCTTGATTTTCTCAGAATCAAGTCCTTTAGTGAGTGGATCAGCAATATTGTCTTTTGAACTTACAAAGTCCAATGACACCACTCCAAGAGACAATAACTCACGAATAGACTTTAATCGTATTCGTACATGTCTCTTCTGTTTTTGGTTATACTTGGAGCTTCTAATATGAGCTATTGTTGTTTGATTATCACAGTGTACTGAAATAAAAGGTATTGGCTTCATCATCAAGGGAATTTCAAAAACAAGATCCTTCAGCCAATCAGCTTCAGTTACTGTGGTATCCAAAGCACACAATTCTGCCTCAAATGTAGAACGGGTTATAATCGTCTGTTTAATAGACCTCCAAGCAACTGCACTGCCTCCAAGTGTAAAGACATAACCAGTAACGCCTTTACACTCAGCAGTGTCCGCTATCCAACTAACATCACTATATCCCTCCAGGACTGCAGGGAATCTCCCATACCACAAGCCCAAGGATATAGTGCCTTTTTGGTATCTGAGTACTCTGTCTAATGCATCCCAATGCGTTCTGTCCGGTCAACTGGTAAACCTGCTCAATTTCGATATAGCAAAAGAAATATCAGGTCTAGAACAATTTGCTAAATACATTAGACTACCTATTATTTGTAAGTATCTTAATTGAGACACTGCCACACCACTCTTATTCTTGTGGAGAGTTTTTGAAGGATCATACGGTGTGACTACAGATTTAACTTGACTATAGCCATATTTCTCTAATACTCTCTCAATATAGAGTGACTGAGAAATTGCTATTCCATCAGTTGATCGAGTCAACTTCAGCCCTAAAATCATGCTAGCACAACCCATATCCTTCATATCAAACTTACCACTTAAGAGGGCCTTAGTCTCATTAATAATAGAAAGGTTAGAACCAAAAAGTAGAATATGATCTATAAACATAAGATAATACAACTATCACCTTTCATTTTAACATACACACATTTATCAGAGTCATTCATTTCAAAGCCAAACGATAGCATAGCACTATCAAATTTTTCGTGCCACTGCTTTGGGGCTTGCTTCAAACCATAAAGAGATTTAACTAACCTACAGACTTTATTCTCATTTCCAGAAACTACATGTCCCTCAGGTTGATCCATATATATCTCTTCTTCAAGATCTCCATTAAGGAATGCCGTTTTGACATCCATTTGATGAACCTTAAGATGATATATGGATGCCAATGCTATCAACACTCGGATTGTAGTAATTCTAGTAATAGGAGAATAAGTGTCAAAATAGTCAATCCCTTCTTTCTGTTTAAATCCCTTAGCAACTAGGCGGGATTTGAATTTATCTACTGACCCATCAGGTTTTAGTTTTCTTTTAAACACCCATTTACATCCTATAGTATTACACCCAGGAGGTAAATCTACCAACTCCCAAGTGGCATTAGAGATAATAGAGTCCATTTCATTTTTAATGGCCTCTTTCCAGTGCTTAGCTTCAGGAGAAGCCATAGCATCTCTATATGTCACAGGGTCACCTTCTATTTTATAGGTGATAAAGTCCTGGCCTAAATCCGTAGACACACGTTGCCTCTTGCTTCTTCTCAGTTCTGTACACTCACTAGATTCATCTAGTCTAGAGTGACTTGAGGAAGGTATACCTTCTACGGATAATGGGGCCTCTTCAGAAGAAGGCTTATCTCTAGTAGAAATACTAGATATAGACTGAGGTGTTCTTGTCTTCATAGGAAATATATCCTCAAAAAATGTAGCATCGTGAAGTTCGACAATAGTATTTGCATTTATTCCAGAAATTTCTGATTTAATAATCAGGAATCTATATGCAATACTATTTTGAGCATAACCCAAGAAGATACCATCTACGGTCTTTGGAGCAAGTTTTTTCCTTCTGTGTTCAGGTACTAGTACCTTTGCAAGGCACTCCCACACTTTAAGGTATTTCAAACTTGTCCTCCGGCCTTTCCAAAGCTCATATGGGCTTTTATCCCTAGACCTCATGGGGATTCTATTTAACACATGGCATGCAGTGTATAGAGCTTCCCCCCACATGAAGTTGGGTAACCCAGAACTGCCTAACATGGAATTAATCATATTTTCAAGGGTTCAATTTTTTCGTTCTGCTATACCGTTGGATTGAGGACTATATGGAGCAGTTACCTCATGAATTATACCTGTATCTTGACAAAAATTTTGAAATAGGTTTGAGGTAAACTCTCCACCCATATCGGACCTTAACCTCTTAACAGATTTATTTGTTTGATTCTCAGCTTCAGATTTAAAAATCATAAATTTATCTAAAGCTTCATCCTTAGTTTTCAGCAAATAAACATAACAATAACGAGAGTGATCATCAATGAAGGTGATGAAATACCTTTTATGATCTCTCGTTATTACACCGTTAAACTCACAACAGTCAGTATGGATCAATTCTAAAATATCAGAATTTCTCTCAACTGATTTGAAGGGTTTTCGGGTTTGTTTATATTGCACACAAACTTCACATTTTTTCTTACCATTTATAACATGCTTATGAATCATGTCTAGGTTCATCATCCTTTTCACGGTATTAAAATTGATATGTCCTAATCTGTCATGCCATATATCATAAGACTCAATGTTATATGAACAACCAATATCAATAGATTTATTTAAGGTAGCATTTTCTACATTGAGTTTCAATAAACCTTCATTAAGGTAACCTTTTCCAATAAAGGTTCCTAAATGTAATATTACAACTTTATTACATTTAATGTTCAACTCATAACCAGCACGGACTAACTTTGACCCGCTAATCAAATTCCGACGGACCGCTGGAACATGATGCACCTCATGCAGTGACAGGACTTTTCCAGAGGTGAACCTCAGGTCAACTTGTCCTATCTCAAACACCCTGGCTGCAGAATGGTTCCCCATGGTTACGGAAGTGCCTTCAATTACCTGATAAGTAAGGAAGGCAGAGCGATCAGCACAACAGTGCACATTTGCACCTGTATCAACTAACCATTCATTAGGTTGATAGATCAAGTTTAGTTCGGGTTTGAAGGTAACAAACCTATTGCTGGCGTCGTCACTAGCAGTCACGACATTTGCTTGTGCTTTGATGTTGGACGTATTACTTTGGTTTTTCTCCTTGTCTTTTCGCTTAGGGCAGAATTTGGCATAATGTCTAATTTGTCCACATGCCCAGCACGGCTTGGTTACATTTTTCTTTTGAACCTTTGGTTTGGGTTTCATCTTGTTCTTCATTTTCTGATTTTTGAATTTCTTCTTGTCAGATGAGACTACTATATTTTCCTTTGGAATAAAATCCATAGGCATTCTTGTATCATCATTTTTATGTTGCTTCCGATGTTCTTCTTCGATATTTAAGACAATCATCAAATCTTCTAGAGAGATTTTACCTCTCCGATGTTTAAGAGTCATGCCAAAATCTTCCCAACTCGGAGGCAATTTTTCGATGATTGATAAGACCTGAAATTTTTCGGGTAATGGCATATCTCCTTCGGCAAGACCATGAATTTGAACTTGGAATTCATGTGTCTGCTCAATTACAGATTTGCCTTCAACCATTTTGAAGTTTAGGAATTTTGTCACAGTGTACTTTTCTAAACCAGAATCTTCGGAATTGTATTTTTTATCCAAAGATTTCCACAGCTCTTTAGCTGAAGAGGTTGAACAGTACACGTTAAATAGTGCGTCTGAGAGGGTAGACAGGATCCTCCCATGACAGAGATAATCCCTTTGCTTAAACCTCTGTAAGGCAGCACTATAGGCAGGTTCCTCTTCATCAGGTGAAGGAGGATCTGTTTCTATAACGGAGAATAGCCCTAGCGTAGTAAGCCAAAATTTCATTCGTTGTTGCCAACGTCTGAAGTTTTGCCCGAAAAATCTTTCGGGTCGGGCGCTAGCCTCATCAGACCCTGTTACCTTATCATTCATTATCTCTATTGATGCTACAATAAATTCTCTAAAATTGTTGTGATACGATTACGCTAACACAGTAATCTATAATTGCACCAATAAATGATAAGCATGCAATAAACGGTAATAAGAGTAGGGTTAAGGAATTTGTGTATCTCCAGTTGAAGCGTCGGGTTTGCCGACTGTCTTTAGAGAATTTATTGCCGCCCACGGTACAGAGGCTCTCCGGAAAAATCCTCCCAAGATCCGACAACCGCTCGCGCCATTCGTAGGTGCACTCCAAGACGAACGCCGCACTCGGACTCAACCTCAGATCGCAGAACCAAGCCTCAGAACTTGGAAAGAAGAAGAAGGAGAAAGCAGAGGAATGCTTTGCTTCTTTCGGAGTGTGTTGAGAAGGAACAAAGGAAGTGTATTTATACACCTCGAAGCAGCGCACGCACCAAAGCGTACGTCGCTTCTCTTCCTCACGCGGACAGAACCGCGTCAGTTCACTTCCTTACGAGTCGCGTTGCTTCCTCACGCGAACAGAACCGTGTCGGTTCACTTCCTCCCGCGGACAGAACCAAAGAACCAAACCCAAGTGCGCGCGGGCCAGAATCTAGGTGCTTTGCTTTGCTTCCGGGCCGCCTGCAAGCGCGAGGCCCACGAGCCGGGGATTTGCACCCCCCCTGCGAGCGATAATCGCGTGCGTCGCATCCGGTTTATGGATTTTCGGTTCGTACCTCCCGAAATCACTTGATTTGGGCTTGGCCCGCGCATACGTGTAGACCCCCTTCTCATGGCTAAGCAAGGATCGAAAAGCTCCATATATAAGACCTTCCAACATTATTTGCTTAGTAATATAAAACTAAAATACATACACATATACATTACCAAAACAACAAATAATTTATATTAAAACATCAAACTCAACATTACGTCGATGACAAGCTCGGACATATCAACGAGGAGGTGAGAGAGTGGATAATGGGACTCAGCGGGGCCCATGCTCCACCCCTGCCTCCAAGGCCTGGAACAACCTGACTTCGGTCAGGACCTTGGCCCCGCCTTCCTGCCCTTGGCAAGTTCTTCAGCGGTGATTGATGCTTTCATAACGAAAATTTACAGTATGCACAGGTGACTGTTTTACCGTAAATTCACCTCCAAATAATTTGTATTCACATGGCCATGAGATGAAGATTCAACTTGTTGTATCTGACGTTGTTTGTATTTTTCCGATGTAGCTTGCCTTCTCTCTGCTTTCTTTTTTTAATATTGTCAGCATCTTCTTCATTCTGCTTGGCAGATTAGTTGTGTAATCCTTTCTTGGTACTTTTCTAGATCATATTCCTCACGACAGATTAAAGTCTCGCCATCATCATAAAGTATCTCCTTGTCAAGGTCTTCTTGGGCGCAAAACTATCGTCATCTTATGATAAAATCTAGTCATCTTTGGGTCGAAGTTTCACGGTACCCAAAGGGAAGAAAGTGACATTTTATTTTTTTCTTCAACTTCTCCCAATCCTCGATCTTAGTTTTGCCCTGTCTATCTCGTGGACGCCGCAAGTGCTCCTACCACGCCGATGCATGATTTTTGAGTCCGATGATAATCAACTTTACCTTCATCCGATTCGAAACATGCTTATGTTCGATGAACCGCTCCGCTTTGTTAATCCAATGAACAATATTCTGATATGCCATAAAATTTGAGTAGACCATCTCAAAGTCCGAGGTATTCATGTTGATCCTCTCAACCACGTACCTTACAATCTTCACAATCTTGCCCCGCCATGCACTGGTTAAATCAACGACTTTCCTTTGTAAATTCTTAATCATCCACCGTCTTCATGGTCCTTGACTTCCTCTGTTGGAACCTGCTTGCCGTGACCACATCCACGACGACCACGTGGTCCTTCCATTGGATCTGATGGCTTCCTCAATCAGAACCAACCTTGCTCTGATACCAACTGACGCCGAGTAGGATAGCGATTATCCTACAAGCTGACGAGAATAGGAGTTTGAGAAGAAGACAAGAAGAGAAAATCACGGTCCTCTAGATTTTTTCGTAAAAAGAAAAATATTATTCAATAGTAGAGGATTAATCCTCAAACAATTAAAGAAGTATTTATATAAACTCTACTCTTTAATAAAAGGAAAGAAATCTCAATATATAGATTTCAATTTTAATCCTATAAAGAAAGGAAATAAATTCTAAAATAAAAAAATGATTAGCAATTCCCATCTAATAAAGAAGTAAAAAAATCCTTGCAAAAAGGAAAAAAGACCCATCCTAAAATCTCTAAACGTATTAAAAATTCAAAAATACAAAAGAATAAAAATGATCAAAAACACCCTAAATACACAAAAATCTAAAATTGACTAAAAATAGTAAAAAGATATTCGGATTTTCTTGCATCAGGAAGGATCTCGATCCTCCCACAATAGAGCGGCCTCAATTTCATAACAGCGCCATTGTTATATTATATAATTAGAATTATTTATCTATAGCCTTGAGGGCAATTTAATCTTTTACCTTTTTAATTTAGGGTTTAGGTTTTCTGGTAATTCATTATATAAGACTTTGTACTCTTTATTTTCTAACATCTCTTTTTTTGGATTCATCAATAAAGACGGCTACTTTTCTTTAGCATCAATTTCTACATGGTATCAGAGCCTTTATCTCTATGATTTTGATAATTAGATTGAAGAACTGTTAATTCGATCCACAATTTTCGCGGATCGAACTAACTGTTTTGATCTACAGTTGGCGCAACCGTACAATTTTAATTGGGTTTCTTTTATTTTCGCAATACTTGGTTCTGTTTGGTGTTCGGTTATTTATGAACACAACTTGTTCTTTCATCATGAGTGACTATACAGAAGATTCGCTTCAATCGATTAGTGTCTGATTGGATGGAAAAAATGATTCGTATTGAGTATATGTTATGACAATTTTTTTGCGAGGAAAATCTATGTGGGGATATGTTTCAGGTATGCGAGTTCAACATACGGACATTAATGCTGATGATTAATTATGCAAAGTCGTTGGATGTTTGGGAGACCGATAATGCAAAGATTATTATATGGATCAATAATTCTGTTTCACACTCCATTGGTGCTCAGTTGGCCAAGTATGAGACAACCAAAGAGGTTTGGGATCATCTGGCAAGATTATACACACAATCTAACTTTGGCAAATAATTTCAATTAGAAGCAGATATACATGCACTTCGGTAGCAATATATGGGGATCCAAGATTTTTATTCTGCCATGTCGGAACTATGGGACCAGTTAGCACTCACAGAATCCTTAGAATTGCAAGCATTCCTAGCTTATGTCACTCGTAGAGAAGAGCAACGTCTAGTCCAATTCATGATGGCTCTTTGTGATGACTTTGAAGGATTGCGTGAAATAATTTTGCATTGTAGTCCTCTCCCTTCCGTTGATTCAGTAGTACATGAATTGCTAGCTGAGGAGATTCGTCTTAAGTCTCAGGTTGATAAGAGGACTGTGCACCATCTACACTATCTATTTTTGCAGCACCACAGCGGCCTATACCGCATAATCAAAGTAGGATGACTTCGAAGGTTTCTAGTGATAAGTGTGCTTATTGTAAAGAAAAAGGACATTAGAAGTCTCAATGTTCATTATTGTTGAACAAATGTAAACTACCATAGCAGCAAAAATGACCACCACAACAACAATATCAGCAGCAACGACCTCAACAACCACCATTGCTACATCAGAATGCTTCATGGAAATATGATAATCAACCACAATAGTCGCCAAATGGACTATCTCAGTCTAGTAATGCAGTGGTTGCCCCCTCTTTGGATCCTTGTATGTTTGAGCAGTTTCAACAATTCCTTGCTTCACAACCCTCTTCCATGTCTGCTTCTTCTCATATAGGTTTGTCATCCTCCGGTACATCAGGTATATCTTCCTCTTTATGAATCTTAGATTCTGGAGCCTCTCATCATATGTCACCTAACTTATCATCTTTTATCTCCTTATCTTCTAATTCATCTTTATCAGTTATGATGACTAATGGTACTTTAATGTCATTATTAGGTGTTGGTTCTGTTGTTACAACTTGCTTGTCTCTTCCTAATGTCTATTATATTCCTAGTCGTACACTTAATCTTGTTTCTATTAGTCAATTGTCTAAGTCTAGATATTTAATATCTTTTTCTTCGTTCAATTGTTATGTGTAGGACCTGCGATCTCAGAAGGTGATTGGGATAGACTGTAGGTAAGGGGGACTCTATGTCTTGGATAAGCTTCAAGTGCCAGATGTTGCAGCTTTTAGTGTCGATTTGTCATCTTTCCGATTGAGTTGTTCTTCTTCTGATTTTTTACTTGTGACATACTCGTTTAGGTCATGTTTCAGCTCTCGTTTATAATTTTTAGCTTCGTCTGGAGTGTTAGGAACTTTAAAAAGTCATGATATTTTAGATTGTAGTGGTTGTAGACTGGCAAAATTTTATGCATTACATTTTAATAAAAATCTATCTTTTTCTCCTAATCCTTTTGATCTTGTTCATTCTGATGTGTGGGGGTCTTCTCCTGTTACTATAAAAGGGGGATCAAGATATTATGTTTCTTTTTATCGAGATGATTACACTCGTTATACTTGGGTTTATCTTATGAAACATAGATCTGATTATCTTACCATTTTTAATTACTTTAAAGCTCTTGTTAAAACTCAACATTTAGCAGTTGTCAAGTGTTTTCGTTGTGATTTGGGGGATGAATACACTTCCAATAAATTTTCTCATTTACTTGCATCAGAAGGTACTATACATCAAACCTCGTGTCAAGAAACACCTGAAAAGAATGGGGTTGTAGAGAGAAAACATAGACATCTTGTTGAGACAACTCATTCATTCTTATTGTCTGCAGATGTTCCTAGTATTTTTGGGGAGAAGCAGTTCTTACTGCTACTCATGTAATTAATAGGATTCCAACTTTTCATAATTCATGTTTGTCTCCTTTTCAAAAACTATATGGTTATGCTCCTGATTATTCCTCTTTACGTGTTTTTGGTTGTACCTGTTTTGTTCTCCGACCACATGTTGAGCATGATAAGTTGTCCTCTAAGTCTGCTTTGTGTGTCTTCCTTGGTTATGATGTTGGTCAAAAGGGATATCGTTGTTTTGATTCAGTTAGCAAAAAATTGTATGTCTCTCGTCATGTTGTGTTTCTTGAGCATATTCCTTTCTTTTCCATACCTCTTCTATCACATGACATGACTCATGCAGATCTTATTCACATTGATCCCTTCAGTACCGATACCGACGAAGCCTCCCCCACGGCTACTCTTCCACATGATGGCTTCACTAATCTGGTATTCTCGAGACATTTCCTCCACCTCCACCTCCCCCTCCTATGACTGTTCCTTCACCTCCAGAGATTGCAGACAATCCTATTCGTCGATCTATACGTTCTCGTAAGTTTACTAAACTATCTGATTTTGCTTATTCTTGTTATTCTACTTCCTTTGCCTCTTTTGTTGTCTCTATTCATCATCTTTCTGAGCCTTTGTCCTATAGAGAAGCTGTTGGTAATCCTCTTTGGTAGATTGCTACAGACAAGGAATTAACTACTCTGCATCATACTTATACTTGGGATTTGGTACCTCTGCCACTAGGGAAACATGCCATTGGTTGTCGTTGAGTCTATAAGATCAAAACTAAATCTGATGGTCCTATCGAATGGTATAAAGCTCATCTTATTGCTAAATGTTACTCTTAGGAGTATGACATGGATTATGAGGAAACTTTTGCCCCTGTTGCTAAAATAACCACTATTCGTATGTTAATTGTTGTTGCCTCTATTCGCCAATGGAAGATATCTCAGATGGATGTCAAAAATGCTTTCTTGAATGGTGATCTTCAAGAAGAAGTGTATATGGTGCCTCCTCCTGGAGCTGCTCACCGATCTGTTGAAGTTTACAGGCTTCGCAAAACTCTCTATGGACTCAAACAAGCATCGCGTGCTTGGTTTGCCAAGTTCTCCACGGTGGTTACCTCACTTGGTTTTCATCCCAGTAATCATGATTCAGCTTTATTTGTCAAGTGCACGCGTGCAGGTTGTATACTTTTATCTTTATATGTGGATTATATGATAATTACTGGTGATGATTTTGATGAAATTGAGTCTTTAAAGTTTGAATTAGATCGTTGTTTTGCTATGAAATACTTGGGTTTACTGCGCTATTTTCTGGGGATTGAGATCGCCTCTTCACCTAAAGGTTATCTTTTGTCTCAGTCAAAGTACATAGCTGATCTATTTGAGCGTGCACATCTCACTGACAATAGGGTAGTATTAGATACTTCCTTTAAGACTAATGCTAGGTACTCTCCATTAGATAGTTCTCCTTTGCTAGATCCTAACCTCTACCATACAGTTGTGGGAAACTTGATTTATCTCACTATGACTCATCCTGATATTGCATATGTTGTACATGTGGTTAGTCAGTTTGTCACTGCATCCACCATAGTTTATTGGGTTGCTATTCTTCGTATTCTTCGGTATCTTCGGGGAACTCAATTTCAGAGTCTCTTATTCCCTTCTAATTCCTCATTAGAGCTCTGTGCATACTCTGATGCTGATTGGGTGGGTGATTTTACGAATCATAAGTCGACCACTGGCTTCTGTATTTTTCTTGGAGATTCTCTAATCTCTTGAAAAAATAAGAAGCAAGATGTTATTTCGAGATCCTCTACAGAAGCTGAGTATCGTTCCATTGCTACCACTACTTGTGAGACTGTTTGGCTACGTTAGTTGCTTGCAGATATGAGAATTTTTCTACAGAAATCTACTGCTCTTCATTGTGATAATCAGAGTGCCATTCAGATTGCGCGCAATACAGTTTTTCATGAGAGAACAAAGCATATTGAGATAGATTGTCATTTCACTCGTCATCATCTACAAATTGGCACTATCACATTGCATTTTGTTCCTTCCTCACTGTAGATAGCTAATATGTTTACTAAGGCTCATTCCGCTTCGCGCTTCTGATTTTTATCCGACAAACTCTCAATGCTTCTGGCTGTAGCATCGTGAGTTTGAGGGGGGATGTTAGATTATATAATTAGAATTATTTGTTTATAGCCTTGAGGGAAATTTAGTCTCTTATCTTTTTTAATTTAGGGTTTAGGTTTTCTGATAATTCACCATATAAGACTTTGTACTCTTTATTTTCTAACAAGTCTTTTTTTGGAGTCATCAATAAAGACGATTACTTTTCTTTGACATTAATTTCTACAGTCATATGGACAAGGAAGGCGAGAGGAGGCGACGAGAGAGAGAGAGAGAGAGAGGAAGATGTTTGGAAGAGAGGGAGTCGCGTAGGGGTTTTGGCAAAAAAAGGAAAAAAGGTTCAGCGAGAGGTAAAGATGTTCGAGGGTTTTTCGGAGAGAGAAAGAAGTTCATGAAGATTTATGTTTTGTTTATCTAAAGGAGGATGATGAATGGATAAAAGAAATCTAGGGATATGGAAAG